>NC_142034.1:1206710-1507763 GCF_982192425.1 Myodes glareolus | reverse complement strand
GGTGCTCAGGGTCCATCTGCTGGTCTCAAAGGTGTATAGCAGTCTGGGGTTCCCCAAACTCTACCAAAGTACGCATGACCCATCATACTAAAGTATGGTGCCCATCACCCCCACCCTCATTAGACATTGCTTATTTTGTTTTTTCTGTTGTGTTTGTTGCCTTAGATAAAGACAAACTGCTTTAGAAAGTAATTTCAAGATCATTAGACAGTCTCTAGCCTGCAAGGTTTGGATTTTCGTCCCTTCTCGTTGTTCATAATGACCACCAACCAAACTAGGAGACTACTCCGTGGTAAGGTCTGGACGGCCAGTTTGGTACTCACCCTCTAAGAAAAGGCTGGAACAACTATGCCAAGTTGACAGCTCAAACCTATGCACAAAGCCTAGAAGTTCGGTTTTCCACACTCAGCTCCGTGTTTCAGACTTTCCAGGGTTGGAGAGATGGCTCAGCACTTAAAAGCATTTGTTGCGCCCGGTGGTGGTGGCCCACGCTGCCTTCAATCCTAGCACTCAGGGGGCAGAGGCAGGCGAGTTCAAGGCCAGCCTGGTCTACAGAGCAAGTTCTAGAATAGGCTCCAAAGCTACAGAGAAACCCTGTCTTGAAAAACAACAATAACAACAAAAACAACAAACAAACAAACATAAAAAGAACATTCGTTGCCCTTGCAGAGGATCTGGATTGTGTTCCCAGCGTCCATATGGCAACTAACACTATCCAGATGTCCTTTTCCTCTGAATTCCTCAGTCACCAGGTATGCAAGAGTGTACATATATGTGTGCAAAACAGTTATACACATAATATAAACTAAAAAATTTAAATGATGCCTTCCTCCAAATGATGATAAGCAACACCCCTAAAGCCAAAGAAAGACACTTCTGTAGTCTAGAGGACTCGCTCTGTAGACCAGGCTGGCCTCGAACTCAGAGATCCACCTGCCTCTGCCTCCCAAGTGCTGGGATTAAAGACGTGTGCAAGGCCGGTCTTAGCCCTGTTCTCCTCTGCCTTCTCCCCGGGACTCTGAAATTTAGGTTGGATGTGATTCTGGGAACAGAAGGCTGCTGGACAGCAAGAACTCTGGGGAATTAGAGACAGATGCCATGTTTCAGAATTTAGCTACTGAAAGAATGACACGGGGGCCCCTCCCCCAAGAAAAACCAGTCAAACTTGGTGAGGTATCGCATACCTGTAATCCCAGCACTAGGGAAGGGAGGCAGGAGGATGTCCAGTGTCAGGCCAGCCTGGACTACACTGAAACCCTGTCTGAAGGGAAAAGGGAAAAAGGAAAACAAGAGAGGCAGTTGCTAAGCTGCTTCGAAAGCCCAACAACTCGACCACCTGAGCTGGTTTTCCCGAACACATGTATGGTAGAAGAACTAAGTCCACAGAGTTTTCTTCTCACCTCCACGCACGCACCGTGGTGTCTCCCATCTTTCATACATCATACATGTATAATATAATAAATAAAAAGGAAAAGAGAAAGAGGCAGGAGGGTCCCCCTCTAGACAGGATGTACATGGCTGGCATGTTCCTTTATCGCTTTGTTCCCCATGATGTGACCTTCTGATGTTCGATGCTTTCATCATTCAGGGCACCCGCAGGCCCAGAAGCTGCCTATGCTTGCCCATCCAAGTAAAAGACATTGGTCCCAACTCAGTTTTTGGCTGATCCAAGTGTTCCTTCTCCAGCTAGCCAGAAAGGACCACACAAGGCCTGGCTCATAGGCCAGAGTCTAACTGATCCACCGTCCAGAGAGCACAGCAGTCCCTGTCTCTATGATCTGGGCCCTGAAGACCTCAGTATGGGGCTCTGGGTGCCTCTAGGAATGAAGAGAATGAGACAACATTGACCTTCCTTCATTGCATTTGGTCTTCTGAGTCACCCTGAACGGCCCCCTTTTCAGAAGGCCCAGATAAGACCACACCTTGGCTTTATCCCAGGATCCAGGGAACCCCCAAGGACACACCCTACCTCTCAGTGACCTGGTTTAGACCTTTTCTCAGAGCATGCAGCAAGAAGGTTGCCTAAGTGGTGCAATCTCCCATAGCCCTTAAGACTCGAGTGGGCTGTGTGGATACTCAGCAAAGGTAGAAGGCAAGGTGTAAACAAGCATTCACCTTTTATTTCCTTTTGGAGGACCTGGGGGACAGTCAGTTAATGAACTGAAGGGCTTCCTATGGTTAATCCAGTCCAGGTTCTTCCATAGGAGAAACTGAGTCGAGAGTGAAAGATGCCAGCACGTTTTGGTGTTCAGGAACAACTGGCTAACAAGATGCTTGAGTGGAGGGCCTATGACCAGGCTCCATGACCCAGTGGCTACCCCAAGATGGTTCTTCACTGTGAGTCAGTGCAGCCAGCCAAGCCAACCTGCCATGGTAGGCACTGCAGAAGCTTCTCGGCCACAGTCTGCCTTGGGTGTATGGGAAGAAGCTCCATCACTGTCGTGAAACCATCTTCTTTTCACAGTGATTCTGGTGTTGACCTTTGACATAAGGCCACCTGAGAATCACAGCACAGTCTTTTCTCTGTTAAAAAAAAAAAGCTGAGGCCCCTGGGATACTCCTGGACACAGGTGAGGTCCGTCCCCATTGCCACGTTTCTCTACAAACGATCACAACCATCCCAAAGGAGACTCCTCCCGGGGTTCTAGAAATTTCCCCTTCAGACAAGCAGGAGCTTTCAGCTCTAACGTTCCTTCCGATGGTCGGACGCTGCTGTTCTTGGCTTGGTTTTCACCCATTTCCACCTCAGGCAATTGCCCGAGTTCTAACTGATATCACCCCAGCTACGCGCTATCTCAAGACACTGATCCTGGCTCACCTCTGAAGTTCATCTAGCTTCACTGTTCCCATCTGCAAAATGAAATACAATCGCCTCTGCTCCAAAAAGTACCTCAACTAGCACTAGACCCAAGGACAGTCAGGAATCTGAGAAATAGACAAGAGATGGAGACAGAAACAGGAAGAACGAGAGTCCATTAGCCATCCCTCGCCCCTGCTCAAGGCCTTCAGCTCCTCTATCCTTCCTCTTTGGCTCTCTTAGCGCTGCTAAGATGTCCAAGGGCAGACTTGCCTGAGCCCTCAACCTCCCTCTTGTCTCCCCTGTCTTAGTTCACCTCGACCAGCTTCAGGCACTCTCAGACAGAGAGAGGATCCCGATGGAGGGTCAGGCTACAAGGCCGGTACAAAACGGATCCTCTGGGAGTAGGCGAGGTCGACGATATAAAGGAGCAGGTTGACGTAGGTGAAAATAGCCACCACTAGCTGGCTGTCCCAGGGGCAGCTGCCTCGGAGGCAGTCGGGGGGCCGTCCTGGCTCTCCGTACTTGGGGTCAAAACAGAAGACGGGCCAGATGACGGCGGCACTGAGGTATAGGAGCACGGCCAGGAAGGTGTACACAACCACGAGGCGGTCAAATGGGCATCCCAGGCCCCCTGTGTGTCCCATCACACTCAGGGCCACCACAGCCACTGTGGCCATGAAGCACAGGCTGTAGACAGCCACGCACCACTGTGTGGCCACGTAGCGCTCATAGCGACTGTCGTGAACAAGTGCCCCAAAGATGATGCAGGCTACAAAGGCCTGGACGATCTTAAGGAGTCCGGACACGGTAGCCATGTAGCTGGCTACCTGACCTGGCCGTGCCCGCGTCAGGGCTACTTCAGCAGCATAGGCCAGGAAGAGGAGTCCTGCGAAGACGCTGGCTGCCAGGCGGAAGTTTCTGGCCATGCATCCGGCAGGCTCCGGTGGGCACTCCAGTCGGGTGAAGTACAAAGGGTAGATGACCGCAGCCGTGGCGCACAGCAGCGTTGCCAACATGGCAAAGGCTGCTGTGAAGTTGCCCCAGGAAAGGCGCAGGCAGCTGTGGAGCTTCGTGAACTCACAGGCTACCACCAGGACGGAGAAGGCAAAACAGAAGCCCCAAGCAGCCATGCAGAAAGTGCCCTGGACACCCCCAAAACCACCTCGGTGAGCAACCAAACTGAAGGTAGTACAGCCGAAGGCCAGCTGCAGCACTCGGGCTGTACCTACCGGGGAGGTCACAGCGCCCAAGTGCAGGTATGCACCCTCCGGGGGCTCCATGGTGCTACCCATTAGGCTCTCACAAGGGGCCCAGCTGCCCCTGGGGTCTGCAGCTGGGAGACCTCTGTCCTCTGCGGCGACGCAAGGCAGGTGCTGGCTGTCTGCAGAGGCAGTGTTAACAGTGACATTGCAGCAGATCAGCCTCTCCGCTGCCTGTATGGGGAGCCCTCCCCCCAGCGCTATAAATAAACGGTTTGATCAGAGCCCTGGAATAGCAGCCTGCGTGCTGGTTCCCATTCTAGAGGGACTTCTGACCCCCAGCATGCTACAAAGATCCTTGTCAGGACTATTAGTTAGGCTACGGATGCTGGACACCCACCTCCTGCCTCCGAAGCACCTGCACCTGTCCGTCCTGGTCAGGAAAGTGTGGGGGAGGGGCTGGGCGAGAAGGGGGTGGGGGTGCTTTTCCTCCTGGGGTTCACAGCTAGGGTATCAAGCAACCTCTGGGTGTGGCATGCTTGGGAAAGGGTACGGATAGGTGGAGAAACAGCGGGAGGCTCTAGAAAGCGTAGGAGAGATTCTTTTACTGTTCTATTATAGGCTGGTGTCGCCTGGCCTGGCTCAATTCTCCTATTTTTTTTTTCCAGAGAGATTTTTAAGAAAAAAATGAGAAAGAACTCTTGAGAGTTGGGGGTGGGGGAACTCCAAAGAAAAAATACCTCAGTAACTCTGCCTTTGTTTGCTCTACATTTATTTATTTATTTATTTATTTATTTATTATTTATTTATTTTGGGGACAGGGTCTCCTGCAGCCCAGGCTGACCTCAAACTCACTAAATCGTTGAGGATGACCCTGAACTTTTTATTTAATTTAAAAAAAATCAGACTTCCTTCTCTTTATTTTTAAAATTAATTAATTAACTAGTTGATTAATTAATTTTGGTTTTTCAGGACAGAGTTTCTCTGTGAAGCTTTGGAGCCTGTCCTGGAACTTGTTCTATAGACCAGGCTGGCCTCAAACTCTCAGAGATTCACCTGCCACTGCCTCCTGATAGATAACCTGGCTCTATCTTTATTTTTTAAAATAATTCATTTACTTTTATTTTAAGTGTATCAGTGTTTTGCCTGCATGCATGTCTGTGTGAGGGTACCAGATTCCCTGGAACTGGAGTTACAGACAGTTGTGAGCAGCCATGTGGCTGCTGAGAATTGAACTCAGGTCCTCTGGAAGAGCAGCCAGCGCTCTTAACCACTGAGCCACCTCTCCAGCCCCATTTCATTTTATGTTATGTGTATGAGTGTTTTGCCTGTATGTGTGTGTGCCTTTTGTGAGCCTATGGATGACTATAAACCACCTTGTGGGTCCTGGGAACTGAACTTAAGTCCTCTGCAAGAACAGCAAATGTCCTTAACCACTGAGCCATCTCTCCAGCACCTGAACTTCTCTTTCTAATGTTTTTATTTGTTTTGTATGCATAAGTGTTTTGCCTACATGTATGTATGTGCACCGTGTACACGAATAGTGTCTGTGAGGTGAGAAGGCGTGGGATCCCCTGGAACTGCAGCTATGGATTGTTGGGAACTACGTACCATGTGGGTGCTGGGAATGGAACCCAGAGATTCTCTGCAAAAGCAACAAGTGCTCTGAACCGCTGAGGCATCTCTGAAGCCGGACCTTGAGCCACTTCAGCAACTCCTCTCCTCCTCCTCCTTCTCTTCTCCTTCTTATTGTTTTCTTTCTCTCTGTGTAGCTCTGGCTGTCCTGTAACTCACGTGTGTAGACCAGGCTGGCCTTGAACCTACAGAGATCTGGTGTACCTCTGCGGTACTGGAAATCAAGGGATGGACCACACACATCTGGCTAAGATTTCTTTATTTTTATTTTATGTCTGTGAGTGTTTTGCCTGCCTGTATATATTTGTACCAGGATTGTAAGCTGACATGTGGGTGCTAGGACCCAGACCCAGGTCCTCTGAAAGAGCAGTCAGGGCTCTTGACCACTCCTCTTTTTAAGTTTTTTCTTTGTGGAAAAATAATTATGACAACAGAATGGCTCCTGCTCAAGTTCAGTCAACAGAGTAAACGAGAAGGGAAAAATCCAACCTTTGTACCCAGAGTCGATCTCGTTAATATCTACTGAGATCTTCACAGACCTCTCTTCAGCCTATAAGTGGAAAGCATCAGATCTACAGAAGATTTGAAACAGAGCAAACCAGTACCTCTGTACCTTTTACCTAGAGTCAGGACTGAGTCTCTTTGTTTCTGCAGCTGTAGGCAGAATATCGGGCCTTAGCGATACCAGGCAAATGCTTTCCTGCTGAACTCAACAGTCCGCAGAACGGTTCATACTTGGTGGTTTGCTTTCATAATTAATTAATACTGTAATATGTCCACAGGCTATGCCCCAGAGAAGTCATTCAAAAATTTCTGGACAGAGGGTTGGAGAGATATCTCAACAGATCAGAGTGCCTCTTGCTCTTGCAGAAGACAGGGGTTTGATTCCCAGCACCCACAAGGCTGCCCACAACTTTCTGTAATTCCAGTCCTGGGAATTCCAACAGTCTTTTCTGGTCTCTGCTGGCACCGGGCACACACATGGGGCATAGAGATAACTGTAGGCAAAACACTCATACCTATAAAACACAAAGAGATAAATCAGCCAAGCAGTGGTGGCGCATGCCTTTAATCCCAGCACTTGGGAGGCAGAAGCAGGCAGATCTCAAAAAAACCAATAAATAAATAAATAAGTAAAAATCTATTAAAAGCAAAAAACAAACAATACGGTTCAGGACAATCACTTGAAACACATTGTTGCTCAGGCTCCTCACCTATTCTCAAGGTATACTGTGTAGCTTTTTACCCACGTCTGGCCAGACCCGATCAGGAATTAGGCATTGCACATGACTGCAGGGGCTCATTGTGTGCTTTATCTGGAGTGGGACGCCCCCTTATTTTGTGCTTTGCGACTGTTGTGGGGTATTTACCAAAGGAGACTGCTCAGATATGGGCTTAAGGCAATAGCAAGTCTTTATTAGCCAGACAGCAACTACACTGGGTGTTCAGGACTCCAGAGTAACCCTGAACCCTCCTCAGGGTGAGCTCTTAAGCACAAAAACCATGTCCTGGGTGGATATACTTCAGTTAACAAGAGCAATTAGCCAGAATCAGAGCTATAGAAGCTGAAAAGCAAGGTTAGTGTATTTAGAGACTTTCCCAAAACTATGGCTTTGATGGATTAGGTCTTGGTTTTCATTTTTGCAGGTGGTGCTGTCTATGTGCTGAGTCTTATAGCATGAATAGCTCCTCCATGGCGGAGTGCGAAGATCGGGGGCCTGTTATGGTGACACCCGTGTTTGCAAGAGTCCAAGCCTTGAAAAGGTTAGGGTTTGGTGCAGTGTCCTTCAGTGTGTGCCTAGGACTATTTCCCCATGATTCGATTCCAAACGAAAAGCCTCTAGCAGGAAGACCAAGGAGGGAACACTATATATAACTGAATATCTGGATCACAGAGAGGTCAGTCATAAGGATGGATGGGGTATCCTGTTTATGCATCCACCTATTACCCAACAGCCTTTCTAGGATTCTTAGCGTCATGGAGACACACTGCTCACCAGATCTAAGATACTTGTTTGTGAGATTTCTAAACACACCATGTGTTACTGAGATGCAGTGTTCACCTAGGTCTTCAGGCCTTTTTTATTTTATTTTATTTTATTTTGAGACAGGGCTTCTCTATAGCTTTGGAGCCTGTCCTGGAACTAGCTCTTGTAGACCAGGCTGGCCTCGAACAGAGATTCACCTGCCTCTGCCCCCCGAGTGCTGGGATTAAAGGCATGCACCAACACCACCTAGCTCAGGCCTTTTTAAAAATTTTAAATTATATATATATATATATATATGTGTGTGTGTGTGTGTATGTATATGTATGTATGTTTATATATACATGGAATTTATTTATTAGAGTGTCTTACAGACTGGGATCCAGCTAGCTCAACAATGGCTGTCTACCAACAGAAAGTCTAAGAATCCAGGCTGGATGTCTCAGCTGGTCTTCAGTGTGTACCAGAATCCACAGGGTTTCTCTGTGTAACAGTCCTAGCTGTCCTGGAACTAACTCTTGAAGACCAGGCTGGCCTTGAACTCACAGAGATCAGCCTGCCTCTTTCTCCCGAGTGCTAGGATTAGAGGCATGCGCCACCAGTACCCGGCTACACCAGAATCCTGAAGACTGATCTCCAAGCCTACTTGCCAGTGAAGAGTGAGGGTGAACAGGCAGAGAGAGTGAGCTTCCTTCCTCCAAATCCGTTATATAGGCTGCCACCAGAAGGTGTGGCCTAGATGGAAGGTGGCTCCTCCCACCTCAAAGGATCTAGATTAAAATTGGACCTTCCCACTTTCAATGATTTCATTAAGAACAAATTCCCAGCCATGGTGGCACATGACTTTAATCCCAGAACTCGGGAGGCAGAGGCAGCGGATCTCTGTGAGTTTGAGGCCAGACTGGTCTACAGAGCAAGTTCCAGGACAGGCTCCAAATCAAAAGAAAAAAAAGAAAGAAAGAAAGAAAGAAAGAAAGAAAGAAAGAAAGAAAGAAAGAAAGAAAGGAAGGAAGGAAGAAAGAAATAATGAAAAGGAAAAAAAAAGCTCCTTCCCAGGTGTACTCAGCCACTTGAGTTTTAGCTAATTTTAGGTGTAGTCAAGTTGACAACATCGCAGGTCATGTGTACCTTGTGCATGCAGCCACTTTGGAAGCGAGAAGAGGGCATCAGATTTTGAAACTGGCAGTTTTGAGTAACCACGTGAGTGCAGGGTCCTCTGGAAGAGGAGGAGCAAGGGCTCTTAACTGCTGAGTCATCGCTCCAGCCTTTAGTGTGGGATTTCACTAGGCATTTTTCCAATTCACTTTGTTTTTGTGACAGGATTTCTCTGTGTATCCCTGGCTGTTCTGGAACTCGCTCTGTAGACCAGGCTGGCCTCGAACTCATGGAGATCTGACTACTCCTGCCTCCCGAGTGCTGGGATTAAAGGCCTGCACCGCCGCTGCCTGGCTATGAATGTGTATCTTTGTGTGTGTGTGTGTGTGTGTGTGTGTGTGTGTGTGTGTGTGTAACCATGCCTGTAGAGGCCAGGAGAAATCACTGGACTAACTGAGCCTGAAGTTACAGGAGTCTGTCAGTCTGGGTGTTAGGACCCTAACTCAGGTCTTTGGAAAGAGCAGCATACGCTTTGAACCACTGAGTCATCTCTCCAGCCCTCCTTGGTGTCTGTGGTTTTGCTGTGTTCTTTTTGTGTTTTGTTTGCTTGTTTATTTGAGATAAAGTCTCAATACGAATCCCTGACTGGTATGGAGCTCACTATGTAAACCAGGCTAGCTATAAACTTAGAGATCTGCCTGCCTATCTCCTTAGTGCTGGGATTAAAGGTGTGTGCCACCTCTTGTAATGTAATGTCTCTCTCTCTCTCTCTCTCAATGGGACCTGGGTCTATGATTAGGTCAAACTGGCTGCTGGCCAACAACCTAGGGTATCCACTAGTCTTCACCCCCCACCCCCCACCCAAGATCAGACTACACACGTGTATCACCACATCCAGCTTCTTACACGGGTGCTAGGAATCAAACTCTGGTCTTCGTGTTTTTTTTTTTTTTTTTTTTTTTTTTTTTTTTTTTTTTTTTAGAGACAAGGTTTCTCTGTGTTGTTCTAGCTGTCTTAGAACTCATTCTGTAGACCAGGCTACCCTGCAACTCAGAAATGCTCCTCCTTGTGCTTCCCCAGTGCTGGGATTAAAGACCATACACTACCATGACCAACTGGTCCTCATGTTTGTATGACCAGCATTTCTACCGAGTCACCTTTCCAGCACCCACCAATGCCAGGGCACCTGATGCCTTCTCTTCTGACTTTTGTGAGCACCAGGCATGCACATGGCACACATACATACAAGCAAAACACTCATACACATGAAAAACTTGTTTGGTGTGGTGGCACACACCTTTAATCCCAACACTTGGAAGGCAGAGGCAGGATGGTTTCTGTGAGTTCCAGGACAGCCAGAGCTACATAGGTAGTAGAGACCCTGTCTCAAAAAGAAAAAAAAGAAAGAAGAAAAAGAAAAGAAAAAGCTCAAGATGAGTTGTAATCACCAACAATAGGAACTGAATGAATTCATTCTGCTGAATGAATGAGTGAATGAATGAATGAATGAATGAGACTGCCTTAGGAAGGTGATTAAACAGGTGAAGTGGGGGCTACCAAACATCCAAGAATGTATCAGAGATTGGGGCTCCCCCAGTCCCTCTTCCAGTCCTATGCTGCCCTAGGAACACAATCAAAATTAGTTGAATGGCTCTTTCAATAAACAAGTCTCGGGATGAACTTCTGTTATTTTTTTTTATTTAATTATTAAGAAAAAATATGTTACAAAACAATATCATCCATCATATATTTCTTAATTTCCATTTTTAAAAATTAAAGTAATAAAAAAGTCACTTTATAAAATAATAAAAAAGAGCATGATCAGTTGGGGGCTGGGAGGGACCGTCTGAGCTGATGGGCTCAGGAATCCAGTGCTTGCTTTGCCCTGGCTCCCTCCCCAAACTGGGCTGGGGGCTAGGGAAACAGACGTGGGGTGGGAAGGGTTCCCCCAAGTTGTGGCAGGGCTCAGAGAACACCACTCCTCTGACCAGGCCTCCTGAAGGCAGTGGGAGAATACAGGCAGGCAGGTATCCACACCCAGGTGGGTCCTGGGAGTGGTGGAAGGGCTTGGGAGTAGAGCTGAGCTTCCCTGGGACAGCAAGTGGACCAGCCCCTCTGTACCGCCTCTTCCTCCAAGCAGTCTAGTTCCCGCTACTCAGCATGCCCAACAGCTTGCTGGGCTCCATGCCCTGCTGCTGGGCCACCGTCTGCACATCGAAGCCCATGTGCATGAGGAACTGCGCCACGTTCATCTCTTGCCCTGTAAACTGGTCCCGGATGGTAGGGCATGAGGGATTGCAGTGAGGCCAGGGGCAACTGTCTACCAGGTGGAAGGGGCAGCCCTTCATGGGGGTTTTGCTGGCCTTATGGCTGTCATGGAAGCTTCGATCCCAGCAGTGCAGTGCCCGGGGCAGTGAGGTCCCCTTCACCTGGACATCCGTCCAGTAGCTGTGGAAAGAACCCAGGTGGGGTCATTGAGACCATCACTGTCATTGGAGGGCTCCGAGGGGCTTGTGGAAGACACCTACTGGTTTGGGAGGAGCCTAAAGGCCTATGGAGTTAGTGCTACACATGCAAGCTACCTAAAACCCAGGGGGAGCACTGACCTCCGGATGATGATCTCGTGTGAGAGGCAGGCGGGGGCAAAGCTGGCCCTGGTAGGGAGACAATCGGCTTGAGTCCCACAGCCTGTCCTTTGCCAGATGACCACATGATTCACACTGACCCTTCCCCTTTCGAGCCTCCAAAATCTGATGCAGGTACACCTCATCCAGCCAGAATCTGCTAGGCAGTACCAGGAGGCTATCTTTTGTTTTCCCCTTGAGGCCGGGTCTCACGTAGTCCAGGCTAGCCTCAAACTGGCCGCGTAGTCAAAGAATGACCTTGATTTCTTATCTTCTTCCTTCTATTTCTCAGATGCTGGGGTTATGCCATGTGTGACATATGTGGTGCATGTGTGACGTATGTGGTGGGTTTAATTCCAGGGCTTTGTACATGCTGGGCAAGCACTATGCCTGATGACCTCAGTGGGAGCCTTCTATTTTATCTATCTGTCTGTCTGTCTGCCTATCTATCTATCTATCTATCTATCTATCTATCTATCTACTTATCAATCATTTATCTATCATCTATCTATCTATCCATCCATCCATCCATCCATCCATCTCTCAATAATTTATCTATCATCTATCTACCTATCCATCTATCTATCTATATCTATCTAGGGTCTCACTATGTGACTAGACTGGCCTTGAACTCACAGAAATTCACCTGCCTCTGTCTCCTAAGTGCCACCACGCCCATCCTCAAGACCTATTTTTTTTTTAAGTCAAATGGCTTGGAGGGACTGCATAAACCACCCAGCCCAAATCCCTTGCACACACTCACTGCACATCCTTGAGTGTGCCACGCAGTTCTCGGCCCAGATTCTGGATGTATAACCACTGACCCTCCTGAACCGGTTGCCCAGTGAGATGTACATTATCCACGGTCAGCTGGGCCTCGTCGAAAAGCCACTGTACCACGAACACTGGACCTGGCGGGAGGATGTGGCTCAGTTTGGCCTGCCTGCCTCTGCTGTGGCCCTGCTATGACCCTGCTCCTAGCAAGCTCACAGACCAGCAATGCAAGTTCCACACAATGCAAGTTCCTGGTCTTTTGTTGTTTGATATGGAGGAGAACTCCAAGTCCTGAGCATGCAGGGTAAGCACGCTACGCTTCAGTTCCGTTTCTTCTTTAAAGCCCACTCTCCTTCAAAGGACTCTTGAAAACCCGCTTTTACTGTGGCCTGGCTCTCGGGGTCTCTCTCACTTAGATTTAGCGATGCTGTTCCCTGGCATGGGACCTCACTATTCTTTGGAAAGTGGGGTTGAGGGAACTGTTTGGTGGCCTTTCAAAACACAGAAAGGAAGTATTTGAATTTGGCTCTGTTGCTATTGCATACGGTGCTAGTTGGCTTGGGTGATAAAACCATGACAGTCCCAGCTAAGTAGGAACAACTGTTCATCCCAGTGGAGGCATGCCTACCTTTGTGGAACAGCATAAGGTCTGTGGTCCAACCTCTTTAGTTTCAGAACTGGTGAATAATTCAGAATATCCCTCCCCATCCCAAAGGCCTCACTAAACTGGCTACTCACAGCGCAGAGTCGGGTATACTTTGTAGCCGAAGAAGCAATTCCATTCCTCGCCTTCCTTGAACTGGCGCTGACAGCGCTCTGGGACTATCCCGTTCCAGTACCTGCAACCACCATCATAGGGTAGGCTGTGATGCTAGGGTACTCCTCCCCTTAAGATGCCACCTCACCCCAGGCACTAGAGAGGGTTTGGGCATGGGGGCTGCCCTCCACCCACACCCCTGGCACCTGATGCCACGGCGGATGGCCTCTGTGGGTGCACAGTTGATAGTATCGATGCAGTCCGATCGGCGATACTGTTTGTTGTCCAGGAACCAGCCTGAGTCAGCCAGGCCCCGCACCTGGATGGATGGGTAGCCCAACTCCTCCAGCAGCTCGGCCACGCGGTCTACATTCAACAGCACCCCGGTGCCCCCAGCGCTGAGGGAAGGCCAGATATGAGGCCAAGTGGCTGGAGAGAGGTGCTTGCTGTCCACCCAGAGCTGGCTCAGCCCCAGCTCTAGTCCTGAGAAAGGTCTGCCTCTGAACAAAGCAACCTGACCGCAGGCAAGCTACTTGTCCAAGGGCAAGATATGGGGGCCTCTGTCCCTCAAGGTCTGCAGACAGAGGACCACTAAATTCTAAGCACTGACCCACAACTGAGGTCGGCAGGACACAGAACTGCCTCTCCTTTCCCTCTTTTTTTCCTGTATCAGTTTCCCTATCCGAAGAAAAAGGTAAAGGCCCATGTACCAGGTCCCATCATCCCGTTCAGGCATGCGTTCTGTGTTCCTGATGGAATACAGTCACTGGCCAGCACACATCATCCCAGCCTACCCTGACACCGTGTCCTCAAGAAGAGACATCAGAACACAACTGACCACTAACCTATCTAGGTGGCTGCAGCCCAACACCCCTGGGGGTCCAGAAGCATTTTCTAAACAGTTTCCAGAGCAAACACTCTGAACTCAGACCTCTAAGGTGCTCCGAATGAGGCTGACCTCCCTGCTCCTGCCTGCCAAGGCCAGAGTCAGCAAGGCTCTGAGGATAGATTCCAGGACTGCGAACAGTTCCCTTTCAGATTCCTCCACCCATACACCACCCTACCCATGTCCCATAGCTGCTGCAACAGCCCCTTGCTCCCTCCAGACAAAGTCCTCGGCCCTTGGTGCATTCTGCTTACCTGCTCCCAGCCAGCAGCAGCACCTTTGCCCCACTCAGACCCTTGCCCAGCAGCTCCCGCACCACCTCCTGGATGATGAGAGAGCCCATGAAGGCGTACTCATCTGTAAGGCAAAGGGGTAGCTTTAGGTGAAGCTGGACACAGGACAAGGTCTCCTACTCCAGGAGGCAAGAAGAGGGGTCTGGGCTCTCTCCAGGGATGGGGCAGACTGAGGAGGGAGGATCAAGGGCTCGAGGCCCTGCTTGGGGGTCCCTCGGGGGCCAGGTGAGTCACAGACAAGCAGGAACCCTAAGGCATGCTACAAAAAGCTTGAGAAAGTCTGTGTTTCCCCAGAAGTTTCACCACCCTGCCCTGTCTCAAGGGGCTGGGAAGCCAGGGACTCACTCTTCTCAGGCTTGGGTGAAGCCCCACTCCAAACGTCACTGGAGCAGTAGGGGATGAAGCTGTAACAGGGATCAGGTAAGCCCGCCATGGCCCTCGGCTGCCCAAAGCTACCGTGAAAGGCCCCAAGAAAAATGCTGCCCGGGACAAGACCCTCAGGAAGGATCCCCTCCCCAGGAAGGTTCCCCCCTAGAAAAGGAACTCCCTAGAGAAATCATTGTCCCAGGAAGGAAGAGTAGAAAGGATGCCTCCTAAAACAGCAAGGACCCTTAGGAAAGACCTCCCCAAGAGGACCCTCCAAAAAGGACCATCGCCCCCAAGAAGAACCAAGACCTCCACTAAAGACTACCCCAAATGTGACCCCCCTGCAAAGGCCAGTACCCCAGGAATGAACCCCCATGCTCTAAGAAGGACCCTACAGGACAGGACTCTATAGGAAGGACCACTCCAGCAAAGATTCCCAGGAAGGAACCCCCACCAAGGGATATCCAGACTCTCTTACACCATATTGGCATTCCACCAGTGAGGGTTCTCCTCTGGCTGGGAGGATAGAATCCCAGTACCTGGGAAAATAGAGGTAGGGGAAAGGCAGGGAATGGGTACTTCCTTCCTGATGGCCTCAACCAGGGAGAAGGGTGGGCCTTGGTCTGAACTGAGGTGCTAGGATGGATAGGGAATGGCGAGGAGATGGCTGGACTTAGTTACCCAAGGAGTCACCATACCAAAAATCAAGGATGAGCTCACTATAATTTCAGAAACTGGGGCCGGGGATCGGGTTCCAAGGGCGAACGGGTCCTTCCTAGAGGCTGAATCTGACTATTCCGCCACTTCCTCCAGACCGGCCAATCTGTCTTGTGTTGCTGACCTGTGCGTGTGTGCGGCCAGTCTTTGGAGCTCATGAGACGCCGCATAGTGCTGTATCTGGAGTCGCAGTTCTCACGGTTGAAGCAATACCAGCCGCCTGCAGGCACAGGCACTAGGCTCGGTTCTGCGTGGAGAGGGAGCCCCTCCTGCACCACACACCTCAGCCCCTAGAACCTACCTTCCAGAAAGAGTAACCACCGCCGACTACCCTTGGACTCCTTCAAGTAGTAGCTGCAGGGAAGACGCACAGAGCAGGCAGTCAGTTGGGGATACCTGAGCCACCGGCCGTTCGCTACCCTCCACCCCAAGCCCCTAATCCTCAGCCCTTTCCAAGTCCGGTACCGAAAGGGTCATTCCACCTGTTGCCTGGAGCTCACCGCAGCCGCACGGGGGCGCCCGCGGCCAATCGCAAACTGAACGCAAAGACTAGTGGAACCCGGCTCATTCCCCGGAGGTGGCGATCGTGAGGAGGGGGGAAAGGAGGGCCGTCTGGTCCGTGGAAAATTCCCACAGCCCGCCCCGCAAGGGACCTGTGTTAACCCTGGCGCGGATGACAGTCGAGGAGAGGCGCTCCCGGGAACGTGTGTAGTTTGCATAGTGAGAGATGCAAGGGCTAGAGGCCTGTAAACCGGTAGGGGTAGGGGAGTGCGGCGAGATGCGGGGAGCCTCTGAGGCGATGTCACAGCCTTCCTATCAAGGCCCAGACTGGCATCGATCAACTGAGCGCGTGGGCACCCACAGTCCCTTCCTACCTCCCAGCTTCACCTGTGTGAATCTACTTCAAAGCTGAGTGCGAGTGTGAATGCTACACCTGGGCCTGTGGTCCTTCCTGGGCCCCCCTCCTTGCTCCCGTGCTCAGATTCCTGACTGTCGCGAACCAATCTGGTACGCACAGGGGAAACCCTGAGACAGGAACCTCCTGTCCCTCAGTGTTGTCTCTTTTTTACTGGAGTCGGGGTCACTCTAGGACTGCGGTCTCTTTCTGTCCGAGGACCTGAGCATAAAGGCGGGTGTGCACGGTGGCCAAGGGGTCAGCACCGGCGCTGGTCTCAGGTTAGTGCCCCCTCCCCCACTTTGGGAGGCACTGAGCCAGGCCCTCCTCAGGGCCAACAGCGTGGGACTCCCTTTCCTCTGGGGACCAGATCTGCCATTGAAAATAGGAAGGGTCCAGCGCAGTCTCCGCGTTAGTGCGTGCGCAGGGAGGCAGAGGATGCGGGCGCCACGAACGATGGGACAGGCGGCAAGCTAGGCGCGGGGCACCAGCGGGGCCTGCCAAGCAGGGCCGACGGCCTCCCGGGGTCATGCCCAGCGCCGGCCTTACCCAGCGGGGCTGCCGTCATTGCAGGTCACGGACGTGTTCAGTAGGAGGTGAAGACGCAGGTCCTCGTTGAGCTGCTGCGCAGAGCAGGGGTACAGGGATTGTGCTAGGCTCTTGACTTGCGCCATAAAGCTGTCCATGTTGCCCTCCACGGCCGTGAAGTCCAGCGGGAAGCTCTCCACCGGCTGCCCGGCGCCCGGCGCCACCTCAGCCCGCTGCGGGGGCGGCGGCGGGGGCGGCGGCTGGGGAGGCTGCTGGCCACGGCGCCTCCAGGTCTTCCTGCCCTCGCTGCCCCCAACCCAGTGCAGCAGGCCCAGCAGTAGCAGCACGCGCACCTCTCCGCCCATGGCAATGTCACTCCTGCCTGTGGCCACCTGCGGAGAGCGGGCGGCTGTGAGGAGTCGGCGGCTTGGGGCTCCAGGCCAGGGGGTGCGCGGACCACTGCTGCTCCTCGGCCCCGGCTGCCGCGCGTTGCTCCTGCCCTGGGCGGCGGGGCTGGCTCTCGGCGTCGAGGCTCTGGAGTCAGGCGCCACCGGTCTCCGCAGCTCGGGGTACGCGCGTAGCCGGCCGAGGGCAACGCAGAGTCTGGGTGCGCTGGCTGGGGCCCGCGCCAATGAGCGACGGGGGACGAGCTGGGCGTAGTTTGCGGGGGCCGCGACTGCCCGGGTGCCCGCGCGTTAGAAGTGCCGCCGCCGCCCGGGCGCGGCAGGGGGGAGGGGGCTGCGCTCACTCTTTTCTTGGCGGAGGTTTAGCCTTTTCTTCCCAAACCACAAGCCTGACGGAGGGGCCTGGACTAACCCGTTGCGGCCGCCGGAGGCGCTCCCGGCCCGGCTCCGTGGGGGGCAGCGCGGCCGGGCTGGCCCGGGGCAGCTCCATTCTCCGCGGCCAGCCCGGCGCCGCTACCCCCGCCCTTGGAGTGGCCCGGCGGCCCGGAGGAAGAGGCCTTTCCGCATCGGGGGCGCTCTGCCCGCTGCGCAGCTGCTGAGCCCGACGGGCCAAGGCGCAGGGTGCGAGCGTTCACCTGGAGCCGCCGGGGCTTTCCCTCCCGCGCCCAAGCCCAGTGCATTCTTAGGAGACTAGCACTCGGGTCCCCTCCGCACGCTTCGCACCGCCTGGAGTCCTGCGCTCACCGTAGATCCTCGCAGTTACTCGAGCTGCGCTATCCTGCTGGTGCGTCCGACAGCGCTGCGCTCCCTCTCTGGCGCTGGCGCAGAGCCGCCCGAGACTTTTATCCAGCGGGGCCCCCGGGATCAAAGCGGCGGCGGACACAGGGCTCCGCGCCGAGGGGCCGGTAGTAGCGGCGCAGGGGGGGCCTCTGCAAGCAGCGGACAGGTGGGGCCCAAGGCCCGGTTTTTCGGGGTCGACCTGCAGGAAAGATCGGGCGTGTGAATTCAGCCCGCGGAAGATCTCCCTATCCGGTACCGTTGCCTGAGCCCGCAGATGTTAGGAGATGTAGGTCAGAGGCAGTGCTGTGACTTAACGAGGTTGGTAGGCCTTGGTAAAGTCCCTTGCTGCTGCACCCCATGAAGAAGACCCTTAAGAACCTCTCCCTGACGCCGAGGATATGAGGGCTGAGGATCGGAGAAGTCGCCAGCTTGGAGACCTCTCTGCCTCTACCAAGTCATTTCCCCTAATGCGCCCACCTCCTCTACACATCCCAAGGCTCAGGTGACCAGCGGTAATGAAATTCCCGTCAGAAATCAAAACCAGGAGCCAATTGTGGCGTGCACAGAAGGCAAGGAGACTGCTGCAGGTTTTAAGCCAGTCATGGCGACACAGTGAACCTCTAATGTTAAATTAATGGATAAATAATCAAAGTTGGGGGAGTCGGACTGTTGATGATGACAGCAGCGGTCAAACTAGATGCACAAAACCAAACACACCCGCCCTAGGGGCGCCACAAGTCAGCCACTTGGTTTCCTTTGCCTTCTGCCTGCAGTCTGGCAGCTTTTTCTAGAAACAGGAAACACACCTGCCTTATAGGACACGGGTCCAAACCTTGGGCAGGGCTTCAGCTGCCCACATTTTAATTTATGGCAGGAGAAGCCTGCTTCATCTAGTGGGTACCTGCTGCACGTCCTAGGCAGAAATCTAGGGAGGAGCCGGGAAGACACCATCAGGGCTGCAGGGCCAGCCTGCAATTGTTCTCCTGTTTGATAGCTGCAGAAAGCAAGTTCCCAATATACCTTGGTATACAGTAGGCCAGCTATCCCAGGATACGGTGAGAAGCCAAGGGAAGGGTAAACTGCAGAACCCAAAATGAGGTTGCCTGGAAGTCATAGACGATGGGTTTATTCACAGGCACCTGGTGCAAATGTGCGTTCTGCTTCCAGATGGAAAACTGAATTCAGAGAAGCTGAGAGACCGCACCAAGCTCTGCTCATTCAGAAATTCACATTTGGGGTGGAGAGATGGCCCAGTGGGTAAGAGCACTTGCTGCTCTTGCAAAGAACCCAAGTTCCATTTCCAGAACCCACATGGTGGCTCACAACTGTCTGTAATTCTAGTTCCAGAGAATACAAAGCCCTCCTCTGGTCTCCTTGGGCACCAGGCACACACATGGTGCACAGACATACATGCAGGCAAAGCACTCATACACATACAAATGATACTAAAAAATTAAAAAAAAAAAAGAGGGCCAGGTGGCGGTAGTGCATACCTTTAATCTCAACACTTGGGAGCAGATCTCTGTGAGTTCAAGGCCAGCCTGTTCTCAGAGCTGGACAGTCAAGGCTACACAAAGAAACTGCCTTGAGAAAGGAAGGAAGGTGGGAGGAGGGGGGAAATGGGAGGTAGGGAGGAGGCGGAAATTTTTTAATAATAATAAATAAATAAAAAGAAAAAGGAAGGAAGGAAGGAAGGGAAAAGAAATCCACATTTTCTATCTCTCTATTGTTGGATCAGCTTAGTCTGTGCTTGAGACTGGCCCTGGGCAGCACATTGTTCTGAGATGTTCTTTTAAGCTCTTATCCTCAGTAGCCAAGGCTGACTCAGGGTAGAAATAAGCATTGAGCAGAAGACTTCCAGTCAAGGAGCCCATTAGTCCAAGTCTCAGCAGAGAAATGCTAACTTCCATCTGGGAGGCATGGCTGCATTGAGCATGGCTGCATGCAAGGCATGGCTGCACACAGGCCTAAGCTGCACAGGGCTAGGCTGCACCAGGGCTAGACTGTACGGGGCATGGTTGCCCAGGAATAGGCTGCACTGGGCATAGCTATACAGGGCTAAGCTGCACAGTGCATGGCTATACAGGACATGGCTGCAGAGGGCTAAGCTACACAGGGCTGAGCAGCATGGGGCATGACTGCACAAGGGTAGGCTGCACCAAGCACGGCTGCACCAGGCATAGCTGACAGTGCGTGCACAGGACTAGATTGCACACTGTCCTGGCTCCAAGTCATTTCCTGATGGGAAGATTTTGGGCAATGCCTGTGACCTCTCTCTGTGCCTCTGTTTCCTATTCTTTAAAGCGAAGCAGTGACCGTACCTCCGTTGGAGGGTTGTTGTGGGATTACAGGAGCCCATGCATGAAAGTGCTCAGCGGGGTGGTGGTTATGATTGCCAAAGAAATTCCAGAACAAGCCAAGGACCTGCATATTCTGTTCTCTGGCCTTTGCTGTAGCGTGATTTAGCCTGCACATCGAACAATAATGAGTTTGTGTTTGGCTTATTTAACACTATTAGCAGAAACAAAAAGGGGGTTCCAACCAAAACTCCCCGTAACAACTCTGCCCTCACTGTCAGTCTTCCCTCTTTCATCTAAAGTGTCCACGACGGCCCTTCTCTTAGCTTAAATAAGCTTTTATATTCCCCTATGGCCTGCTGCGTGTGTCTTCTGCACCAGAATTTCTCGTACCATAACTATGGGGAAGTCACTCCAGACTCAGGTCCTTTCAGTTTACCTCTACCAGAACTAGAGGCCACGGTAATCCTTGCGATTGTATGGAAGACTCTTCAGTGTTGGACTGGATGCTGTTCCATGGCAACGTGGATCTGAGCAATAGCACGCAAAATATCAAGAGTTGGTGAGGACAGGAAGCTAGAGCTCTGTGGACTGCTGAGGGTGGTGCAGACTGGTCCAGCTGCTACAAAAGACAATTGAGTGACTCCTCCATAAGTCAAACACAAATTCACCATATGACCCAGCAGTTCCGCTCCTAGGTACAGTCTCCAAAGAATTAGAAACAGGTGCTCAGACAAAAGCTGGTACACAAGTGTTCAGAGCGGCACAGTTCTCAATGACTAAAAGGTGGAAGCCGCTCAAAAGCCCACCAGTGTGGTTTATCTCTACAATGGGATGCATTTCAGCTATAAAAAGAAAATTCTGACCTACGCTATGGTCTTTAAAAACACTATTGTGGGTGAAATAACTCAGACACAAAGGGCATATACTGTATGGTTTCATTGACATGAAATACCTCGGATGGGAGACTCCACAGGGACAAAAGCCTCACTGGAGGCCACCAGGAGACTGGGAGAATACGGAATTATAGAGTGACTGTTAACAGGCATGTGAGTTATCTTTGGGGGAGTGATAAAAAACGTTCTGAAACTGTGGTGATGGCTGCATCCATTGTAGGTCTACTGAATGATGTGGCATTGGGACACTTCAAAAGACTAGATCCATGTTGCTTGACTTTTGCCTTAAAAAAAAAACCATAGTTTGGAATGGTGGTATAGATCATTACTTGGGAGGTAGATGAGAGAGGATCAGGGGTTCAAGGCCAGCCCCAGTTACATAGAGTGTTTGATATCAGCCTAAGCTATAGGAGAACCTATCTCAAAACAAACACAATCTACCACTTTTGATGACAGCAGGTAGGCACAGGACAAGCTGGACCAAACCTGAAGCCAGGAAGGCAGGTTGGCTGGGATAACACAGGCTGGTTTTCTCCACAATTCCCTTCACAGCTGGGAATGGAATGGGGTGATGGGAATGGTAGCTTCCTTCTGTATCTGGAGCCTGGCTCTACCATTTCTGGCCTGTGGGTCTCTGAGCCCCAGTCCTTACCTCTAAAGTACCTGGTTCACTGTGAGCACCAAGCGAGGCAAGATGCTGGGGACTCTGACTGTCAGTCTTAGTGAACATGTGATGACAAACAGCTATCATGGCAAGTGTTGGTAGTATCTCACTGACTAGGGTGGTCTGAGATCCTAGGTATAGGAGGCTTGTGGACTAGACTAGTGAGTCAGACTTGGGAACAATGTTACAAGTCACCTTTCTGGGTAGTCAGACTTGGAACAATGTTACAAGTCACCTAGTTGAGTAGTCAGACTTGGAACAATGTTGCAAGTCACCTTGCAGCTTTGGCCCCTCAGACTTACCTCTGTGGACAGTCAACACACCAGACACTAGGCAAGGGTTGTGCCCTTCCCCAGCCTTAACTACTCCACTGCTTTATTGGGATGGGTACTGCATGGCTCCTCCTGTTGTTCTTACCTGGCTCCCATTAAAGCTCTTAGTGGGTATGTCTGCCTAGCTCAGATCGTGAGTGTGACCAGTAGCAAGGGGGCCTGGAAAAAAATCAGTCCCTGGAGCAGAGGCCTGTGCATTTTCAGAGTAATATCTAAAGAACAGGATTGGGAGCTTGGCAGTGGTGGTGCATGCCTTTAATCCCAGCACTTGGGGAGGCAGAGGCAGGCAGATCTCTGTGAGTTCCAGGCCACCCTGAGCTACAAGAGCTAGTTCCAGAACAGGCTCCAAAGTTACAAAGAAACCTTGTCTCGAAAAGCAAAACAAAACAAAACAAAACACAGGATTGGGGTTCAGGGTTTGGTTCTGAGGTTCTGGAGAGAAGGATAGAGTGGGGGAGGATACGTAGATGAACATAAAGTTAACTATTGGGAGTTGCAGGCCTTACCTAGGCAGGCAGGATCCCAGTGTCTGGGAAGAAGGAGTTAAGATAGAACATGTCAGAAAAGAAGAGCTAGAGTGTAGGGTGAACTGGTCTCCCGTGCTGGGAAGGAGGAGGGTGCGGCAGAGGGCAGACAGAGGCACATGGGTCCCATCTGAGACCCTCTGTGACTTTCAACAGATGAATGACCTGGTTAAGGGCTGGGCCAGCCGGCTTAGCATGTCCAGCAACTCTGGACCCAATTCCCTGGCCGGATGTGGGACTGCCCTCCCACTGTATCTATCCCCAGCCCCCAGCTTGCACTCTTCCCCAGCTCCACAGCCCAGCTGCTACCTCCTGCTGTCTGGGGCCCAGCTGTTATATGCTGGCCTCAGCAGGCAGGCCTCACATGGCCATCTGGGTGGCTCTGCACTCCAGCTGCTGTCCTCTGAGGCCCAAGTGAACAAGAAAACCGGGCAGGCTAGCCCCCTTTCCTGTAGCCTGCACCGAGGGGAAGCTCTGATGGATTGGGATTAGCTAAAATCCCATCTCCAGCTCTCAATCTGGGCTAGGGCCCAAAGCCAGAAGGACCCTGAAACGAAACCTCTTTTTAGTTTCCCCAAAGTCTTCCTCTCTATACTCCTATTCTATTCTTTAGCTTATTCCTCCTTGGCCTGAGGAAAGCAACTCACCAGCAGCAGTAGGGTGGCCGGCTGAGAGTCAGATGGTTATCTTAGACTGAACTCCAGTTTGTGGAAGGGAGCAGGGTCAACCCCAGCCTTTTCAAGAATGGGAAACCCTTCTGCTTGACATTGTGAACTTCTGAGACTTTCGGTTCTGGATCTTGGAAACCAGGTGGCCATCTGTAGGCAGTATGTGAGGAGCCTTGAAGTCACTTGGCAGAACGGGAAGTTTCCTTGATCCTAGGAGTCAAAAGTCCCTTCACTAGGAGCATGAGAGTCCTTAGAGCCAAGAGGGGAGAAAGAGGCCCTACCGCCCCTCAACAGTGAACCAGTGTAAGGGTGATCCAGCGTAAGCAGCTCAGGCCATTGAGGTGCCCTGAACCCTACTGACATTTTGGCAGAACCTGTTCCGACCAGGACCTCAGTAGCTAAGGGCTGCCCTGCCGCACTTCCTTGCCTGGCAGACAGTCCAGTGCGAGGACCCTGCTGGACATTGCCTGCAATGACATGGGCTGACTGGAGAGGGTCACTAGGGTGTGGCCACATTCCCCAG
Organism: Myodes glareolus; assembly: GCF_982192425.1. Classification (NCBI taxonomy): domain Eukaryota; kingdom Metazoa; phylum Chordata; class Mammalia; order Rodentia; family Cricetidae; genus Myodes; species Myodes glareolus. The sequence goes on along the minus strand of NC_142034.1, from coordinate 1,484,121 downwards.
CTGGGGGGGAGGAAGGGCGTAGGCCTGGGAGGGGCTCCCTTTTTATCCATGGAACTTCTTGGGGTGCTTTCTGGAGCACCCTGAGATGTCAAGCATATGTCCTTGATCCTGACTGGGTAGAGCTGATAACGGATGTCAATGTAAGAGCCTCAGGCTGGTACCAAAGCCTTAACTGTCCAGTTGTAGCCCCAGGTACTTGGAGCAATAGGCTCTACAGGCCAAAGAGGCTGGCTGCCATGTGACCTCCAGCTCCCTAGCTTCCAACCCTGTGATCCTCTGGAAGGCTTGCACGTGGCTTCTGAGGAGGCAGAGACAAACCCTCAGATCTTGCCACTGGGAACCTTTCAGTGCTGGAGGCTGTGGATGCTTCTCTTAAAGGGCTATACCACTTCTAATTCAAAGCAGATCCTTGGAACAGCTGTCTAGCTGCCGGCAGGAGGAAGAAGGAGAACAACAGCCCGGATAGAAGGAAGGTATCCTCAAAAAGGATGCTGAATTCATCCTCAGAACTGGTGAAAACACAGAGGTGGAGGCAGAGAGGGGCCAGGGAGCAGATGCGGCTTCTCAGGCACCTTCTTCTTTCAGTAGAAGGATCCCAGAGGCCTCTCTTTCTCTCAGAGGAGACAACTGAGGCTGAGCAGGTCCCTAGGCAGTGGGTCGGTTATTCTGGCCGCCTGACCCATGGCGACTTAAGATGTTAGGCATATTTAATGATGAAATTACATGATCTCTTTTGCATATCAAACAGGACCCGAGATTCTTACTCGACCAGGAGTCTGCCCTTCCTGAAGGTCGCTCACTGAGACCAGACATGGGTAGCTTTGAGCACCAGATGGTTCAGATAGGGGCATTCGCTCACCTGATCCTGAATTGGACTCAGTGACCTAGACGGTAGTGCTTCTCAGCGAGGTGTCAGATCTTGAGTTGGCTGTTATTCCACTGACAGGGGAACCCTCAGCCTCTACCGTCCACCAGGGGACTCTGTTCTTGTTTCATCCTGCTACGCAGGGACTGCAAAGAAAGGAGCCAAGGAGGCTGAAGAGTTAAGAGGAAGCCTCTGGTGGGTCCTTCAAGCATCCTGACATACACGTTTGCTTATTTCTTCAAAGAGAAACAGGTTATAGAATAAAATTGGCTTTTTGTGAGGTGACTGTGGGTGGGTGGGTCAGGGTAAGTCTTGTTTTATACTTAAATTTCTGAATCAAAAAAATATTTTTGAGGTAGAGTCTCACTATAAAGCCCTGGAATGCTTGAAACTGTATGTGCCAGGCTGGCTTCTAACTCACAGAGATCTGCCTGCCTCTGCCTCCGGAGTGCTGGGGTTAAAGGTATGTGTCACCATTCCTGGCCTATCTTTGTTTTTGTTGGGGCAGAGTCCTTTATAGACTTGGCTGTCTAGAACTTGCTTTGTAGCCTAGGCTGCCATCAGATTTTAATACTCTTCCCTTTGTCCCTCAAGTACCAGGATTGTAAACAAGTGTGTGCAAACATATACTTGTGAGAGTGCCACTATGCATGTGTGAAGGTGGAAGGTAATTTGTGGGGGTTGGTTCTCTTTCCACAGTGGGTTCTGGAGATTGAGTTCAGGTTGTTGGGCTTGTATGGCTCATTGTACCAGTTCATCAGCTTTTTCTTCCTCCCTCCCTCTCTCCCTCCCTCCTTCCCTTTCTCCTTTCTTTCTTTCTTTTTTTTTTTTCTGAGAAGTGTTTCTTTGTGTGTCCTGGCTGTCCTCCAACTTTCTCTATACATCAGGCTGGCCTCGAACTCACAGAGATCTGCATATCTCTGCTTCCCAAATGATAGGAATGTAGATTTGAACCACTGTGCCTGGATGTACTTTCCTTATTATTGTTAGTGATGGGGTTGTTACAACTCTGAAATCTGAAATTATTATTTTTTAAATTTTTATTTATTTTTTATAGTTCTGAGGATCAAACTCCACATCTTGCAAATGCTAAACAAGTACTTTACCACTAGCTACACCTCTATTTCTGCAGCATATCTTAAAGCAGAGAAGATGAAGAAAAGTGCTATAACTGAACATAAGCATTCCCACTACAGAGGAGACCTTGTGCTGAAAGATACAGAATTTTTCTTTTTTCTTTGGAGGCAGAGTTTCTCAATATAGCCTGGAACTCACCATGTAGACCAGGTTATGATACCTTGGACTCACAGAGATCCTCTTGCCTCAGCCTCCCAAGTCCAGCACCAAGTCCAGCCCTATTTCATATTTCGTTTATTTAAAAATGTCATTGTCACTAGAAAACAGGCGTTAAAGAAGTATTCCATGACAAAGAGTCACGATGTATCCAACTTACTCTTTTTTACTTTTATTTATGTGTGTTTATGTGTATTTCATTGCACAAAGGTGCCTTCAGAGGCCAGAACAGGGTGCTGAACCTCTTGGAGCTTGGGCTACAGGGAGTTGTGAGCTGCCTGATATGGGTGCTAGGAATTAAACTCAGGTCCTCTGGAAGAGCTGTATGCAATCTTAATCAATTTATTAAAAGATGTTCTTTGTATTATTCACTTCATTCTTATAATTTTTGTTTGTTTGTTTTGTTTTGTTTTTCAGGGCTCTCTGTAGCCCTGGCTGCTTTGGAACTCTTTCTGTAGGCCAGGCTGGTCTCAAAGTCACAGAGATTTGCCTGCCTTTGCCTCCTGAGTGCTGGGATTAAAGGTGGGTGCATAATCGCCTGTTTTTTTGTTTTTTTGTTTTTTTTTGAGACAGTGTTTCTCTGTGTAACCCTGACCTAGAATTCACTCTATAGAACAGTCTAGACTCAAACTCAGAGATCTACCTGCTTCTGTCTCTGGAGGTCTGGGACTAAAAGCATCCACCACTACCTCCCTGCTCTTCTAATTGAAATAACGTAAAAATTGAGTCAAAATTTTGTCATATACCTGTAATCTCAGTTTATGGAGGACAAAGCAAGAGGATCACTGGCTCAAATTCAGGCAGGCCTACACAATGACTTCCAGGCTTGCGGTGGTGTCACACAATTGAGGATGGTGGCCCAGGCCTACAGTCCTGGCAGTCAGGATATGGAGGCAGGAGGATCAACCATTCAAGGCCAGCCTCAGCTACACGAGAGCCAGGGCTATCTCAAAGCAAAACAGCAAATAACAAACAAATAACAAACCAAAAAATTTTTGTTGCCTTTTTTTTTTCTTTCTCAAGGCAGGGTTTTTCTGTGTAGCCCTGGCTGTTCTGGAACTCACTCTATAGAACAGGCTGGCATCATACTCACAGAAACCTGCCTGCCTATGCCTCCTGAGTACTATTCTTAAAGGCATACGTTACACCACACCACAAATGGTAAGTGTTGGTGGAGGTTGCTCATTCATTTCCCAGCCGCCCAGACCCAAAATAATCACACAGAAGCTGTACTAATTTTGTTTTGTTTTGTTTTTTGTTTTTCAAGACAGGATTTCTCTGTAGCTCACATAGATCAGGCTGGTCTTGAACTGACAGAGCTCCACCTGTCTCTGCCTCCAGAATGCGAATGCTGGGATTAAGGGCGTGCACCACCATCACCCAGCCAGAAACTGTATTAATTAAAACATTGCTTGGCCTATTAGCTTAGGCTTCTTATTAACTAACTCTTATGCCTTACATTAACCCATTTCTATTATTCTGAGTATTGCCACAAGGCTATGGCTTACTGGGTAAAGTTCCTGTGTCTTTCTCCTTTAGTAGCTACATGGCATCTCTCTGACTCTGCCAACTTTTCTCCTCTATATCTGCTTGGAATTCCTGCCTTGCAGAGACCCAAAGCAGCTTCTTTATTAACCAAGGGTAACAAAACACATTCACAGCATCCAGAGGGGAATCCCACATCAGTACAGTGTTTCTTAATGGAAAAGCTTTTATGAAGGTAGAATGGTAACTTGAAGAGTCATGATTTGATTTTTGCAGCCATAAATGTTAAAATGAGCCCCTAATAGTTACTTGGGAGGCTGAAGCAGGAGGATCAAAAATTTCAGGTCAAATTGGGCAACTTGTCAAGACTCTATTAAAAGAACAAAATAAATGAATTGGGGCTGTTGGTGAGGGACAGAGCATTTGTGTGGTATGTGTGAAGTTCTGCAATAAAGCTCCAATATTGTTGTCTTAGTTAGGGTTTCTCTTGCTGCGATGAAACACCATGACCAAAAAGCAAGCTGGGGAGAAAAGGGTTTATGTGGCTTATGCTTCTATATCATAGTCCATCATTGAAGAAGGCAAGACAGAAACACAAACAGGACAGGAACCTGTTTGTCCCTGCAGGAGCCGATGCAGAGGCCATGGAGGAACGCTGCTTACTGGCTTGCTCCTTACGGCTTGCTCAGCCTGCTTTCTTATAGAACCAAGGACCACCAGCCCAAGGAATAGAACCACCCAAAATGGGCTGTGCTGCCCTCATCCGTGACTAATTAAGAACATGCCCTACAGCTGGATGTTATGGAGATTTTCTCAACTGAGATCCCCATCTTTCAGACGGCTCTAGCTTGTGGTCAAGTTGTTATGAAACTAGCCAGGACAATTGTCAGGAAACCAAACAAAAAGAACTCATTCCTCAATTGAGGCTAAGACTGCTTCATAAACAAATTTGTGAAAAACATGGCATGTGTCGTCCTAAAGAATTAGCCCAGACCTGACTTATGTACTCCACCAGGAACAGGGGACCTTGATCATGGAGGACTCTGACCTTAACTTGACCAGGCAAGTGATCAGATTTCACATATTCACTTTCAGGACAAGCTGATGTCCTCTCTCTCCTGATGGTCTTGCCATCTTTGTCACCTCCCCCTCAAAATGTGCTGCCAGGGGATTCTAACTGTGGAACAGTTGAAAGAAAACAGGTTTGAGTTTCTTAAAAAAAAAATGCTAGTTTGTCAAAAAAAAATCAAAAGAAATTTACCAAACGGATTAGGCACAGTGAGAGGCTCAGTGAAGGTCTGAGGTTGCACAGAACATATAGACGGTCACAATCTTTCCTCATGCTTGTCGATATACAGGTGTGACATTTATATGAAGGCATGCCAGCACCCACACACAGGTGTCGCAAGCTTAAACAAGGACTAATGTTTGCATATGGCCCTCCAGAGTCTGCACCTGAACTCTGACAGGACACTGGAGCAGGCTGAGATGATCAAGCCGATGGATGGACATGTGGCAAAACCAGAGCTAGGCAGCTGAGCTGTGGTTCAGAATGACATTTAAGATTCAGCTGAGCCTAGGGTATCAGGTGAGGGGAGGGGGAAGATAGTGGGGGTGGGGGAGGCACATACAAATGAAGCTCATGTGTTGGGGACTGAAGCTTGTCCCTAGCTGGAGAATCAGGGTGACCTGCTTTTCCCAGATCTGGCATTTGCAGTCTGAACCATGAGGCCAGTTACTGTCCTAATCTGGCACCTCGGGGCTGCAGTGGGTTCCTTGATAACCTTTGCTCAGCATGGGACTTGGCCAGAGGAAATCAGTTCACCAAACACCTGAGTCCAAGTGAAAAAAAAAAAATGGAGCCCAGTCGGTGTTTCTGGGGTGTGTGCTAATTTCTCCGCTCTCAGATTTAGAGGTCTTTACAATTCCAAGGACCACAAGCATTTCAGTCATGGTGGCAAGTCAAGAGAGGGCCTGCAATCAGTAAGATGGCTCCACAGTCTGTGAACCTGATTTCTTTCCCTTAGTTCCACAAGGCAGAAGGAGAGAACAGACTGCCAAGTTCTCTGACATCCACACAAGTACCATGACATTCCTGTACCCCGTCTTTCACATATATACAATAAAAAATTGCATAAATGTAATTATTATTATTAGTGTTTCAAGAAGGGTTTGTGTACCCGTGGCTGTCCTGGAACTTGTTTTGTAGATCAACCTGACCTGGAACTCAGGGATCAGCTTGTCTCTGCCTTCCAAATGCTAGCCACCACACTTGGCCTAAGCACTTGGGGAAGACCAGCATAGAAGCGTTTGTCACCATGTGAAAATGATGATCACAGGAACATCTGAGAAGTTGGGGGAGGAAGGCTCAGCGCTCATCGGAGTGGGTGCAAAGAAGGCTAACTATGGTGTGGGTATATCTAGGACTCGGTGGCAGACAGGTGGCTGCAGGACCCGGGGTTGGCCGCAGGCAACGTGGCTTTCTTGCAGGCAGTCTCCAGAACGTGACGGATCTTGGGACCATGGGCGAGGGATGAAAAGAAAGCGCCCCTGGCAGCAGTGTGCGCCTCCCACACCAAAGAGCCCTTTAGGCGACTCCATAGGGACCAGTGCCCCCGCCTGCTCCACATGAGGCAGAGCCAGGGACGTGACCAGGGCGCCAGGGGCGGAGTCTGGGGCGGGGCCCCAGTCGGCCCCGCCCCCGAGGCCGCGTGGCCGTGCGTCCCGGCTGTTGCGGATAAAGTAGTTTGAGGCGAGCCGGCCGCGGTCACGTGAGCGGAAGATGGCGGCCCCGGCGGGCGGCGGGGGCTCCGCGGTGTCGGTGCTGGCCCCAAACGGGCGGCGCCATACGGTGAAGGTGACGCCGAGCACCGTACTGCTGCAGGTGCGGCCGCCGGCTCGGGTGGGGAACAGGCGGACGGGTGGACAGGCTGAGGGCCCGAGGTGGCCGCGCCCGGGCCCGCCCCTGCGGTTGCTCCCGGGCTGCGGGGCGGGGCCGGGCCCTGGTGGGCGGCGCTTGAGGCAGCCAATGGGTGCCTTTCGCGCGGCTGCCCGCCCCATTCCGTGGCTGGGTCCCGGGGGCGGGGCGGGATGCTCGGAGGCGCCTTTTCTGAGCCCCGGGACGGCTGGGGACCTCACCACCCCAAGGCCGTGCTGCTGGAGACCCGGAGTCTTCGGCACTTGTCCGAATTCAGCCTCCTCGGTCACCGGGAAGAGGGGCGCCCCTGCCTGCTCCGCTCAGGGGCGTCCCTCCGGACCTTGGATCGGCCTCGTCCGTGTGCCCGGAAGTGAATTTTGCTAAGTCATTCACTGCTTTTGACTGTCGCTGCTTGTGACCGCCTATGAATCACACACCTGTTTCTTGAACCTTTGTTGTTAGGTTGCAAAAGCGCATACTATTCAAATCTGTGTCAGGAGCCCATGGAGTGGGGAACACAGTTCAAAAATGAGGTTCTAGAGAACCTAATACAGCCCCACAACCCTCTGGCAGGACCCATTTGCAGTTGGGCTCATGCAGAGAAGATTCGGGTCATGCAGCAGTTGCACAGAGGCTGCTAGGCCCCAGAGTGAGACAAGAGATACAGAGTAGTCCCTGTAAGGCGGGTTGGTTATATCTGTGGTTAGCCTCCACCTAGAACCCAAAACATGGGACCAGGGTTGGACAGGCTGTGCCACAGTTTGGAGTCACCTGTAGGAAGGGGAAACACGACAGAATTTTTATGTACGGTTTGCTTGCTAAGCCTTGTTGAGTGAGATGTTTGGTGGGCTGGCCAGTGTGCCTGCCATATGAGTTCTCTGGTCCACGTAGGTTTTACTGTCCATTCGTCCCCTAGGTACTGGAGGACACATGCCGACGGCAGGACTTCAACCCCAGTGAATACGATCTGAAGTGAGTTTACTCAGGCTCAGCTGTGGGCTTCTCAATCCATCTGGTCCTTTTCTCAACACACAAACTGTCTCTGCTTTGGAAAAGCCCCCTTGGGTAGTTTAAAAGAAGTTTATTCTTATCCAGTTCAGAAGGCAAAGTCCAAAATGTAAGTGTCAGTATGACTGTACTCCGAATGTTCTAAGGGAGAGATGTTCTTATTTCTTTCACCTTCTGGCTGTCCAGGTTTTCTTTGGCTTGTGATTACATCATTACAGTTTCTGCCATCTCTTGGTCTGCTATAAGGACACAAGTCACTGGGTGTAGGGGTCCTCTGGTTAGTCCAGGATGACCTCATTTAATGTCCTCCCTTAACTTAACATCAAGAAATACCTCTACTGGGAGCTGGAGACATGGCTCAGAGGCTAAGAGCACTGACTGCTCTTCCAGAGGACCTGAGTTCAATTGCCAGCAACCACATGGTGACTCACAATCATCTGTAATGAGATCTGATGTCCTTGTCTGATGTGTAGGCAGAACACTATATACATAATAAATAAATATTTTTTTTAAAAAAATCAATACTTGTACCAAATAAGGTCATCCCCACAGGTTTTTAGGGGCAGAGACAATGATGTATCTTTTGGGAAGCACATCTTTTGGGCAGCATGTCTAACCCTACAGTGTAGGATTTTAGCTCATTTGAGTATGTAAGTTCCTGGTGGGGCTCTTAGTGCAAAGATCTGTTCATGCAGAAATGGGTAGAAACCTGTGAAGGGATTGTCACCCTCCCCCATTGTAGTATTCTCCGTGAAGGAATACTACTGATACAAAGAAAAGGGCAGGCCCTCCACCAGGTCCTCAGGGCTGAGGCCGCAGGAGGGTGCGTTTCATGCATGGTATTTCTCCTTTGAGACAGAGATGTGTTTTCACAGCCTTGTTGTTGTTCGAACACAAGAGCCCACTCTCCCCTGACCTTTTCCACACTACATTCGGAGCTTTCTAGGAAGATGTTTCTTTGAAAAGATATCTGCATCAGGCTGTTCCAGGCTCCAGCTCCCATTCTGGTCATCTCACAATCACAGAACATGTGCTCCGAGTGGCCAGGATACCCTGCCACAAAGCCTTGTGCCAGCACTGTTCTGTTAACCTGCCCGTGGTCCACATAATGGTGTCTGGTTGGAGTAATGATTATAATTTGAGTCAGTTCCTCTACAACACTGTATTAGCTTTGCCCTAGCCTCTCCTTTCCATCCGCTGACTGTAATTTGTTTAAGAAGTGCTGTGACTGCCCTGGCTGGTGCCCGGCAGTAGACATGGTGAGGGCCTTCTCTCTGCCCGTCACTGTCAGCTCGCAAGCCTACGGCAGCTTGCAGTTTTGAACTGTGCCGAGGACCGGGATCAACAGTGTCTCATTCTCAGTTCTGCTTTTATCTCTCTGTTTTCCTTTTCTTTTGCGAGACAGGGTCTCACTGCCTCTGGCTGAACTGGAATTCATTGTGTAGCCCAGGCTGGCTTTGAGCTCACAGATCCTCCTGAGCATTGGGATTAAAGGTGTTGCCCCCACACCTGGCTCATTCTCAGTTCTTCCAAACATTCTTGGACTTTGTACATAGGTCACAGTCGCCAAAACTGCTATTCCCAACAGCATCTTGGGTTTATAATGTGGGGCTAGTCACTTTCTATATTCAAAAGTGGTTGGCGATAAACCATATATTCAGATTTCACACAAATGTATCTATCTAGTTTTGTAGTTTCCTCCTGAATGTTCATTAAAACAGAGTCAGAGTCTGAGTCCTGTTGTCCTCTATAGTCCTCAGGTGGCCCATGCACGTCCTCAGGCAAGGTTGTGCTATTTTGTGCGGTGTGTGAGCTGTAGGTCGGATAGTTGTTCTCATTCCTGTAGAATCTTGGGATGAGAAGGAACAAGGTTAGGAAGGCAGCTGGGTAAGGCTGCGGCGCTTTCCCCAGGGATGGCATTGGCCCAGCTTCTCTCCCTTCTTGCCTGCTCTTCTCGTCCAAAGGGCAGGTAATAGCCTCCTGGTGACTCATACTGAGTTGCCAGGAGCCATGTATCAGATCCAAGTGTCACCTTTGTGTGTCCTGAACTGTCATTGACTCTCCAGTTTTGAACTGAGCTCTCTGGAAAGGGCAAACATCTTGGAGGCTGCTTCCAAGATAATGCCTGAGTCTCCACTGATGCTTCTAGATCTGTTGGTCCTTCGGTGCTTCTGAGAAGCTGTACGTTTGAAGCCCCTAAAAGCCCTTGGAGCCTCCCTGCACACTAACCCCTCATGGTGTAAGGCGGAGAGGCGATGGCTAATGTGACTTTGTATCTTGCCTGGTTTCACTCTGAATTTCTGTAAGGACATCGGACTGGGCCGTCCCAGAGGCGGGTCTTGTACGATCGCCTTCCTATGCTTGTTTCATGCTCCTCTGGGTAGCAGCAGGCGGGAGTGATGGGACTGGTATATATTTCCTGAGCCAGAGCAACTTTGGCAACTGGAACGACAGGACTCTTAGGTGGAATTTTATTGGTCTTGCTCGAGACAGCTTTCTTTTTTCTTCTTATTTTATACATAATTGTGTATGGTCCATGAATGCCAAACGTGCTTGTGGAGGTCAGGACGCTTGCTGAAGTCAGTTCTCTTCCGTTACCAGCTGGCTGTCACCCATCACGTAGGGATTTTTATGGGTCAAGGTTTCCAAAAGTCTAAGCTGGCCTCCAATTCTCTACATACGCAAGATGATCTTGAACTCCTGATCCTTCTGTGTCTACCGTCTAAGTACTGGGGTTACAGGCATGTAATCCTACCATACCAGGGTTGTACAGTGCTGGTGATTGAACTATACCAAATGAGCCACATTCCTGAGGGTCAGCTCTCAGGCCAGCATCTGCTGCAGTATCTCTAGGTACCACCCTCACCTTTGGATAGGCTCATCCTGTTGTATCCCCTCCGTATCCCTGCCAGTCCTGTGCCTCCCTAAAGCTCCCTGTACTCCAAGACTTCACCTCTTGTTTCTTCAAGTCCTAAGTCTGTGCTCTGGGAGCTGAGGGAGCGGTAGGCATGGGGCTATGTCCTCAGGGATGTCTGTGGTATGTCTGTTCTGCAGGTTTCAGAGGACTGTGCTCGACCTCTCTCTCCAGTGGAGATTTGCCAACTTGCCTAACAATGCCAAGCTAGAGATGGTGCCTGTGTCCCGCAGCCGTGAGGGGCCTGAGAACATGGTAGGTGTCCAGCTGGAGATGGGGCCTGAGAACATGGTAGGTGTCCAGCTGTGAAGCGCGATGGCACTGCCCCTCTGCCTCTGCCGGCGTTGTGGAGCAGGGGATGGCACCGCCGTGGGCTGGATGGGAGCTGTGCCGAAGCTTTGCCCATGGGTCTGAGAAGGACTGGAGGTCGAGACAAGTCCTGCGGTCCATTCTGCCTTCCTCAGTTAAGCCAAAGCTACATTTTCTGCTTGAATAACTCAGGACTGGGAGTGAAAAATTTCTTCCTTATGCAGGTGTTTTTTGGTTTTTTTTTTTTTTTTTGGTGTGTGTATGTGTGTTGTTTTGTGTTTTGGTTTTGTTGGGGTTTGTTGGTAACACTGTACCAGCTGGATGTTTCTGATCAGAGATCCTGAATTTTTGTACAGACGTGGCTGACAGACACTTGCTTCTCACTCAGCCTCCCTAGAGCCCTTGCTGGGCCTCAGCTGTAGCTTTCCACCTACTGACATGCTCTAGAGCAGTTGCAACCCTTGGGGAATCAGGTGACACTTTCACAGGGGTCATATACTAGATATCCTGCATACCGTATATTTACATTATGATTCATAACAGTGGCAAATTTGTGGTTATGAAGTAACAATGGAATAGTTTTATGGTTGTGGGTCAGCACCACGTGAGGAACTGTGTTAATGAGCTGCAGCATTAGGAAGGTTGAAGACCACTGCTGGAGGGGGTTGTAGCTCATGTGTTCCTCGTTGAAGGTACAGTTGCTATGAGACATACAAAAGTGGTATGCTCAGTAATAAACAGAGACTTAGAAAACGCCAGTTATCGGTCCTCTGTGCTGTGCAATAGCCTGCCCTGAAGTTGGGGACATCTTACTCAATGTTCCTATCTCACAGGATGCTGGGGCTCATCTTTGGTCTCCCAGAGAGGCTGCACCGGTGCTGTCTGCGGCTGGGGGTAGTGGTTAAGGGGGCATTTCCGTGACAGTTCACTGATGTGCAGCCATTTCCTTGGTGATACAGCCCTCCTGAAAAGCCCCCTCGGGCATCATACCCCTCCTCAGTATTTGTGTTCAGGAGGTGGGGAGTTCCTGGCTCTGGGAATCTGGGTCTGTTGGGATAGTGTGTTTCTTCCTAATTCTGGGTTAACTTCTCACCTCTCCAGGTTCGAATTGCATTACAGCTGGATGATGGCTCCAGGCTGCAGGACACTTTTTGTTCCCGCCAGACACTCTGGGAGCTCCTCAGCCATTTTGTACAGACTAGGTGAGCTCTGGCAGGCAGATCCCAGGCTCTTTCCCGCCCCCTCCTGGCAGAGGTCTGAAACCCACACTGTGCTTCTGGCTCTGGCTTTTGCAGTCCTGACTGAATGGAGGTGCGCAGTTGAAGGTCTTGGCAGCTCAGCTTCCAGGCCTGCTGGCCTTTTGTCCTCCAAAGAGAGCAAAGGTGTTCCTCCATCTTTGTCGGGACTCAAAAGATCCCAAGGACTGATGAACTGCAAAGGGAAATGAAATGTCTCCCCATGCCTGTGTAAGATCTGTGTTTTGAGGATCCTTGATTAGAATGAGCTTGTTGCTGTGACATTGCTTTATACAATGAGTTCTTCTGATGTGCATCTGTAGTTCTTGTTGGTTAATACTGCAAATGCTATTCTGAAGTGTGTAAATAGTATTTAAGTGGGATGGGAGTCTATTTTTTTTTTTTTTTTTTTTTTTTTTGGTTATTGTTGCTTTTTTTTTTCTTTCTTCAAGACAGGGTTTCTCTGTGTGGCCCTGACTGCCCTGGAACTTGCCCTGTAGACCAGGCAAGCCTTGAACTCAGACATCCACTTCCCTCTGCCTCCCGAGTAGTGGGATTAAAGGCACGTGCACACACACACACACACACACACACACCACCACAAGTCTGACAAGCATGCTAGGAGTAGTATTTGCTGTATGACTGTAGGTGAGTTGCTGCCCTTCCTGGGTCTGTGCCCTCATTTGAGCCATGGCTGTGTGTGGACAAAGTAGGCTAATGTGTCTGGTGCAGCGAGATGTGGCCTGGCACAGTGCTCTGTGTGTGGGGGAGCGTGACTCTGGATCTGGTGCCCATGTGGCCCCACGAGGGAAGTGTGCCCGGCTGTAGCAGTGCCTGACTGCTGTGGACAGGAAATGTCGTGCTGTCCCAGTGAGTGTGGTATGAGGTCTGCAGGTTCCCTTCTCTAAGACACTGGTGTCAGCAGCACCAGTGGCCATGGGAATTGAGGCCAGGTCTGAAGTGGATTTAAGAATGAGTTAAGGGGGCTGGAGAGATGACTCAGTGGTTAACAGCACGGACTGCTCTTCCAGAGGACCTGAGTTCAGTTCCCAATGCCTGATGGTAGCTCATGACTGTCTGTAACTCCAGTTCCAGAGGACCCGACACTCTCACACAGACATACATTTGGGCGAACACCAATGCACATAAGATAGGAATGTTAATTATTTAAGGAATAATTGAGTTGAAGTTAGATGTGAGCAGCTATGTAAATATGAGGTCCATGTGATGGCCGGGGAGAGTTGGTGGCTGTGTTGGACAAGAACTCTAGGACTTGTCATGTCCTTAGAGTGCTGGTCAGATCGTAGACACAACTGGCTAAAAAGGATCACTCAGGCTGCGGATTTAGTTCAGTGGGGAGCATTTATCACGTGTGTATAAGACCCTGAGTTTGATACCTGATAACATTTATGTGCATGAGGGCGCACACACACACAGAGCACATTCTAATGCTAGGCATGGCTTCTGTCCATAATTCAGGACACTGAGGCAGGAGGCTTGTGAGTTTGAGGCCATCCTGTGTTACACAGTGAGTTACTGACCAGCTTGGGCTATGTAGCATGACCTTGTCTCCTAAAACAGGGGATGAAAGAAGACAGGAAGGCAGGCTGGCTGGGTGACTGGTAGGCTGGTAGGCTAAGGTGAGAAGGAGTTGTTGGAATGTAGGAACACAGCAGCAGTTGGGGCCACCTCAGTGTAAGGCTTGTCTGTCACCTGGCTAGAGTCCTGCTGCAGCTACGTGGGCTCCTCCCCATGGTGGCTGTGGGTATTGACTAACCGAGCAGGGGAGAATGGGAGCTATTGCAGACCTGGGCTAGTGCTTGGACCGGGCGGCATGGAGTTCAGCTCTTTGGAGGATAGAAGCTCCATATCAATGGGGGGCAGAGGGCAGATCACTCAGGGAAGTTGGGTTGCTGGGTCTTCTGTGCCAGGGCACTCACTACAAAGCAGTCCAGAGGACAGAGGCTCCAGACCGAGCCTGGCCGCAGCCGAGAGCTTTGCAGAACTGAAGACCAGTGGCCCTGACTGAAGGCTTGTGTAGACCCACAGCAGGTCAAGGACCCTTATCAGGGGATGCTGTGAAATGCACGACCTGGGTATGGAAATGATTCTGTTCCCTTCCCGGGGGGCACAGGCCAGAACCCCTGATAGAGACAGAGCAGTGCCTTCAAGATCTGCTTGTGCTAGAATTCTTTCTCTTGCCAGGGTGTCACAGAAGAGTGAGGGTAGAACAGACAGCCCTGGGTGTGAAAAGGCCCAGTTCACTCTGCATGTCTCTGAAAGAAGCTGCTGGTCTCCAGGAAAGGAGACTACAGACTTCCTGCTGGGGTACTTGGGCAGTTTTCCTCAAAGGAGCATGGGGTAGGTACAAATAAGCAGAATAGCTATAGGAAAGGTGTTAGGAGAAAAGAAACGCCTTAGAGCCAGGGCACTGTTCTTAGGTGTCTCCTAGGCGACACCAAAAGTGGAGGGCTGCTGCTTCTTTACTGCTTGAAATGGCCCAGAGTATCTTAGGTTCTCTGTTGGTGAGGGGCTGACAGAACTGGAAAAGGTGGGAGAACACCTGGTGTCCCTGTCTCTCAGGATGTGTTGACTCTTGCAATGAGTGCAGTTGGAGACACAGATAATAGCATGATTCAAGAGACTATGCAGCCCCGAGATCAGTGCCTCTGGACCCATGACAGTTAGCATGTCTGCCCATGAATATTATAGATACTTTTTAAACATGGGAGTATTGGATAGAGAGTGATTTATGCCCAGCTTTCTCATGATACTATGGATTGAACCTAGGGCTTTGTGCTTGCTAGGCCTGTGTTCTACCACTAATTATATCCTTAGCCCACTCTTTACTTTTTACTCAGCGTGTGTATGTACACTTGCCAATTCAGGTAGATTGGTTGGCCAGTAAGCCCCAGGGACATTCCCGTGTCTGCCTCCTGGCATTGGTATTACAGGTTTTGCCCCTAGGCCCAGCTTTTTCATGTGACATCTGGACTCAGATATTCATTTTATGTGGGAAGCATTTTCTTGTCTAAGCCATCTCACTGCCCACTCCTTTTACTTTTTTTTTTTTTCTCCTTTTACTTTTTGAGACAGGGTTTCACTTGTTTGCCCAGGCTGCCCTTGAACTTACTCTGTAGCCTAGGCTGGCCTTGGATACAGTCTTCTTGCCTCAGACTCCTGGATGTTTGCATGCTGTCTTCTGTTTCCTCACGTCTCTCTTGTTTGTTTGTGATTGCCATAAACACTTTCCTGAAGATCCTCAGTGTCCCTTCTTGCATGCTGTCTCTGTGAGTGACCCTAGCCTCCATTCGTATGCCTGATTTGTGTACCTGTGCTGACAGGCCCTGCTCCTCATTGTGTGGCCTGCACAGGCAGAGCTAGAGTGGACCACTCAGCTTTCTGCCATCCTGCTTCCTCCCTCAGGATAAACTCAGAGATAGAATCACTGGACCAAGAGGTAAGACCACCCATGATTTCCAGTTCTGAACTTTGAGACCCGAGCTGCTGCCCGCTCATGCCCCATGGTAGGTGCATTTCAGTCTCACAGTGAGGGTAGGGACTGTGTAGCAGGGACAGCAGGCTCATCAGTGCATATGATGCAAAGCAAGTTCCAAGTGGGGAGTCCAAGCTCTAGGTCTTCACCTCCGTGATGCTTCCTGGAATGCCCATGGGAGTGCCAGAGACTGGGCACTGAGGCTCTCATAGCGAATATAAAGCATGCTTTGTGTGTATTTGTTTGGAGGGCACTGGGTGGCTTTCTGGACTGGAAGTAGCATAGCTTTGGAAAGTGGTTCTTTCTGGTCTGAGCCACCCCCACGCAGATCACTGGGGATGTCTTGTAGGGCCACATGTGCTGGTCATGGACATAACCCAGAGCTATAGAAACTATATTAATGAAAAAGTAAAAAGAAATGTAATTAACTTTATTGATAAGTTTAACTAAGTACATCTAAAATGTTACCCTTTAAAGGTGGGTGGTGGTGGTGTACCTGGGAGGCAGAGGCAGAGGCGGAGCTCTGTGAGTTCAGAGTGAGATCCAGGACAGCCAGGTCTACACAGCACAGTGAAACCCTGTGTCAAACAACAATAACAACAAGAATGTTATCCTTTGAACATGCAATCAGTTGAAGATTAGGTTATTTATGGTTAGAGGCTTTTGAGGATTTATTTATTTGTTGGGTTGTTTTTTTTGAGACAGGATTTCTTTGTGTAACCCTGGCCGTCCTGGAACTCACTCTAGACCAGGCTGGCCTTGAACTCAGGAATCTTCCTGCCATCTCCTGCCTCTGCCTCCTGAGTGCTGGGATTAAAGACATCACCACCATGTCTGGCTTGAAGATTTGTTTATTTCTGTTTTTCATGTTTTTGTCTGCATGTATGTGTGTATATGTATGTATTTATGTATATATGTATGCTTGGTATACATACATATAACTGAATGTTATAGATGGTATACATCCATAACTCCCCTGGAGCTGGAGTTTACAGATGCTCGTGAGCCACCACGTGGGTGCTAGGAACTCAAGCAGCAGTGCTCTTGACTGCTGAGCCGTGTGTACAGACCTGGAATGAAAGTTACTGGGAGCTTCGGCCAGCCCTAGCTGCTGCCTCCAAGACTGGCCAGGCCTGCTGTCTACTTCTCTGGTTGCTGACTCTGATGCAGACATCATCACTGGCCATGCAGATGTGCCCATGCTTGCTTTAGGGTCGTATGCTGGAGCACCCTTCCAGTGGTTGAGCAAGACACAAATGGAAACAAGAGTGTCCAAAGGCCATAGGAGTGTAGATTAAGAATGTGTGGGGCTTTCTTTGTAGTGTGACCCAGGCCTCCTGCTATGAGTCAGAATTTACCACACGTCCGGAGGTCCTGCGGCTATCCACTCAGCCCACATGGGTGTGTAGTCAGTAGGGCCAGTCCAGCAGGCCACATCAGGCAAGTGGCCACCAGGAAGTGTTGAGTAAGACAGATGAGATGGGGTGTGAGGGTCTGGGAGGACATGAACTGAAGGGTGTGCTTTAGAACACCCCAGGATTCAGGCAGGTTCAGACTCTGCCTGTCTGCGCCCCCAGGCTGCTCTCTGAAGTCTGCTTGGGAACAGTGTGGTGGCTTTTTTGTTTGTTTGTTTGTTTTGTAAATGTCAAATTCGTGAACTCAGTGCAGAGGGGACTTGTCCTCGCTGGGTCCTCTTCCTTGCACCTGTCCCTTTTCTACCCTGGCCTTACTATGTAGCCCAAGCCCTTTCTCTGCCCCCCCCCTTGAGTGATTAGCTACAATTCTCAGGAGAGCTGGGTGATTTGGGGGGGTCCACAGGGTATGACACGTTGTGAAGGAGACTGTGGGTGAGCATAGCACTCCTGGGGCTCTGAGGTCAAGCCCTGTGGCCATATTCAGGGTAGATTTGGTACCCAGTGGGTAGCAGCTCAGCTCCTGGCTAAAACTGTCTGGGTAGCACATAAAACTTCCTTCCTTAGACTTGTGTAGGCTCAGTTGTCTGGGCCTCCTTGTTCCTCTAGACAAGGCATGAGCCCAAGGGGCTTCACTGTCACGTGGCACTGGGCACTGGTACCTCGTGCTCCAATGATTAGACTTCACCCTCAGAGGGCACCTAAACCAGGAAAAGCCATGCTACCTGTGTGTCATTCTTGTATCTGGGGACATGGTAGTGCCAGGCTTTTCTTGGCAGTGCTAATGTTAACACCTGTCCTGTGTTAGTGAGGTCTGAACAGATGAAGTATACACATATTGTAGATGGTGCTTGTCCTCAACATATAGTGCTCTCACTAGGAGCTGAGTCCCAAGTACCCAGACTCTCCACCCCTGAGGGGATGATGAGCTTTGTGGTGGGTGAGGCAGGCTTCTGAAGCCAACAGCAGTGGCATCTCTGTCCTGCCAGGGGAGGCTTGCTGGTCTTGGAGACCTTGCTTGATACCATTAACACTTTCCTTTGTGCCTAGGAGTATCTCTCATGTGGGTGAGCAGGCTCCTTAGACTCCATTAGCCACCCCTAGTGGTACATTTCTCATGTGGAGCGTGATGTCCTGTGGCTCAGTCTAGCCTGGGGGGAAAGGGTAGACCCTGTGAAGTCTGTGGGCCGTGATGGTGTCCTCACTAGTGTATAAGGGGATGTCTTCCAGTCCCACCACCAGGACTGGCAGTTCTGCTTGCTAGGCAGGGGTGGCAGGTCTGGAAGCTATTTTGGCTGCCCCTTCCTGGGCCTGTGGCCACATGGCATGTTTACACACTGCTCCTCTCAGACTGCACAAGGGAATTTGATCCGCCTGCTGCTTGCTTTGGAGAAGCTGCACATCCTAGCTGGCCACTGTCTGATAACTTGTTGTTGGGCTCTGTTCCCATCTGTGGTTTGTTATCCTATAATACCCCAGGTAAGGACTCCCAGAAGGGATATTGCATTGACTATCCTCTTGCTGCTAGTTTGGGCATTAGGGTCAGGTGACCAGGCAGTATGGCCTTCTTGCAGGAGTGTGTTGTGTGTCTGGTATCTGGGAGGCAAAATCTCTTAGTGTTCTTGTCTTCCTTCCCAGTCTGTATCTTTGTTCTGTAGCCTGTTGTCTTGGGCCAGGAAGGGTAGTCCCAGTACAGGGACACTACAGTTCTGCTTGGCCTTGTATGGAGGGGATACCCGCATATCATACACAGCCCACTGAGTCAGAAGCCTGGCTTGCAGGGTGGGCTTTGTGGTCTCCTCAAACTCTGTTGCTGTCTTGCTATCCTGGCAAGGCCTCTGGAGACAGGTGGAGCAGCAGTGCTGGGCCTTGTCAGGAGTGGGCACATACCAGGGCAGCACCAGAGCTGAGTACCAAAAACAACACACAGGCTGCAGAGGTCTGCTAGTGGGCTTAGGCTCAAATGCTCATCTGCTTTTCTGCTGTCCTTGCTGTGGGGCTATGGATTCGACACTCAGTCCTGTACTAATGCTTGGGTTTTTTGTTGTTGTTGTTTTGTTTTTTGGGGGGGGTTGTTTGTTTTTTTCACCAATGCCAGGTTCATACCTGTGACCCTGACCCATTGGAGCTGTGTTTGGCACACGTGTGCCCCAAAGGTCCTTTGAGCACTTGGGATTGATCACGGTTTCCAAATGAGGAATCCTTCCTGTACGTGTGTCTCATATCTAGATGCTCCTCTCATGCTGGCTCCTCCCTCTCCCGGCCCTGCCCCATCCAAGCCAACACTGAACTAATCCTTGCTTCCCGACTTCTGGCCACCAGCTCAGTTCCTTGTGGTCTAGGCCGTGATGGCCATGAGACCTGGCTGGGGTGTGGTTTTCTCCTTTGCCTGGTCCTTGCCTACGGGCCCAACTTCTCCCTATCCCTTTGGAGAGCATGTTTTCACTAAGGTCTGAGATGGGACCTCTTGATAAGAAACTAACTCCTGTTCTGTTGTCATGGGCACTGGCAGAGGAGATGCTCAGGGCCTGACTAGTTACTCTGTGTGTCAGCAAAAGGTGGGCTATAGTGTGTGTGTGTGTGTGTGTGTGTGTGTGTGTGTGTGTGTGTGTGAGAGAGAGAGAGAGAGAGAGAGAGAGAGAGAGAGAGAGAGAGAGAGAGAGAGAGAGACTTATTGTGCTTGGGTACAGCCAGCGCTCTCTGGGTGCTCCTTGTGGCTCCATGTGCGGAGTGGCAGTATGTGGAGAAAAGAGAAAGGGGCCAAGTGCTGGGCCCTCAGGGCATTGTTTGAAAGGTGATGAGGTCGGTAGAGATGGTAGAGAATGGAGAGTGGGGGTAGAGACTGCTGTGTCTGTCATCTGTCTGGGGTGCTCTCCAGCCCTTTCCTGCTCTCTGCCCTGGCCTCAGCTTGTCAGTGGAACTGAGTGCTGTGTGTGTCTGCCTCCAGGATGGGGCAGACCTGCTCTCTCATCCTGTAACCGTCACCTTGGGAGCTAACCCTGTAGACATCTGGATGTGCTTCATAAGGGGGCAGTACTCCTACTCTCTGTGTCCAGGCACAAATGGGACCCTTGTGCTTTTCAGCACTAAAGGGACGGACATGGCGAGAACTCGGTGGAATCCAGTGCAATCCAGTCCTTGGGGCACTGGTTCAAGTCCCAATTTGTCAGCCATTATTTCAAGTTGCCGGCGGGTTGAGAACTCTCTAGCCCTTCTGCTCCCCTCCCTCAGTCCTACTGTTCCCTCTGGGGGTCTGGGCTAATGGAATAGTTCATGGCAGTGCGTGTAGCCTTGGGAACCTAGGCTGCTTAGAGTCTGCTGAATGCATCTGTGTCTTGAACTGGTCTTGGGTGTCTGCTCTGGGAGGCAGTTCCAGGTAAAGGCTAGACTCAGGACCCTCCAGACTGCTTGGAGGTTTTCTCCTTCAGGCTCATGCCATGTGGTGGCCTTTTGACTAGAGGGGTTAGGAAGAATCCTTGGCCATGTGCTAATGGCTGAGGCTGCTCTTGGGGCTCCGTGCAGCCCTTGGCAGCTTCCTTCTGGAGGTTATGGGAGGATATAAGAGAGAGTTAGAAAGGCTGGGGCTGGCTTCCAGAGGTCTCAGGCCCTGAGCCTGGATCCCTGCAATTTTCAAGAAGCTGGGTTAGGGGCCCTGAAGTCTCTGCTATCCCTTGTGGTGGACTCGTGATGTTTTCTTTATTCTTTCTACAGGGAGCGTCTGCAGCAGCTGGAGGAGAGGACTCCCGTCTGTGTGTACATGAGGGATGAGGTAGGTGTTGGCCATCCGATTGCTCTCCTGCACTCCCGCAGCCCAGCCCACTTTCCAACCTGGAAATTTCACTGACTTGAGTCTTCAAAGCAGTGGCGGGAGCAACAGCTCCTGAAAGCATGATGTGTTCTGTGGAAAAAAGCGGAACAGCCGGCTCCACTGGAAGCCGACCGCGGCCGCCTGGGCTGCTCCTGAAACCTCCCTCAGTGCCCTGTTTGTTTTTTCAGCTTCTCTCAAAGCCGGAGAGTCACAAAAGTGGTTTCATTTTAGTAAATATTTGCTTTGCTCCGTGTTTTGATCTTTTTCAAAACTGAGTGCAGCATGGCGCAGGCGAAGCTGGCAGTGAGGCTGGGCCGGCCCGCCAGCCCCACCCGCCACCGCGAGGACCCTCCTAGCCCGGGTCCCCTGACCTCACAGGGGCTTTTTGTTTCTTCCCTGGCCCAGTGCCTTGTCCTGGCTTAGGCAAAGGCTTGCAGTTTCTGCGGGTCCTCAGGAAGGCCCTGGGGTGGGACAGGACTTTCTCTGTTATCCCCATTTGAGATTCCTGATCCCAAGGGCATGTGGGGCATGGGGAACTGTGAAGGGTGCAGGAGGCTGCTCTGACCACACTCTTCCTGTGAAGAGATGAACCACGGGGCCCCAGGGACCCCAGCCTGATCATCCTGCCCGGCCACATACTTTGGGTCTCATGCTATGCATGGCTGTCTGCCCTTGTGGATAGCTCCTCAGAGGGCCGGCATTGGTCCAGTGGGTGTGACCAGTCTTGCCTGAGCCCTTTGCCCTGAACCAAGTTGTCAGAAGTGACTTGGGAGAGGGGAGGACCTAGACAGACTGGGCAGTGTTTCTGAAGTAGCTGAGGCCGGAGATGGTAGAGCTGTTGCCACAGTCAGATGGTGTGCTGACAGGGCTCTGTCACCCTGGTCAGACCATGCATTCTGATTTGGGGCTTCTACAGCTCAAAGAGTTTTGAAGAGTGGGTGCCATCACCTTGCCTTTGGTCTACCAACAGGGTGGACTCTCTTTGTGGCCTGGTAGACACCTGTGTGGTACTAAGAAGGACCTGATGCAAGATACCTATATGTCTGGAGGCCCGAGGTCAGGTTACCTGCTGCCTCTTGCCCATTGTTGTCTAGAGTCATGATGCCCATTGTTGTGTAGGGTCATGATGCCCATTGTTGTCGAGGGCCATGATGCCCATTGTTGTGTAGGGTCGTGATGCCCATTGTTGTCGAGGGCCATGATGCCCATTGTTGTCAAGGGTCGTGATGTCCATTGTTGTGTAGGGTCATGATGCCCATTGTTGTCGAGGGCCGTGATGCCCATTGTTGTCGAGGGTCGTGATTCCCATTGTTGTCGAGGGTTGTGATGCCCATTGTTGTCTAGGGTCGTGATGCCCATTGTTGTCGAGGGTCGTGATGCCCATTGTTGTCGAGGGTCGTGATGCCCATTTTTGTCGAGGGTCGTGATGATCATTGTTGTCGAGGGTCGTGATGCCCATTGTTGTCGAGGGTCGTGATGCCCATTGTTGTCGAGGGTTGTGATGCCCATTGTTGTCGAGGGTCGTGATGCCCATTGTTGTCGAGGGCCGTGATGCCCATTGTTGTCGAGGGTCGTGATGCCCATTGTTGTGTAGGGTCATGATGCCCATTGTTTAGGGTCGTGATGCCCATTGTTGTCGAGGGTCATGATGCCCATTGTTGTGTAGGGTCATGATGCCCATTGATGTGTAGGGTTGTGATGCCCATTGTTGTCGAGGGTCATGATGCCCATTGTTGTGTAGGGTCATGATGCCCATTGTTGTGTAGGGTCATGATGCCCATTGTTGTCAAGGGTCGTGATGCCCATTGTTGTCGAGGGCCATGATGCCCATTGTTGTGTAGGGTCGTGATGCCCATTGTTGTGTAGGGTCATGATGCCCATTGTTGTCGAGGGTCATGATGCCCATTGTTGTCGAGGGCCATGATGCCCATTGTTGTCTAGGGTTGTGATGCCCATTGTTGTCTAGGGTCATGATGTCCATTGTTGTGTAGGGTCATGATGCCCATTGTTGTCGAGGGCCATGATGCCCATTGTTGTCGAGGGTCGTGATGCCCATTGTTGTCGAGGGTCATGATGCCCATTGATGTGTAGGGTTGTGATGCCCATTGTTGTCGAGGGTCATGATGCCCATTGTTGTGTATGGTCGTGATGCCCATTGTTGTGTAGGGTCGTGATGCCCATTGTTGTCGAGGGTCGTGATGCCCATTGTTGTGTAGGGTCATGATGCCCATTGTTTAGGGTCGTGATGCCCATTGTTGTCGAGGGTCATGATGCCCATTGTTGTCGAGGGCCATGATGCCCATTGTTGTCTAGGGTCGTGATGCCCATTGTTGTCGAGGGCCATGATGCCCATTGTTGTCTAGGGTTGTGATGCCCATTGTTGTCGAGGGCCATGATGCCCATTGTTGTCTAGGGTCGTGATGCCCATTGTTGTGTAGGGTCATGATGCCCATTGTTGTGTAGGGTCATGATGCCCATTGTTGTCGAGGGCCATGATGCCGATTGGAGTTTGGTGGCCTGGGGCTACGACAGACTTAAGGATTTACAAAGGTGGGGGCAGTGGAATGCTGGCCAGTGGCGGCTGTGGAACCTGGAGCTCAGGGGTTGCTTGTGTGTATGGGGCCTGCAATCTGTGAGTCTTCAGTCTCCTGTCCCTGAGCATGGGATTCTGGGTTGCTGGACATCCTCACTCAGTCTGCTCTCTCTAGACACAGTGGGCACAGTGCACAGCCGAGGAGACAGACGGTCAGCGGGTCCTCACCAGCTTCAGACCCACTGCTGACAGACCTTGGGGATTTGCCCTGGGGGATTTGACCAACCAGGGCTCAGTAGGGAAGGATCCATCCGGGGGCCTGTGTGTCCTTTGTTTTCTGCAGGTGACCGGTAGAGCTGCCCTGCAGAGCACGACGCTTCAGTCCCTGGGCCTCACGGGCGGCAGTGCCACTATCAGGTAGGGGCATCGGAGTCTCTAGGCTTGGGGAAAGGAAGCTAGGTGTGGCCCGTACCTGTAATCCCAGCCCTTCAGAGGCCGAGGTGGAGATCCTGGAGGGTGGGAATATGGGAAATGAGGAGAAATGTGTCTGGGGTTAGGAGTGTGGGCAGTGCTGCCTTCTTGGCACTCAGTGCCCACAGCTGCCTTCAGGGACCACTCCTTCCAGCCTTTTTCTCTTTTCTCCTCTGGAGAGAGAAGTGGATTTCAGAAGGGACCCTGAAAGAGGGACGGACCACTCTATGGTGTTAGACTCACTTTTTTGCTTCCCCCAGGTTTGTCATAAAGCAGTGTGACACCACGGGCAAACAGGAGCCCATTGCAGTCAGGAGCAAGCCCCCAGGAAGTCCAACCTCCTCCATGTCAGCTGACCAGGCATCTAGCAGCCCCTTGCTTCCTTTGAACTCTGGGGAGTTCAGCAGGGGAGACCTGAACCATCAGGGTGATGCCAGTACCTCAGGGAGCAGCCTTGGGAGCGGCTCAAAGCCAGCTGATGCTTGGGCCAAGCAGAGCACAAAGGAGTCTGCGTCCGCCCCATTTGTTCCCTTTTCTGGTGGGGGTCAGCGGCTGGGAGGCCCTTCTGGGTCCCTTCGACCTCTGACATCATCTACCAAGTCACCCAAGTCTTTCTCTGGCCCTGGGGGCCCTTCCAAGCCCAAGAAGTCAAAGCCTGGTGAGGAGCCTCAGCAGGAGCCAGAACCGGTAAGAAGTAGACTGAGCCCCAGGGCTTTCTCCCGACCAAAACTGAATGCTGGCTATTCTGGCTATGGTGGCCATAGGTTTGCAGGCATCTCCTGGGAACAGGGCTATTCTGTCTGGGCTTCCCATCTAAGTGTGTGGAGCTGTGAACCTGCCCATATCAGCACCAGCATGTTTGTGCCACCCAGAAGGTTCCAAAGGGCGACTGAGAACAGCAGCAACCCACCTTCTGGTTGGGAGGCTTGGATAAGGCGAAAGTGGCATTGAGCGTTGGTTGTCCCAGGCCTGGCATATTTCCTGGCGTCTTCCTGTTGCTGGTCAGCAGGTTTGAGGCATAGACGGAGACTGTGTTAGGTAGGAGTGGGTTGTGTAAGAAAGGGATACCCATACTTCATGGAAAGTTTGCACTTCCGTGGAGTTTGGCACGGGAAGTGCTGCTGACTGCTGCTCCTCTTAGTGGGGAGCCCTCAGGAAACGGCCCGCTCGGTGGTCCCTGGTCTAGAACCACGTGTGCAGTCCTACTTCCTGTATGGTGGGCTTTCTTGAGGAAGAGCTCATTGCAGCACACAGCCATTTAACTAGTTTGGCAAAAACAGTTCTTTATCGTTTTTTCCTGTTTTTGTTTTTTTTTTTTTTTGAGACAGGGTCTTTCTGTGTAGTCCAGGCTGGACTTGAACAGAGGGAATTGAAGGTGCACCACCATGCCTGGCGGAGCGCTTTATCTTAATTCTGTTTCCATCTTTGAGCTGCAGCTGTTGCTGTCACCTTCACTCCATTTGTCTCTGATTCTCTTTATCAGACCATCCTGGTAATGAATTATTCCTGTTACCACTCACGGAATGGAGGAATACTTCTGAATCATTCTCTATGGGCAGTTGATGGGCTAGGATGTGGCCTTGTGAGCACCTTTTCCCAGCCTGCGGTGGCGCTCACACCAGAGACTACCTTTGCACCATGTGTGGGGTGAAGGTCCATGCCATGTCAGTGTCCAGTCCCTCTGTCTTTCCTGCATTGGCTGATGACCCTGTCCAGCAGGAGGACACTGTGTTCCTGCTCTCAGAGCTGGTGTAGTTTTCTGTTTGGCTCATATTTAAAACTCCGTAGCTTAGACAGAAGCTTCCACTGACTTCTTGGAAAGTGGAGAGCCACGAGTGTTCCCATCTGCACACATTTTCTGGTTCCAGGTGTGGCATTTGCTTGTCCTTAGGTCCTCTGGGCGACCCAAGAGTACCCTATATGAGTAAAACTCCATTGAAGATTTCCTTAGAAACATTCCTGGACTGTCAGCTCGGCTCCCTCACAAGCTTGGTCCTAAGAAGGACCCAGTCTTCCAGAGTCCAGCCAAGCAGGACTTCATTCTCAAGACCTGTGGTTTCTTGCACAAAGGCTAGAGAGGGTCTTTCTCTGGCCAATATATTGCCTGAAGTTGTCTCTGAACCAGGCTATGAGGTGGCTATGGCCTGGAGCCTTGTGTTTGGCTTCTTAAAGGAAGGCAGCTGTTTTAGAGACAGGATTATTTATTTTTCTTTTTGTTTTGTTTTTTTAATGACAGGGTTTCCCTATGTAGCCTTGGCTGTCCTGGAACTTGGTCTGTAGATCAGGCTGGCCTTGAATGCACAGAGATCTGTCTTCTGAGTATTGGGATTAAAGGTGTGTGCTACCACCACCCAGCTAGAATTATTGTGTTTTAAGGACAAGGTCTCACTATGCAGCCCTGGTTGGTATGAACTTGCCATGTTGATCAAGCTGGTCACTTCACTCAGAGAGCTATCCCTATCTCTGCCTCCTGAAACCTGGGATTTATGGTATATGCCAACACCCAGCTATTTTTTCATGTGTGCACATGTATGAATGCATGTTTTGTAAGTACATAGGCATAAGTGTGCATGGTATGGGTGTGGTATGACTAAGCAGGCTTGTGAAAGCCTGAGTCGATGTCTGGAGTCAATGTTGATCAATTTGCCACCTGATTCATTGAGTCAGGGTTTCTCAGTCTACCTAGATTGCTCTGGGGATCCCTGGCTCTGCCACTGGAGACTGGAATTATAGTTGGGCTGTCGTACCCCACTGGTGACACCCCTCCACCCCCTGGTTAAAGACAGGGTTTCTCCGTGAAGCCTTGGCTATCCTAAAACTCATTCTGTAGATCAGGCTGGTCTTGAACTCAGAGATCCGCCTGCCTCTGCCTCCTGAGTGCTGGGATTAAAAATGTGTCACACCTGGCATTTTATGTGGGTCCTGGGGACCTGAGATCCCATCATGCTTGCTGAGCAAGTGCCATAACCACTAAGTCTTCTCCTTAATGCCTTTGTTTTTCCTTTTTGAGATGGCTCTTGAACATATAGGCAGGGTGGCCTTGAACTTATGATGTTCCTGTTTCATCCATCAAGTGCTACCAAACTTGACTTGATATGAGTTTCCTGCCTGGGATATCATTAGCAAGGCAGCTTCCTGGTCCTCAGACCCAGACCCTGGACCCAGTCTGGGACACGGGTATAGACAGTGTCCACACTCTCTCCAGAGTAGCCCTGTTCCTACTATGCTCCCTTTCCCAGTGGTGCTAAGACACTGCAGGGCTGCTGTTATACTGTTGTTAGTATTAATGTGGAGACAGGCTGTCCCATGAAGTGGACAGGCTGACAGGGCATATCCCCACCATCCAGGCCCATGGCTTTCACTCAGGTTTGCTCTGGGTTTGGACACAGATTATGATAAAGACCTCACTTAACATTAGGGAGCGAGTCTCCTGGGGTCGTTCCCTGCCTTTGTACCTTCTGCACTTTGCCTCTTTAGCCCTCGTTTCCCCTACTTTGGCCTTCTCCAGTATCCTGTGTGGTTTTTCGGGGGAAGGGCTCCTTCCTGTGGTTGATGGATGTACGCTCTGTGGTATGATCCTCCTTGTTGTCCCACACACTTTGGATGCTGACAATATCTTGACATGGTTCACACCAACCTGCAGTCTTATAGCTCCTCAGTGCCTGGGGCTGTTGGCTGCATTTAACAGTTGCCAAGGAGATGGGTGTAGAGTGAGTGTGTATGTGTGTTAAAGCTATATTTTACCTATCCATCCATCTGTCCATCCATCCAT
Source organism: Myodes glareolus (assembly GCF_982192425.1). NCBI lineage: Eukaryota > Metazoa > Chordata > Mammalia > Rodentia > Cricetidae > Myodes > Myodes glareolus. The sequence goes on along the minus strand of NC_142034.1, from coordinate 1,456,603 downwards.
CCATCCATCCACCCATCCATCTATCTATCTATGTAATTATTGTTGTTGTTGTTGTTGTTATTATTTGTGGTTTTTCAAGACAGAGTTTCTTTGTAGCTTTGGAGCCTGTCCTGGAACTAGCTCTTGTAGACCAGGCTGACCTCAAACTCACAGAGATTTGCTTGCTTCTGTCTCCCGAGTGCTGGGATTGAAGATGTGCACCACCACCAACAACAACTATTTTTTTTAATCTATCTATCTATTAGATGTCTGTCTGTCTATCTATCTAATCTGTCTATCTTTTTTTAATTTTTTTATAGTTTATTTAACTTTATTTTATGTGCATTGGTGTGAAGGTGTCAGATCCCCTGCAACTGGATCTTCAGACCGTTGTGAACTGCCATGTGGGTGCTGGGAATTGAACCCGGGTCCTCTGGAAGAGCAGTCAGTGCTCTTAACCACTGCGCCATCTTTCCAGCCCCTGTCTATCATTTTTTAAATCTATCTACCTACCTACCTATCTACCCATCTATCTATCTATCATCTATCTATCTATTGGTGTTTTTTTTTTTTTTTTGAGACCGAGTTTCTCTGTGTAACTTTGGAGCCTGTCCTGGAACTCACTCTGTAGATCATGCTGGCGTTTGAACTCACAGAGATCCTCTTGCCTCTGCCTCCTGAGTGCTGGGATTTAAGGCGTGCGCCACCACCTTCTGGCTTATATTTTATTTGTCATTGTTATATATGTGTTGTGTGTATGTGCATTTTGAGTATAAGCACCCATGAGCCCAGAAGAGGGCATTGGATCCTCTGGAGCTGGATTGTAGGTGGTTTTAAGCTATTAGATATGGGTGCTGAGAATCAAACTTAGGTCTTCTGCAAGAGCAGTGAGTACTCTTGACTCCTGAGTGCTTAGAGTTGTGTCCCCTACCGCTTTGTCTTTAGTCGTTGTGGTTGAACACACCCTCTGCGAGTTCTTGACACTTGAACTTTGCTTTCGCGCTGTGTGTATCCTCAGCCACTGTGCAGAGTCTGACATGTCGGGGTGTAGCTGAGTCTTTGTGACTCTGTGTGTGTCCTCAGCTGCTCTGCAGAGTCTGACATGTCGGGGTGTAGCCGAGTCTTTGTGACTCTGACTGTGGGTGTCCTCAGCCGCTGTGCTGAGTCTGACATGTCGGGGTGTAGCTGAGTCTTTGTGACTCTGTGTGTGTCCTCAGCTGCTCTGCAGAGTCTGACATGTCGGGGTGTAGCTGAGTCTTTGTGACTCTGTGTGTGTCCTCAGCCGCTGTGCTGAGTCTGACATGGCGGGGTGTAGCTGAGTCGTGATGTGGTCGTGGTGTCCTCAGCCGCTGTGCTGAGTCTGACATGGCAGGGTGTAGCTGAGTCTTTGTGACTCTGACTGTGGGTGTCCTCAGCTGCTCTGCAGAGTCTGACATGTCGGGGTGTAGCTGAGTCGTGATGTGGTCGTGGTGTCCTCAGCCGCTGTGCTGAGTCTGACATGGCGGGGTGTAGCTGAGTCGTGATGTGGTCGTGGTGTCCTCAGCCGCTGTGCAGGGTCTGACATGGCGGGGTGTAGCTGAGTCGTGATGTGGTAGTGGTGTCCTTTATTGCACAGCAAGTCCAGATCTAGTTGCTCGGGCCTGTGGAACCTTTGTTCTTGATCTTTGTGCTTTCAGAGTTATCAGGTAATGTTTTTGGCTTTGATTTCCTTTGACTCCATGAATTAATTTTGGTCCTGTGTACAGAGTATGAGATAGAATTCGCTGGGTTTCCATTGAGTGTTTTGTTCTAACCGGTTTCCCAAAGCCGCCTTCAGCTACACAGCTTTCTACTTGCTTGGTCCCAGTGACATCCAGGCTGTGGGGCTGGTCTCCCTCCAATGGCTCCCTGCGGGTTCTTGCTGACGCTCATCTTGGAATGGTTGCCAGAGCGAGTCTCCTCTTGCCTCTCTTTGCCAAAAGTGACATGTCTCTTCAAGGGCTTTATCCTTTCAAATAGTTTTCAGGATGTTAGCCAAGTTCCTGAGAAGTTGCTATTGGACATTGCATGGAGCTCTGTTGGGTTTCTGTTTACTTTGGGGAGAACTGGTCTTCTTACTGCTGTGTCACCTCGACTGCGGACGTCACGTTTTCTTCTATGCAGTTGTCTTGTTCTGTCTTTTAATGTAGGACTTGGACACTTGAGATTATTTTTTGTGGTGTGCTGAATAGTATCAGAGTTCCTGCTACACTATCACAGAAGTCTGTCTGCATCTCTTTTGGGGTCTCTGTGGCCCTCTTGGACTGTTTCTTATGTGTCAGATCCATCTTGTCTCTAGTCTCTGGTGTTCTTTGAATCATGGCAGTCATAATGGAAGCCTTGCCTTGGCCTAGGGGAACGTTCTATGACTCCACTGTTAACCTTTCTCAAGGTAAGGGTGTTACTCCTGAGTTTTCTAAAATGTTTCTTTTCAGATATAGGTGCTGAGGTCTGCAGGCAGCTTTTTTCTTTTTTGTTTTTTGAGAAGGAGTCTCTCTGTGTAATGTTGCCTGTCCTGGAACTTGCTCTGTAGACCAGGCTGGCTTCAAACTCACAGAGATCTGCCTGCCTCTGCCTCCCGAGTTCTGGGATTAAAGGCGTGCACCACTATGTCTGGCTTTCAGGCAGCTTTTTCTGCATTGATGGTGGGTCTTTTGAGTGCTGTCTTCTTCAACCCTCACACTTGAGATTTGGGGTAAATTTGGGTCAAGTCATTCTTGCTTTTAGGGCTAATTGCCAGTGAAGTGTTTCATTTTCAGCCACATGTAAGTTTAGGTTAACTGTTTATTTCCAACCTTTGCATTTGTAGTCATCGGGGCAGCAGGTTGGGGCTTTTTGTCTTTGTTTTTGTTTTTTCTCTTTCTCACTCTTTGTCCAGCCTGGGAATCAAAAAAAAAGTATTTGATATTAACTGGGGGTGGTCCCTGTCTGTGCCCTGATGTCTTGTGACTTTTCCTGGGGAATGTGTAGAGCAGTTTATCCATCCCGGATATAGCCCTGAACAAAGGGATGAGTCCCTCCAAGCCCCTCGGTGAAGGGTTACAAATGGGAGAGCAATTGTATCACAGAAAGGCTCCACCCCAGCATGGGTCAGCTATGAGAGAGAGCTGCTTCAGTGGAGTCCCAGTTTCTCTTTACATTCTACCTTCTGTATACTCTAACGCCTCTCAAGACTTCACTACAGTTGGAGGGTGGACTGCCAGGGGAGGCTCTTGTGACTCCTCACTCAAACAGCAGCCCCTACTGCCATTGCCACAGACTAGGCATTGCTGCTTTTTTTAATGCCATGGCTCCTGGGCACAGGCTCTGCTCCAGGATGATCTGTGACTGTGTTACACCAAGAGCAAACAGTTGTGCCCTGACTCTCAGAGGTAGTAGTAGTTACAAAAGAGGTACATCCATCTTGGGAGGTCAGCGGTGCAGATTACCGATGTGATGTGGGTGATCCAGTGTACTCAGTGCTTGGCATCATGGAGTGGCCTCTTCAGGCCCTACCTCTGGAGGGCTCGCTGACCGTTTGTCTGACTTGTCCTGCTGTCCCTGCCTGGGTTCTGTCTGGTGGCATCCTCTAACCACATGTAGAGCCCCACTGCCAGGCTGCCTGAGCCTCCACTCCTCAGCATCCGTGCAGAGTAAGACGGTCAAGGCACCTGTGGGCTTCAGAGGAGGTAGGTGAGGCCATGGCAGCCCTAATGCAGGCTGGAGACCAAAAGTGCCCAGTGTTGGACATGGGGAGGACGTGAAAACAGTGCAGCTGACCCAGAGGCCGACCCAGCTCGTAGTACTTACCCTCTTTTCCAAAGACTGCTACTGCTGCTGCTGGGACACTGACAGTCCCTTTTGTAAGGTAGGTGAGAGTGACTTTTTCATTTGCTGATTTTCCTGTCCATGGAGCTTTATTTTATTTACTTATTAGTTTGTTTATTTATTTAGTTTTTAAAGACAGGGTTTCTCTGTAGTTTTGGAGCCTATTCTGGAACTAGCTCTTGTAGACCAGGCTGGCCTCGAATGCACAGAGATCTGCCTGCCTCTGCTTTCCAAGTGCTGGGATTAAAGACATGTGCCACCACCGCCCGGCTGAGCTTTATTTTTATAAAAACAAACAAACAAACAAAAAACCCCAACCTTCCCACCTCTTGGAGAGCACTTCATCTGCTGCTCAGGGACATTACTTAGGTGGCCAGTGGCTCGGTCACAGTGTTGGTGCCAGCAGCCTGACTAGCTCCTACCTAGACACTTGTGGTTGGGGCTTCTCTCCTGCTCCTCTCACCACACCTGAGAGGGCTGGGGGTGAGGGGCTGGCTACTCATATCCATAGGGGTGAGGGGCTGGTTACCTGTATCCATAGGGGTGAGAGGTCACTTTTGTTTACCTTGTTAGTGCCTTGCTTATCTGTTTGTTCATGGTGGCCTTGAACCCAAAAGCTTCTCCAGTAGAGTAGCTCATCCTGGACCGGAGAGGATGGTGCCACCACCTGTCTTCTCCCTTAGGAACCATGGTGGCCATTAGGAACCCTGTGAAGTTTGACTAGTATGGATTTCCTGGGTCCAGAGTCAGATGTAGTGGGTAGGGATAGCTGGTTCTGAGCTGTGGCCATCTCTATTTAAGGGACAGGGTAGCTGTGTCCTTCTACCACTCTAATATTGCCAGCCTTCAGCTCCTTCTCCCTCCATGCCAACCAGATCCCATTTCCTGCACTGTGTAGTGGGTGTAGCAGTTCAAAGCAGCTGTCCTGGTCAACTTGCCAGAGTCACTGTCCCTGTGTCAGGATCCCAGCACAGCCCTAAGCACTGAACCCAGGGCCCCCAGCCAGCAGGGGTTGTTCCATGGCGGGTGCGTGTGCTCTGCCTGAGCTTCTCCAGCCTTTGATCTGGGAGCCTGGGCAGCTGATTGATTGTGGAGCGTCCCCCGCCCTCTGCCTTGCGCTTCTTGTCACCAACAGCCCCACACCCAGAGGGCTGGCTGGCCACATGCATCTGCTTTGTGTCCCTTCTCAGTCTTGAGGGGGGAGGGGGACGGGAACAAAACAGAACTTTTTTGGGGAACTTCAAAGGTACACTTTAGTAATCAAAAAGAGTTTCCAAGTTTCCCATTAATGTTTTGCCTGTGTGTGGTTTTTGGATTTAAATAAAGACTCAGAAGAAAGAGACAGGATAAAATACAGGCAGGTCCTCGCTGAGGCCCGGGATGGTTCACAGAGCCCGGCGGTTCCTGCCTTTGATGTCAGACATTAATTATTAGAAGGTAGTTTTACTGGCGATCAGAACGGGGCTCTGGGAGAGGCTGGGGCTGCCCGGCGCCCCCTGGCCATGTCCTTTGAAGTCCCTCCACAGCCCAGGAGGCCGCCCTGTAGCTCTAGCTCACTAGCAGGCCGATCACAGCACACACACCCCCATGCCTGCAGCCTCCCCAGCAGCTGGCACGGGGGCCAACGCTGATCAAAGGCCCTGGGTCCTCCTGGGCAGGACTGACTGCCCCTGGCCTGCCCGCCCCTCCCCCTCTGGGGATTTCCTTCATGTCTGCCCCACATGCCCTGCTCACACAGTCTGGCCTTCACCCTCTGCACCCTGGGCTGGTGACTAGTTAGTACTAATGGGGCTGGAAGAACTCTGTAAGGGGGTCTGGGAAGTATAAAGTGAGTTGTTGTACCAAACTCAGTGAGAACACCCATCTGGACCCATGAATGTTGAACAGGGCAGGGCAGAGTGGCAGGTGTCTGGATGGCTGGAGTCTGTGCCCAGGGATGGGGACTCTTGTGTTGCTATTATCTGCCTTAGGAGCTCCTGTTTCTGTCATCTCCATAGACTGGCCATGGGCCCTGCTGTGCTTGAGTATTTATGAATAACCCTCAGGCTATGAGGGCTAACCTCAGTTCTTTTGAGAGCTGCAGGCCATGCCTTAATTGGAAAGACCACTGAGGTTTGCTGGCAGATGGTTCAGAGACTTTGCAGTGGCCAGCTGAGTGTCTGGGTCTTTGCTTGTTTGCTTTGTTTTAAAGATTTTTATTTGTATTTATTTAGGAACTAAGGTCTTATTATGTAGACTTGGCTAGCCTGGAACTTACTACGTAGACCAAGCTAGTCTCAAATTCACAGAGATCTACTTGCCTCTATCTCCTTCCTGAGTGCTGGAACTAAAGGCATGTTCCACCATGCCCAGTTTATTTTTATCTTCAATAATGTATATATGTGCATGTCTCTGTGTGGGTATGTATACATGTGTGCAGTGCCCACATATGCCAGAAGAGGGTGTTAGATCCCTGGAGCTGGAGTTCCAGGTAGTTATGAGCCATCCGGTGTGAGTTCTGGGGACTAAACTTTGGTTTCCTGCAAGAGCAGTACATGATCTTAACTGGCAAGGATCCCTCCGAGTTCCATCTCCAGGGCTACTGCTCACTGGGCACGTCAGGTCGGGAATAGTCCAGAAGAGCAAGGACTCCACTTGTTCCATCTAAGCTGGTCTCCCAGTCTGTCTTATGTGCATGCTCCAGTGTTCAAGCCTGTCTTGGAAGTTTAGCTCTTGTTATTGTTGTTTGTTTTTTTTCTAGACTGGGTTTTACTATGGAGCCTTGACTGGCCTGGGACTCACTATGTAGACCAGGCTTGCCTTGAACTCATAGAGGTCCTTCTGCCTCTGCCTCCTGATTACTGAGATTAAAGATGTGTGCCACCACACTGGATCCCAGGAGCAGCTGCCAGCCTGGGCCACACCGTGCACTAGCTTCACTGACCTAGCCATTACTTTTCGGGAAGTGATAGATGCTCCAAATGCTCAGGTTCCTGTGTTGTAGCTGACATTTTGCAGCTGTTCTCTCGCCATCTTCCTCTTCCTCCTTATCATCATCACCATCATCATTATTATCATCATCCTCATCCTCATCATTATCATCATCACCATCATTATTATCATCATCCTCATCCTCATCATTATCATCATCATCCTGACCATTGTTATTATTTATTATGGCTTTTTCATTACAGGGTTTCTCTGTATTAACTCTGGCTGTCCTGGGCTCTATAGACCAGGCTGGCCTTGAACTCAAGAGATTTGTGCCTATGCTTCCTGAGTGCTGAGATCAAAGGCATGCGCCACCATTACTGACTATGCTCTCTTCTTTTAAAAAGGCTTTGGTCATTTCTTAGAGATGGGAGTAATTCACCTCCACAGTAGAGAAGCTAAGCTGTCAGTATCACGGGGTGGAGCGGCCCATAGGTGTCTTGGCATCTTGGAGAAGAGCCGCATTCATCTGTGTCATCCCAAGCTATGTTGGTCTGGCCTCTCACTCTGGCACAGCTGCCTCCTGCTGTGCCGTCCAGGACCTTTGATGGTGTCCATGTGCTCAGGCGCCTCCCTCCCGAGGGTGGCTGAGCCCTGTGAGTAACGCAGAGGTCTGGCCTGCGTCCCTGTTGTAGTGATTCATTTAGGCTCAAAGCCTCAAGGGGAAACGCTTCACATTCTCGCTCACCAAAGCCATTGTCAGCGCCGGCTGGGCTGAGGAAGAGCAAGCCAAGGGGGCAGGCGGCCGCTGTTCATAGGGAATCTGGAAAATCTGAGATTGAGGTCATCTCTAAATAGTGTTCACATTTTTTTTTTTTTAATCTGTCATCATGTCCTGGAAAATCACTGTCAAAAGAGGATACTTCAGCCAGCCCGTTTCTGACAGTAGTAGGGTACCCGGTGGCCACCAGACCCTACCGTGACTGGCCAGGCCAGGCTATGTTGAGCCCTCCTCCCAAAGACTCTCTGCTTGGCCTGGTCCTTTACTCCTGACTTCCCACTGACCCTGCGGTGGCCTCAGCCTGGACACTGTCACAGCAGGTACCCACCTGTGCGCCTCCTGTGTCCTGGCTGTTTGGAGTCTGGGGTATGTATGGCTGTGGGAGACGGCTGCTTTCTGCCCCGCTCAGCTCCTCTGTTTCCTGCCCAGTGTGCAAGACTGTTGTCTTCCTGGGTTCCCTGGAATCAACGCCTCTGTCCTGTACGGACTTTAGCAATGGGTCTTATATCCTGATGTCCATCCATCACGGTCTCACAGACAACAGGGAGGCCATTTGCCCTCTATGTCTGTACTCCCAAGCCAACTCTTCCTCAGGCACTCTGTGCCTGAGTTTCTTTACTAGTTACGTAGCAGCCATAATATGCCCTGATCATGCTGGCTTATTCTGAGGACTTGGGCCCAGCATGCATGGGCCTCCTGGGGAGAGGCTCTTTGGCAGGCCCTTCATGTTGAGCTCCCTATTCCCTCAGTAGACTGTGTGACTGGCTTGGCCTTGGGAACCTCCTGCCCAAGCTTCTCATGATTATCAGGAGCCCTTTAGCTTCCCCCAGCCCTCTCCAAGCCCCAGTCCAATGGAACACAGCCTTTTGTATTCTCCCCCAACACACTGTCTGGGGTTCCAAGACATTATCTGGGATTTCAGCACCATTTTAGCCGGAGAAATGTCAAGACAGGCCTCAGTGATGCTCTCAGGGTGTCCCACGGGCCTTGTCGGGCACGACTGTCCTTTACATCCTTTCTCCTGGTGTCAGAAGCATCTTCATAAGTACACCTCTGAGGGGAATGGAATGTAAAACTGCCAGTGTTGGCAGGATGGCCGCTGGGAGCCGGGCACTGACAGAGCTTCCCAAGTGACCGGGGCCAAGCTTGGCTGGGGAGACAGCTGTGTGGCTCTGCTGGCGACTGCCCTGCTGCAGCCCTCCCTGCCCAGTGGCTCTGGGGTGAGCTTGCCTTGGGACGACTGTGGGGCTGATGGAGTTTCCCCATTCTGTGCTCCCTGGCTGCCCCTGATGTCACTGGTGACAGTGTGATGCTTCCTGTCAGCCCAGTCGCAGACCCTGTGAGGTGCCATGGGAGATTCTAGAGGCTTAGAGCCTTCTGTAGCTGCTTACTTGGCATAATCCTTGCCAGCAGGTGCCAGTGGACTCTTCACCTTAGCTCTTGAGTTGTAGCAGAGCTGTCCTGAGTGGGCTCTGTGTCTGTCCTGTCCTCTGGTCACTGGGCTCCTGGTGCTTTGTGGTAGACAGTGCTCCTGAGCAGAGCAGGAGTCAGGAGGGTCCAAAGCGGTGAAGGATGCCAGTTCTGTTTTTCTGATTGAATTCAGCAGCCCTGGGCAGTGTGGTCCCATCCTTGGAAGTAGCTAGTCATCCATTGTCCTCCCTGATGCCCTAGACTGCACCTAGGAGCGTCCGGGATTGGCAGCGAGAAAGCGTCTCTAAGCTCCTCCAGTCTTGGAGCATGAGTGCCCAAGGCTACATTTGCCTTTGGGTCCCAGGTTGCTACCACTCAGCCTGGACTGGCTGTCCATGGACACTGTTGCACATAGCTCAGGATGTGTCTATGCTCTGCCCTCCTCATGGAGCCTGGACAAGCTTGCTCGTGGCCCTGCTGGAATGCAAGCACTGTGGCCATGGGGTCAGCCTGGCGCCTGACATCGTGTTAGAAAGATCTCTGGAGCAGACTGCCCACAGTGGCTACTGCGTGGCTGTGGCTTTGAAGGAACAGCCCCCTGGTTAGCCACCTGTGGGCCCCTGCCCAGGCCTCAGCCAACCTTTCTTAGTCATGTAGCTCGAGGTCAGTGAGCTTCATAACTAGTGCAATGTGGCAAAACTTGATAGATTATAGAGATGTGATGTCCATGGACAGTAGCTACTGGAGGACTTCCCAGGAGACATCTGGGACAGGTATACATCAGAATTCACTCAGTGTGGATGTATTGAGGTAGTACCTTGGTCATGGGCAGGGTCAACCTCCCTGGCCCTGAAGCCATCTTTAGAATGATGACATTGTGGCTTGGCTGTGCTGTGTAAAAGGCTGCTGGAGGGTAAGAGTCAGACAACCTGTCCCTAGGTCGTCAGCATCTCAGGGTCTGTCTGGCTTAGATGTCACAGCTATGGGTTCTGCTAGCGCAGCTGGGCACCTTGGTTAGGCCTGGCTCCGTGGGGTGGCTCTGGCACAGAGGAGGTGCCCACCCTCCTGGGCACCTTGGTCAGGCCTGGCTCCATGGGGTGGCTCCGGCACAGAGGAGGGAACCCACCCTCCTGGGCACCGCAATGGACTGGGCCTGCCTTGTAATTTGCATTGCCATTGATGCCAATTAGGGGTGACGCTGTCCCTTCCTCTGTCCCTGGGTGGGCAGAGGGAGGGCCAGCTTGCTCCCCAAGGGAGAGGTGGAGTCAGCCTGGCTTTGGGGCTGCGGCCGAGAGAGGGCAGTAGGGGCAGTTGGCTGGAGTTTTTGCCAACACTCTAATTTGGTGGCTTCTACTGTTCCTCCTTTCTGGAACCCCTGACGTGGCCTCCAACTGGGGTGCACCTCCCCAAGTTGGCATCCTGATCTTGAGGTTCTTCCATCGAGGCAAGAAGTCTGTTAGGACATTTCCTGTGCTGCCCTGAAGTTCCCAGGGACAGCACTGATGCCCACCCAGGGCTGATATCGGGGCTTCTATTCTGCTCTCCCAAGCCCTGCCCGACCCAGTGTCACACACCGACTGTGAGGTGGTGAGCTGGGACATACAGCTGAGTCTCTCTGTTCACAGCCCGTTGACCGAGATCCTGTAGTATGCCACCCTGACCTAGAGGACTTGCTGCAGCCCTGGCCAGCAGAGGTGCCTGATGAGTTCTTTGAAGTGACCGTGGATGATGTGAGGAGACGCCTGGCCCAGCTCAAGAGTGAGCGGTGGGTGCCCCTGGCCCTGTAGTCATCTCCCATGGCTTTTCTCCGTGGTGACCTTCATTCTGGTCCCTTCCTACCCTCTTAGGGGAGAATAACCCTTATTAAGACCTTGCAGAGCTAGCTGGGCGGTGGTGGCGCAAGCCTTTAATCCCAGCACTTGGGTGGCAGAGGCAGGTGGATCTCTGTGAGTTTGAGGCCAGCCTGGTCTACAAGAGCTAGTTCCAGGACAGGCTCCAAAGCTACAGAGAAACCCTGTCTGTTTCGAAAAACAAAAAACAAAACAAAACAAAACAAAACAAAAAAAAACCTTGCAGAGCAAGGGTGAGGAGCTTTTCTGTTTAGAGACTAGGACCTGGCCCTCTTCACCACAGGAAGCGCCTGGAAGAAGCTCCCTTAGTGACCAAGGCCTTCAGGGAGGCTCAGATGAAAGAAAAACTGGAACGCTACCCAAAGGTAAGCAAGGACTTCCTTAAGTTCCTGTGGGGAGGACACACCCCAGAAAGTGACTATGACATGCCCACAGGGCACCACCACATGGGACAAGTGTTCCCTGGTTGAGTAGGTATCATGAGAGGCCTGTGACCTGAGGCTCAGGATTAGCCAGCTAATCTCGCAACACACTAGGATGAAAAACTTTTGGTTTTTTTTCTTTGTAGTGCTGAAAATTGAACTTGGCCTTGTACATGCTAGGCAAGTGCCCTATCACTGACAGTCCCCTAACTTCATGATGAAAAATCTTCGTTTCTGTTGTTGTTGTTTGGTGGGCCTAGAACTGTTCTGCCTCTGCCTCCCAAACATTGAGATTCCAAGTATCCACCACTGCACCCAGCCAGTAGAGCAGATTTGAAAGTGTACGCAGGTTGTGCTATATTAATGTGTTCATTTGTCCATTCATCCGTTCATTCTTTTAGACAGGGGCTCATATAGTCCAGGCTGGCTTCAAATTTACTTTATAGGCAGCAGTGACCTTGAATTCCTGAGTGTGCCACCATGCCGAGCTTGTGAGCTTTTAGAATGCATATGCCCATACATTTGGGTACTTGGTTCTTTTCCTTGTAGCTCAGATGTATTGAGAATCACGGGGAAAACCAGGCCTGGGGTAGCTGACAGTTCTTATAGTGGGAACCGAGCGATGAGACCCCTCCCTGTGCTGGGTGAAGCTCTGACGATTCCTTCTGACTACACAGGTAGCACTGAGGGTCCTGTTCCCCGATCGCTACATTCTGCAGGGCTTTTTCCGCCCTAGTGAGACAAGTGAGTACCCGCAGTGGCCTGTGGAGGGTCGCTGTGCCCGCTGGGTAGTTGCAGGCTGCCATCCTCGTCCACTCAAATGGCCATCCTGACCCAGGTCAGGACTTGGTTGGTTCTTCACAGTCCTTGGTCCTGTCCCCAGAGCTCATGACCCTGAGTGTTTTGGACGTGAATAGGTAGGAATTCTCTCAGAAGAAGGCGTCAAAGCCACCAGAGCCGATGGTCTGAGTTACAGCAGGGAGGATGGAGTAGTTCTAGGCCTGAGCCCTGGAAGTGCTCAGCTGGAGGAGTTGAGTGCTTGAGAGGCACTGGGGATGCTGTGGGCTTAGCTCAGCATGGCTGTCAGTAGGCGGCCACTCTTGCCTCAGGATATGGATCCTGGAAGCAGTCTGTGCTGTAGTCTCCATCCAGACTGACCGTCTAGGAAGGCTGGGGAGTGCGTCATTGAATCCCTACATCTAGGGGGGTACTGGGTCCGTATTGCCAGGGATAGCCCTGGGGCTGATGTCTCTAGGTTTCCAGCAGGACCTTGGCAGTGAGTTTTGGAAGTCTGCTGATGCTCCCCTTTCTCCACAGTAGGGGACCTGCGAGACTTTGTCAGGAGCCACCTGGGGAATCCCGAGCTCTCCTTTTACCTGTGTGAGTCTCTGCCCCTTATCCTGCCTCTGCTCCATCTGGCACTCTTTTTAGTCTGCAAGGTGTGACCTCCTCTCTGGGCTGGGACTTGTCTGGCTACCCAGCCCTGTGGTCCCTTGGAGGGAGTGTCAGTGCCCAGCTCCCCAGCTTGGCCTCTTTCCCAGTCCCACCCTGTGGCTCAGGCTGCAAGGGAGATAGTGGATCCAGGAGCATAGCGGCCACCAGGGTGGTGAGGACCCCTTGAACAGCAGAGGTGGGGGGATGGCCCTGAGGTGTGGGCCAGTGTCCTCAAAGACAGCACCTCTCTCCACAGTCATTGCTCCTCCCAAAATGGTCCTGGATGACCACACGCTGACTCTCTTTCAGGTACAACTGCTTCACAAGGGTGCTGCTGGGGCTGGCTGTGCTGGGAGGGCAGGGCGCCATGCTGCGGTTGGGTTGGGAAGGAGCGCCCTGGCAGGCCCTGTGGGTGGGTAATAAAGCCTTTTAGAGCCGGTAAATTCAGAGGGAGCAGTGAGCCTCTGAAGTTGTTTCTGACAGGGCTTTCCAACCTCCTCCGCTTCCTGCCTGGCCCCAGGGTGGGGATGGGCCTGCCCAGCTCGCTGCCCTGCTGTCCTCAGCTGGGGCCGCCTAGAGGTCCTGGCCTCTGGCTGCTGCATGACACCCGCCTCCTAGCATCTGAGTGAGGAAGGGGCTTGGCCGCTTGGTCCTGGAGTGGTACAGAGAGGAGGGCTGGGGTCCCTGGCTGCTGTTGGCCCTTATCTCTGCCACCACCTCCTGGGTTCAACCTTTCCCCCCCCAGGACCCCTGCTGATCTCTGGTAGGAATACCATGGCTGGCTCCAGGCTTTTCCTTGGGGCCTCTGGAGGTCCAGAGAGCTCCGAGGCAGAGAGGCTACTTGACCTTGTGCCCCACAGAGCCAGGAGGGATGAATGCCTTGTCCTTCGCCCCTGGAAGAGCAGCTGGGGCCTCCCTAGCCCTTCTGGCCTAATGGTTTTCTTTTCAAAGTCTTCAGATATTTTAATTAACAACAGAGGCGCCTGAAGGCCTCTACAAAGGTCTGGGTTGGGGGTGACAGACTCCATTGGCTGCCTAGAGCTGCCACCCTTGGGGTGAAATGGGGCTGGGAGCAAGCCGGCCAGCCTGCTGGGAGTTCACCAAGGGCTGTTGAGGGAAGAAGTGGAGCCACATGGCTTTGGAGTAGCGGAAAGTAGGGAGGTACCCAGAGTGGGCCTGTGACCCTGTGATTCCCTTCTTGGCTTATGAACCTCCAGGCGCCGGCCCTCTTCCTTCATCTCTGCCCCTCCCAACCTCCCTGGCCAGCCTGTTGATAAACATTGAATCTGGAAGACGCTTTAGGATTGAGGGCCAGTGCCCAGCCCCCTCCCCCAGTCAGGATTTACACGCACCCCCCAGAGCTCCAGAGCTCCAGGATGTCCAGGATGCCTCTCACTCGCCCCTGCCTGATTCCTGGTGACACTGCCCCGCTACTAGCAGCCCCCCCCCCCCAATCTTCTGTCAGCTCTGTCTGCAGCCACAGGGCAGGGAGGACTGAGACCACAGAAAGGTGGGAGCAGAGCCCCGTTTGCCCTGTAAACTTGCTGGGCCTGCGCCCTGGCCTCCCTGCTTTGCCTCTGTCCTCCTTGTTCAAGGCTTTGTGGGGTTTTGATGATGCCACAGGGAAGGAAACCAGGCAAAGCAGGAAAAGCCTAGAGACCCTGCGCCCAGCCCCACATAGCCTGCTATACTTTCTGTAGCTTGGAGAGGTCTTGCCTTTCTTTCCCTCTGGTGTATTCTGGGACCTGCTGGTCATTTGCCACCCCCATCCCTCCCCTGAGCTCTAAGTAGTCCTGGGAATCTAGGGGGAGGATTGTAGCTTCTCTGTGTGTGTCTGTGCTGGGGGTGGAGAGAATGGGTCAAAGCCTGGGGTCCTGGCCAGTGTTAAATTCCAGTGTGGGGCAGAGTGAGCAGAGGGTGAAATCCCATTTGTTGGTTGGGATGATCTTCTGTCCACTTGTCCCTTGTTCAATTGGAACCCCAGAAACCCAATCAAATGGGCAAGGCTTTTAGTTTTGGGCAGGCACTGAAGGGTGACAGAGAGGATGAGTTCACCCAGGAGCTGGTCCTAGGGGCCTAGAGGGCCCCCTTGTGGGAGAGAACTCTCTCCCCATGCTCTCCTCAATTCCTGCCCCAGGCTGGAGGGCATCCTGTCTTCAAGTTCAGGGAGAGGGAGAGGAGCAGTGAGGCAGGCCCTGGACTCTGCTGTTGACAGAGCCAAACAGTGCCCAGAGGACTCCTCAGGCCTCCAGCTGAGTCTGCTGAGACCCCAGCCAGGGATTTCCCTGTTTCCTGTCATTGGAATATAGGCCACTCTTGAAGGAGACCTTACCAACAGACTGTCTCACTGTTCCCTCCCTTGAACAAGCTTGATTCTGGCAATGGCTCGTGTGTAGCCAGGCAGCTTGAGAATGCAAAATCCTGAAGGGATGGTAGCCTTGCCCTTGCACAGGATTGTTTGGTCCTGGAAGAAGAGGAAGATAGCAGCCTTGCTTTTGGTTATAAACCAAAGTGATGGCTGTTCCTGTGGTCCTGAAGAGGACAGAAACTCCCACACTGTCACAGGGGACCAACTGCAGGGGGAGGTACAATGGGGTTCATATGAAGGCCCAGCCTCCTGAAAACTGGTTAGCCATGATGTCAGCAAGTCCACTGCCCTCACTTTTCCCTCATCTGGGGCTGGGTAGGGCCAGAGCCCACAGCTGGCCTTTCCCTTCTCGCTGTTCTGGGTTCTGCCTGGCCCTCTTTGAACTTCCTAAGCATTTCCGGGTAAGGGTCCAGTCTTGGAGCTGCCGCATGGCAGCTGCCTCCTCAGTTACTTCCAAGGGAGCCCCCTTGACTGGTGGTGCCAGAGGGCAGATGAGATCTCGTGGATGTGCCAGCCAGGCTCCCAGAGTGCTAGAAAGAGCGAGGCCAGAGCGGGCCTGTGAACCCTGCTCAGTTGTTGGCAGCGAGAACAGAAGGTGGCCCTGGAGACGAGCTAGCCATTCTGGGCTGAGGAAGGCCCCAGCACTGTCCTCCCCATGCCCCCTGCTTGGATCCCTGGCTTCCTTCTGGCGCCTGTCCAGGGGCACTAGGGCAGCCCCCCGCCCACCCCACAGGCCTCCTCTCAAGAGGCTTTGATCGCAGACCTCACAATTGCGTTTCAAAGCCTTCACCGCCCTTGTTTGTGTCCCTCTGCTGCCGGCTGGAGGCTGAGGTTTCAGCGTTCCTAGGCCTGGCCTTTGAAGCTTGCTCTTATTAATCTTTTAACATCCCCCCCAACCCCACCCACCCCGCCCACCCCTCCAGCCTGTGGCACTCACAGGAGCCTGAAGCCGCATGGAAAGAATGCCCTCAGCCTGCAGCTGCAGCCCCTTCCCAGGTCCTGCCAGGCTCCTGGCTGCCCTGAGTCTTTGGCCACGTCAGCCAGCCCCAGCCGCGCCCCCCTCCAGCTCCCCCCTCCAAGGCATGGAGACTGAAAAAGAGGAAAACATTCTGGTGTGATACTAGGGCCTCTTGGGCCTCTACAGCTCTGTGCTGTGCTGTCACATACCCTGTTAAGGAGGGCTCAGAGCCTCGTGTCCAAGGGTGTCAACGGAAGCAACCCTATCCACTTCTCACTCCCATGCCACACCTGTGCTCCAGAAGGCAGGGCCAGTCTCTGGTCAGAAACGCCATATCCTCTACCCCTTTGGTAGATGTGGGTTAGAAGGCTTTGATCCCAGGCATTCAGTTGCATTTTCAAAGCACTAGCTATCCTTGTTTGGGAGGAATAGGAGGAGCTTGTGCTGGTCCGGGCTCCAGCTTCCTGCTTAGTCCCGTGGTGACAACCCTGCCTGGGCCAGTGTCCCTCACAAGGAAGCATCTCTCAGCTCATGGCTTCTCTAAAGCAGCTTGATTTGGGGAGCCAGCCCTTGCCTCATGCCTGGACCTGTTCCCTAGGGCACTCCTGTCTCCCAGTGCCTCTGGGTACATTCCTAACTATAGAGATGCTCCAATCCATAGCCCCCCACTCTTATTTTGGGGGACATAAGTGGGGTGAGTTGTATGTCGTGGGGCAGGTCTTTCCTACTTTGGTGTCAGGCTGGTGGAGCAGACCTGCACTCAACAGCTCTGTCTCCTCTGACCACCTTGCCAAGGTGTATCTGAGTCATAAGCTCAGTGCGCCGTGGGCTTCCAGAGTGACATAGAAGATCTGGTACTGCAGCTGGGCAGTGGAACATGGAGGAACCACAGTCACACTAGTGAAAAGTGGTCCACAAGGGTAGAGTGCTAGAGAAATGGATGGGATTGTCTTTGGGAGACCTGAGCCTGCTCACAGATTGTCTGGCCCTCTGAGACCTCCCTGCTCCCTGACTTCCTTAGGCAAACCTCTTCCCTGCTGCCCTTGTGCATTTTGGAGCTGAAGAACCAACAGGTGAGTGAGGCTTCACCTCTGACCCCTGCCAACAGGGCTCACCCAGAATCCCAGCTTCCCTGGTGTCCAAATCAAGATTCCTTAGAAAGCATTCACTCTGAAGTCCTTGTGGGCTTGGGCATCTGCAGCCTAGTACCCACCTCCCTGGGGCACCAGCCTAGCCACACCCCACTGTAGTGCGTGGGTGGAAGTGCAGGTCTCACCGTGACTGAGGTGGGCTCTGACCTTGAAGGTCTCTATCTGGAACCTGGACTGTTGGAGCACACCGTCTCCCCATCTGCGGCTGACGTGCTGGTGGCCAGGTAAGCTCCTGAGGGGTTGGGAGCCCCACCAAGGCTGTGCCCACCACCTACCCTTGGCCTCTCACCCCTAGGTGTATGTCCCGGGCCACCGGGTCCCCACCTCTGCTGCCAGCCCCTGACCCTGTGTCCCTGGAGTCCGAACCAATCGCTGAGGAGGGGGCATTGGAGCCCCCAGAGCCCATTCAAGGGGCAGCTCAGCCTGTGAGGAGAAGCCTAGGCAAAGTGCCCAAGTGGCTGAAGCTGCCAGGTGCCTGCCTGTCCTGTACTGACTGGGTAGGGCAGGGTGGCTGGGCAGCAGCTCAGGAGCGAGTGCTCACTCTGGTGTTTGTATCACAGCCGGCAAGAGGTGAGAGCTACCAGCCCAGAGAGGTCCATCATCAGCCACAAGACCCCACCCCACCCACCCCGAGCAGGAATAAAGACTCGCGCTTCTCTCAAGGCCCTCCGATTTTCTTTTCTGCAGAAAGGGCCCTCAGGCCTCCATCCAGCTCAGTCTCATTCACTGCTACCCAGAGGACCCCTGGGAATTTGGCTGGACCACAGGGTGTTTCTATTTTAAAAAGCTGAGGTATCTCTGAAGGACTTGAGAAGGCCAGAATCCTGAGTAGGCCAGCTTCCTCTTCATTTATATCTGACCTCATTAGCTCCTTTACTGAATGGACTGAAGCGTAGGAGGAAGCCTCCTTGGCAAATTATCTACAACCTGGGGCCATTCCAAGCTTCTGGCATACAGCCATAGAGGAAGCAGGCACTTAACCACAAAGCTACCTTTGGCTGTGCTTGGCCTGAGGTATTCTGGTAGCCCTTTCTGTATGCCTTCAGTGGGACTGCAAGTCCAGTTCCAGCACGTAAGCTGGTAGGAGCTCTGTGTCCACCAGCCTGCCAGGAGCCTACTCTGTGAGGACATGGGCATGTGGGGGGTGCAGGCATTTAGAGCAGCTCTATCCACCCGGCTAAATCCAGTCTGACCACGACTTTCAGAGGTTGCCCTCAAGTCTATCTAGGCCCTTGGAGAATAGTCATTGTCCCTTGGTATATATGCCTTTCCTACCAGTCCTCCCGCCTCACCTCTCACGGATACCACCGTTCTACCACTGGCTCTGACCTCTGGGCCTGCCAGGGCCGGATCAGAGGGCTCAAGCCTGGATTGGGCTTCCAAGTCAGCCTCTCAGCTCCACCTCTCTGAGGGTGCGGCCTATCCCTTACCTATACCTAGATTGCAGTTGGGCAGGGCTAAAGGAGAGCATGGCCACAGCAGGCCCAGGCAGCAGATCTCCTGATCCACTCACCCTGTATATCCTGGTTCTGCTGCCCCCTGTGAACGGGTGAACTGTTTACTGGTTCACAGAGACATTCTTGGACTGCACTGCCTACTAGTGGCAGCTGCCGTGGCTGTGGCAGGGGCGAGCCAGCCACGTGTGTAGGCTCTGGTTTTACGGCAGCATGTGCACACATGCTGTTTGTCATCCTGTCCTTTCTGAGTGGTCTGCATTTGTCCCACTGAGACGGATGGAAGGGAGCGTGGGGCTCAGGCTTTGAAGCAACTAGACTGGGTGATTAATGGCAACAAGAAGGCCAAGCCTTGGAGAGATGGTGTTGATTTATTGATGTTGCTTTGTAAGAACAAATTTACAGCTCAGGGAGGCATCCTGGGGGTGGGGGGGTCAGGTTAAAAGCCACACAGCAGCTCTGATGGAGGGGGGCAAGAAGGCGGCACTGCCAGCCGCTCTTTTGTTTATAATGAATGGGGATGGTGGGGGTGGGTGGTGTGGGCAGGTGACCCACCTTCCCTGCACCTGTCTCACAAGGATCCCCAGAGGCGATAGCTAGGGAGGGTAACAGCCCCTGGTGTCCTCCCGTGCTCTGGAAGCTGGAGAACTGGGGAATGAGGTATCGACGCTGATGGGACTTCGTTCTAGACTCTGCAGGCCACAGGCCAACCTCTAGAAGTCCAGGAGCAGCTGAGGGAGCACCTTCTCCAGCTGGTCCACATCCACGATGTCTAGGTCCTCTGCCTGGGCCTGCTGCACCCCACGGACAGCTGCTTCTGGAGAGACACTGAGGTGAGCTGGGGGAGCCCTTGTCAGGCCTCAGAGGAGGCCTAGGTGGCTCATTAGTAAGTGTGAGGGACAGGACTGAGGGTTGGCCGTAGCTGAGTGTACTGAAGTGGCTCACCTACCACGAAGATCTTCAGGAACTCCGCCATGAGCTGCAGTGCGTCCCCACTGACTGCAGGGAAAGGGCAGGTTGTGGGGCAGACAGCCTTCCTCTCCTCCCTGTGCCCCACATTCCTCCCCACCCCACTGGCGCCCCAAACCTTTTGTCTTGCAGTCCCTGAAGTGCAGGTGCAGTACTTTGCTCACCAGCTCCTGGAAGAAGGGCGGGAGTCAGTGCCATTTCCAACAGGTCCCCCAAGTACCAGCTCTGGGTGGAGCATGGTTGTAACTTCCAGCTAGAACACTGTCATCCTTGGGCCTCTTCCCAGGTTGAGGGGATGAGGCCGGCTGTGCTTTGAGGGGAGGCTCTCATAGGGGCTATCAAGAGCTTGAGAGACTTGCCTATAGGGACGGGAGCACAAGAGATGGGGAAAGTCTGGTAACATCATTGCCATTCCTAGGAGCTGAGGGACAAAGCTGCACCTTCACTGCTGGGAGGTAATCCTCCATCAGGCCCAGGGGGTGGAGGCACATGCTCCTAAAGTGGGCCCTGGCAGCGTTGAGGAATGCTGACCCTTTGGCAGTCTATCAACACGACCTAGCTTGGATTACCCCTGCACAGACACAGAGACACACACACACCACGCTTAGCACGTCAGAGCCGGGCTGTGGCTAGAGGGGTGGGTGACTGGACAGATATCCAAGAACACTTAAGCTTAAGAAAGTTGGCAAGAAGTTGGAAGTCATTTCTAGTTGTAAATGAAGACACTTGGAGACTAGGCCTGTGATGGGGGAAGCTTTGTTAACCAATCATCTTTAAGAGGTGGAACCTAGTTAAGGCGTGGCTTCCTGGAGGCCAAGAGGAAAACTAGGGCACCAACCCGGTGCTCTCTCTGTGTGGTACTCCTGCGACACAGCTGAGCTTGTACTTCCCGTTCCTGTTTCGTGAGTTTTCCCCTTATAATAAATAAAAATATAACTGTTTTATCCTTTAGCTAGTCTGGTTATTTCCTGTATCAAGCTAATGTCTACAGATCTGGAGAGGCCTAGCTGTAATGGTGCAATGTGAGTATTAGCAGTGGTGGCCGAAGGTAGGCCAAGCCTCAGCGATGGTTTGAGACCCTGAAAGGTAGGTGGTAATGTGTGCAATGAGGGTGAGAATCCAGAGGCTTAAGAATTCAGTGGGAACCGGGCGGTGGTGGTGCACGCCTTTAATCCCAGCACTCAGGAGGCAGAAGCATGCAGATCTCTGTGACTTCGAGGCCAGCCTGGTCCACAGAGCGAGTTCCAGGATAGCCAGAGCTGTTACACAGAGAGACACTGTCTCGAAATTCAGTGGGGACACCCAAAGTGAGACATGAAGAAGAGCCCCTGAGAATCTGCAGTTTGTGAAGCCATCAGACCGCTCAAGTTTATCTAGTGAAGAGCAGAATGGGAGGTGGCTGGCAGCGGAAGACGCCTACCCAGGAGCCTACAAGTGGATGACCTACAGAGAAAGGTGAATTTGGATTCACGAGCATCAGTCCGGTGGAGGCCACGATACCCATTTGCTGCAGAGGGGCACAGGTGGGAATGGACATTAGAGTCTGAGGCACAGGTGAACTGGTCAGGAGGGACCATGAGCAATCACGTGAGAGCAGCGCCACCTACTGGTCCCCTGCACGCTACCAGCGAGGTACCAGAGAAGGCTCTACGGAATGTCAGCACAGGACTGGACGGACTTAGCTCCGCGGGCCAGTCAATGAACGAGTGGATGTAACTGCAGGAGGGTAGGATTAGGGGAAATCCCGTGGCACACAAGCTCGTTAGTGGTCCAGAAGGCCACAGTCAGGGATACAGATCCCTCTCTTCCTGTCACTCTTTCCTAGGACAGCCCACTTAGCGTAGTCCAATGAATGCCCATAACCCCGATTCTGGCCAAAGCCTCCAAAACTCTGCAAGTACTGAGCGGAGCGTGGAAGCCAGGAAGTCCGCACAGGGCGTGCACCGGCCTGAACAAAGAGCCGACCCCTGGCCGCAGCACTCATGGGACGGAACACCTCGCACCTTGAACATCTGCTTGTCACTGAGAAATGACGCCGGCCCACGCACCCGCATCGGCCGGGGCTGAAAAGGTTCTGTGGCCCCTCCGAGGAAGACCCCTTGTCACCAGCCTGGATCTACGGTCCAGCTCGGTCCAGCCGCAGAGCGCGCCCCGGGGGTCCCGACCCCCACCAAGGGCAAGGGAACACAGCGCTAAGGCTGACTTCGAGTTTGCACAGTGTCACGCGGCGATCCGCAGCGCCCAAAGCTAACCTCGCACCACTCCCGTGGGCCTCACCTTCGAGAAGCCGCTCATTTCCTCCATGGCCACAGTCTCAGTGCGCGCTCTCCGGAACCCTCCCACATCCCAACCAATGAACGTGGAGCGCGTCCGTGAAGTCCCGCCGCCTCCAAGCCCAGCAGCCAATCACCTAAGGGTCCCCCCTCTTCTCTGAGTTCCCAACCAATGAGTCGGAGCGCTCTGCTTCGGCCAGAACAGGCCCGCCCTTCGCTCTCATTGGTCTACCGAGAACACCTCTTCCGCAATGCATCATGGGAGTTGTAGTTCCCACCTCCTTCCCGGAGCCCCACGCTCTTCCTGGATACTGAGGCGCGCGGGACCGCGTCCAGAGCACAGCATCAGCAACCCGAGGCCACGTCGCGAGGGCGGGCTAGGGGCCGCAGGGCCAGATCAGGGTATGTGCAACGCGCCTACCTGCTCTTCTAGGCCAGTGCTCTGCGCTCCGGCTCTCCCTATCATCGAACCCCTTCCTCAAGCGATCCTGACCTCCTTTCTATTTCACATTTCTAGGCCTCCTCTTATAGGGCCAGCTAAGCTCAACGGCCCTGTGTACACCCTCTAGGGAAAGGGGCTCCCAGTCATCGGCCTAGCAAGCTTACGCGCAGCCTGTGTTTAGGGGCATGCTTGCAAGGCCCTGCCAGCGTTCGGGAACATGGAGGAGTTCCGGCGCTCCTACAACCGCTTGTGCAAGGAGAGTGGGGCTGAGCCCCAGGAGGCTGTCCTGCAGCAACTACACCAGCTTCCGCGGGGCCGACTGGACCTGGCTACTCAGAGCCTGACGGTGGACACCTGCAGGGCCCTGGGCAAGCTGCTGCATGACGAGTCGCTGTTGAAGGAACTTGTCCTCAGCGACTGCATGCTGAGCGAGGAAGGTGAGGCCGGTGGCCTCGTAACAGCCCCCGAAACTTGCGAGTGGGGTTCAAGCCTTTTGCCTCCAGACTGGCCTAAAGGCCGGTGTCCCAGCTGTGTTTGACCTGGGTAGCTGTTAGCAGGGAAGCCAGTCCCCTCTCCTACCCCGTCCCCACGCCCCTTTGTTATTTTTCCCTCTCTTTGTGTACTTTAGCATTTTTTTTTCTAAAACCTGGGAGCAGAGGTCAATGTCACTTTAATGGCGAAGCCTTAATGTCTCCAGCTTTCAATTCCCCATCCTGGCTCAAGAAAGGTCTGGCCTGGCAAGCTCAAATGTTTCTAACGTGGCCTTACAACAAATGGGGAAACTCATTCCTACTGTGAACTCAAAGCATGGATACCACCAGGACAGGTGTCCCTCTTCTGTTTCTGGGTAGCAGCCCTCTTTTCCAACTGCCTTTACGCAGGGTCCACACTGCTGTTCCAAGGGCTGTGTGCCAACACCACTGTGCAGCGTCTGGACCTAAAGGTGAGCAGGCCTGCACCCTGGGCAGTGGACAGAGACAGACCCAGGGGCCTGGGGTCTTGGCAGCCGCTTGAGACTGTCTGTAAGAGCTCCCAATACCCAAGGTCTTAGGACTTCTCTCTGAGGACCCCGTGTGTTGGGCGTGTTTTAAAGGCAGAGTGTTGCTTTGAGCATGTTCTACATACCCTGGTCTCAACAGTGTTCATGCAAACTCCAAGGCACTGGGTGCTATGATACTGCATAGTCAGAGAAACTAGGATCTGGCAGCTGTGCCTTTGCCCAGAGCTGCCTCCTAGCTTTTTGCACTGCCTAAGTCTGTGGAGCACAGAGGTGCCATTCAGAGCCAGGGTAGCGAGACTGACTGTCTAGGGTGTTCCTTTTCTAGGGCAACAACCTCCGAGCTGCGGGAGCCGGGGCTCTGGGAAAGGTCCTCCGACAGAACAAGTCCATTCAGAGGTAGGACCACATCCAGGCCTCGCCTGTACGTCACCGCTTCCTCTCTGCGTGGCTCAGGGTTGGCCCCAGAGGATATAATCCTGCAACCAGCTCACTTGGTCTTCACCCATGGGTGGATAGTAAGCCGGCTAACTCTCACCTGTTATATGCCCTGGACCCCCGTGGGACAAGTGTTCATTTGAGCCGAGAACCTGTGTCCATCTTTCCCGTAGTCTCACCCTAGAGTGGAACAACCTTGGCATGTGGGACGATGCCTTTGCCGCCTTCTGTGGGGGCCTAGCAGCCAACAGCACCCTGCGGCAGCTGGACCTCCGAAACAACCAGATCAGTCACAAGGGGGCAGAGGAACTGGCCTTGGCCCTGAAGGGAAACACCACTCTCCAGCAGCTGGGTGAGGTCTCCTGAATTCTGCTGTACCCCCGTGAGACCTGGGGAGGTTGGCCTGGGCTGTGTTGGCAGCCACAGGCAATAAAGCTCAAAGGGAGCATCCTGGGCTTCGCCAGGACCTCCCATCCAACCGAGTGACAACAGGTTTCCTTCCAGACCTGCGCTGGAATAACATCGGTCTCCTGGGGGGCCGGGCCCTGGTGAACTGTCTCCCCAGCAACAGAACCCTGTGGAGGCTGGACCTGGCTGGGAACAACATCCCCGGTGACGTCCTGAGAGCTGTGGGTACGGACGCTCAGTGCTGCTAGCTTCTTACAAACTGGAGCAAGGCATGAAGCCCCAAACAGAAGCCCATCCACCACGGAAGGGTGTGGCTCAGGGATCATGACATGGAGGCCCAGGGTATGAGAAGCTGGCCTAGGTCAAGGGGGAGGCAGCTGAAGACAGGCAGCTTGCTTGGTGCTTACACCAGGCTCCGCTCATCCACTCACACATCTTAGAACCTATGTGGTCAGGGGGCACCAGTTTCGCAGGCAAGAAGCTAAAGCCCTGTGGCTTAAAGCCTTGCTCTGACAACCATCAGGTGGCCTGAGCCCCAGCTAGGGAGGCTTCCTTGTAGCTTCCCCCGGCTTCTCCTGAGTTTGTGTCTGTGCTGTATGTAGAGTGGACGTGAGTGGGGACACCAGAACTCACTGTCATCTGCCTAGGAACCCTGAGTCCTTACAGGTGATATTTTGGCCTTAGGCTCCGTAGTTTGCCACGTGGTAGCACCCACCAAAGTCTGAGCTTTCAGGACTGGAGTCGTGAGTCCTAGACTTTTCCGTGTTCCCTGCTGCCCGTGTGTGACTCCTCTGTCTTCCCAGTGTCTTCTTGTTCCCAACCCTGTATCTGAGTGGCCATAGTCCTTATAACTGTTTTATGTTTGATCTTCTCGTGTGTGTCAAAGACAGTTTTGCTATGTAGTCCAGGCTGGCTTTGACCTCATAATCCCCCTGCCTCAGTGCCTAAGTTCAGGGACCGCTGGCATGCAGTGGGCTTATAATGCTGTCAGTCTTGCGAGAAGATAGTACCTGTCCCTTAAAGTCATATACCCCTTGACCTCCGAGGGGGAAGCCAGATGCTCCAGGCAGTGCCCATCTTTTGAGTAGTACAGTGTCTTCCCCCTATGTACAAAAGACCTCCTGTCCCAAGGTCCTGCATCACCCAGGGGGCTGTCTGATTGGTTGTGGAGATGTTGTCTTCTCCAGGGTGACACGGGCATCACTGACTTAGCCATTGCCCCTAATGCTGAACCCGGTGGATAACGTGGCCCTTTCTGACAGAGCAAGCCATGGACCACAACCAGGACCGGCTCACTGTCTTTCGGGAAAACAAAGCCCACACCAACATCCTTAGCAAGGAGGTTCAACACCTCCAGGAAGAGAAGTCCAAGCAGGTGAGCAGAGGGCCTTCACACTCCTGTTCTCTCCTTTGCTCCAGGCCTCTGAGCCAAGGCAAACCCTGGGCTAAGGTGGCCTCCTGGCCCCACTTCCTGTGTGCCGACTTCACCACAGAGCAGCGAGCAGGCAGGGAGTTCTAGCCTCCAGGCCTCCCTCGGTCAGTCAGCCCACCCTTCTTTTGAAAGAGACAGTGAACTGAGTCCCTTGCAGCCTGACTCTGTGGATGGGAGCCTGCACTTCTGTCCCTGACCGGGGTAATCTCTGCTTCTAATGCTGTCTTGACTGACTTTGCCTCCAGTTTCTGGATCTGATGGAGACGATTGATAAACAACGAGATGAGATGGCCAGGAACAGCAGGTGAGTGAGCTTGGGGTACCTGCGACTGAGTGCCTGGCTTCTGACTGGAGCATGGCCTAACCTGAGCCCTGTCTGTTACAAGGCTGAAAACAAGGTCATTGCTCCCATCCAAGCGAGAGGGCTGGCGATTAGTGGCAGCTGTGGAGTGCTTGACTCTGGCCTGGTGCACTGGGGGATGTTATAGACATAACTGTGCAGAGATCAAGAGCTGCTGCCAAGGCTGGGAGAAAAGCCAGGGGCTCTGGGGTTTGGCTTTCCCAGTGCCACGGCTCTGTCCATAGGGCATCGGCTGCACGAATTGGGCAGCTTCAGGAAGCCCTCAACGAGAGACAATCTATCATCAATGCCCTTAAAGCCAAGTAAGGAGAGGACCCTTCAGACACCTTAAAGACTTAGAGCCATGCCAACAGGCAGAGGAGGGGTTTGAGTGGGGGCTTGGTAGAAGTGGGAACACAAGACCTCTGTCAGGCAGGTGACATTCTTGACTGAGCTGGACTGGGGCCGGCCTTCCTCTTTGTAGGCTGCAGATGACAGAGGCTGCGCTGGCGCTGTCAGAGCAGAAGGCCCAGGACCTGGGGGAATTGCTGACCACAGCAGAACAGGAAAGGCAGAGCCAGTCGCAGAGACAGGAGAAGGAGCGTAAGCTGGAGCAGCAGGTAGGAGCTGGGCTGTGTGGACTAGTAGGCGGGCGGAAGTACCTGGCAACAGCCCAGCTGGAAGCGTCTGTCGCCTTGCCCCTCTCACTCAGGAAGCTGCAGATCGGGAATCTAAGCTCCTCAGGGACCTGTCTGCCGCCAATGAGAAGAACCTGCTGCTTAGAAGCCAGGTATGAGGGGGTGTGGGTTTGAGAGGGTATGGCCAAAGGGGGATAGCGCCAGCCACCCAAAGAGTCTAGGGTAGTGTCGCAGGGCTGGGAGACGCTTCCTCTAGTGTTGCCTGCTTCCCAGGTGGATGAGCTGGAGCGGAAGGTAAAGTCTCAACAGGAGCAGCTGTTCCTGACCAGGCAGGAGCTGACTAACACATCAGCTGAGCTGAAGATCCGTGCTATTCAGGCTGAAGGTAGGCACGGACGGGCTTGGCACTGAGGGCACAGGGAGCTCCAGGAACAAAGCCCCCACCCCCGGGAAGACTCGTCACACCCTTTCCCATTGGGCCTCCAGAGCGCTTGGATGCGGAGAAGCGGAGAGCCAAACAGAATATGGAAGACTTGGAAAAGCTGCACTCGAAGGAGGTGCTGTCTTATGGATTCCCCCTGGCTCTGCTATCTCTACTTGGGGCTTGCAGACCAGCCCTGTGTGGTGCAACATTCCCAACACCTTCAGTTGATAATGCTAGAGTTGCAGGCAACAGTATCCATAGTTCAGGCAGCTGTGGGCTTCCTTGCTGGATATCCTCCAGAGCAGAGCCTCTGTCCTTGGTGCCCGCCAGGACACTCAAGTCAGGCCTTTGCGATGGGTGAGGGCTAGGGGAGCCTGCGTTTGTTGGCCCTCACCTCCCTCGTTTGGACAGGTGAATCACATGACCCGTCACCTGGAGGAGAGCGAGAGGGCCATGCAGGAGAGGATACAGAGACTAGAGGCACTGCGGCTGTCCCTAGAAGAGGTGAGACCACATGAGCCCTGGGTTGAGTGCAGGGTGACAGTCATGGTCTCAGGACCCTGGGTCACCCCTAAGTCTCAGCCTCCTTAGGTCTCTCTATGGACCCACCCATCCCCGTAAAAGCCCTGCTCAGTGAGCAAGGAACAGCTGTGTGGTTCTGAGGCTATGGATGGAGACGTTCTCCCAGCCTGGTTGCCCAGTGGCCTGGAAGGAACCCTGGATCAAGGGGGCAGCGTGTTTTCCAGATGGGCTAGTGGTATCTATCTGCCATGCAGGAGCTGAGCCGCTCGAAGGCAGCAGTGCTCACTGAGCGCGGCCAAGCTGAGGAGGAGCTCATCAAAGCCAGGAACCAAGCCCGCTTGGAGGAGGTGAGCTTCGGCCACAAGTATGGAGGGGCCAGTTGTAGCACCTTGCAGAGGAGTCTGGTTGAAGTGGCCAAGATCGGGGCTGTGGGCCTCAGGACTAGAGCTCAAGAGTTCCCAGCAGCCAGCAGGACTGTGGTGCTTCCTGCACTGCCCGGTAAGAGGAAGGCTAGAGATGATAGCGCTGGCCTGAGATGCCCAGCAAGGGATGCTTCTGGATGCAGGACAAGGGTAGTGGCTGATAACTTGTGTGACGCCATGAAGTCCTCTCTTCGGTCCTGGCAGAGGGGTGGAGGTTAGTCCCCATGCAGACTGTGTGTCCCTCCGGTTTTGAGCTCAGACTGGGAGCCCTTCATGGGCAGCAGCCATTCCCCTGCCCACAGCAACACCGCCTCGCTCATCTGGAGGAGAAGATTCGGCTCTTGGCACAGGCAAGGGACGAGGCTCAGGGTACCTGCCTGCAGCAGAAGCAGATGGTAGCTGAGTCCCAGGCACGGGCCAGCCAGCTGAACCTGCAAGTGGAGGGGCAGCAGCGGCGCCTGGAAGAACTGCAACAGGTAGCGTGGCCTCAGGGAGCACAGACTCTAGAGGCTCATCTCCGGACTGTGGGCTCACCTTCCCCAACCCCATCCCAGGAGCTGAGCAACAAGGACCAAGAAAAAGTGGCTGAGGTGACCAGGGTCAGAGTGGAGCTGCAGGAGCAGATGGGCCGCCTGCAGGCTGACCTGGTGGCCCAGGAGGCGCTGAGGGAGAAGGTGGCAGCCCTGGAACGTCAGCTGAAAGGTTATCACATATCCACCTGACAGCTGAGCTTGGCCCTGGATGGGGTGGGGGTCTCCCCTCGAGATGCACCCCTTCCTTCCTGCAACCCCCAGAAAGGGTTTCTGTGTAACCCCGGCTGTCCCGGAACTCACTCTGTGGATCACGCTGGCCTCCAACTCAGAGACCCGCCTACCTCTGCTGGGATTCAAAGCGTGGGACACCCTGCAAGGCACCCACCCCCTCCTTACTGAGCCTCTCGCTTGCAGCGGTCGGGAATGAACACCGGGAGGCGCTGCTGGACAGAGAGAGTGAGAATGCCTCTCTCCGAGAAAAGCTACGGCTCAAAGAGGCAGAGATCGCACGCATCCGGGATGAAGAGGCCCAGAGGGCAAGCTTCCTGCAGAACGCTGTCCTGGCTTACGTGCAAGGGTCTCCCCTGAGAGCCTTGAGTCCCCCGAAGTGAAGGGAGACCCGGAGCGAGTGCAAAAATGCTGCATCCCATTCTCAAAGGCAGGCCTGGGGTTCAGAAGCCTTAGCTGCAGTGTCAGGGTGGGGTTCTGCCATCACTGGTGCTCACGGGCACACTTGCCCATCCAAGGGAGTTCACCCGCAGCTCACCGCTTAGGCGGGCGAGACGAAGTGCGTAGGAACGCTCTCAGACGACCCAATCCCAGAATCACAAACCGGAACAGTACTGTGGTAGGAGGGAACAGAAGCCCTCATGGCAGGGTGGAAATACAGGACTTTTGTACTTGGTGACACATTCTCGTCCAGTTCCTTTCTCTTGCACCCGCTGCCCCAGCCGCGTGAATGAACCTTCCCGGGTGGTACTCGGTTGCCCCAATTGCTACCAGGCAACTAGGAAGGCCACCACTGCACTGGGTCTGTAGACACGAGGGTTTCTCAGCTGCAGGGTGGGCTGGTGTCCCCGGTAAGCATTGGGCTCGGCCGCCCTGCACATACATTTCGGTGGCATCACCAACCTGAGCCGCGTTGTACCACATCCTCGTTCCTGGGTGTGGACCCTCAGTCTAAGCCTTCGGGGTTCAAGGACTGGCTAGGGCTCCGCCCCCACCGCATCTCGCCCCTTGCCCCGCCCCGCCTGCGCACACTCGGCTGTCTTCGCACCCGACACTCGGCGGCGCTCGGCTGTCTCCGGCCGCTCGCTCGGCGTTCGGGTCCGCGGCCGCTGCGGCGCCGGGCATTTCTCCGCAGCTCGGCTCGCGGCCGCGCCCGCCGCCGCCCGGCCCCGCGCCCATGCAGGCCATCAAGTGTGTGGTGGTCGGCGATGGGTGAGTGCGCTGTCCCGAGCCTCAGGGGCGGAGGGGCTGGTAGGCGGCTACGGGGTGAGGTGAGGCGGGGCGGGGCAGACAGACGCGGGGTCCTGGCTAGGCGGTTCCGCCGCGCCCCCAGCATAGCCTGGCCGCGTGCGTTAAGGGGCCGATGGGGTGGGGTCAAGCGCAAGCTGTCCACCTTCCTCTTACCCCGGGCACACCTGATGCTAGCCGGCCGCCACCCCGGTGCTCACAGTGGGTGTGGCCGGGCCTCACCTGCGCTGATTCCTGGGTGGCTCCACCCTCGCGCCAGCCACCCAAGGTACTGGGAGCTCTGACGCCCCTGTGCGTTGCGGCGCGCCCCATCCAGGATTGTGAGCCCTTGCAGCCGCGCCCACTGCTGTGCTCCCTGGGAGGCTAGCCTGCTCTGGTCAGTTTCTATCAGCCCCAGGTGGCTGCAGATCTGTAGGGCTATGACCTGCTCACCCCACCCCAGTCACCCAAACTAACCTCCTGCTCTGCGGGAGCTGGCTGCCCTTGCGGGGAGGAAAGGGGCGGAGGCTCGGCCCTGGAGCCACGTGGGCTGAACCTCTTTCCACAGTGCCGTGGGGAAGACTTGCTTGCTGATCAGCTACACGACCAACGCCTTCCCGGGAGAGTATATCCCCACAGTGTGAGTGCATGGCGGTGGGAGGTAGCTGGAGCTGGCCACTAGAGGCCAGTCACACATATACGGGACCTCCCCTAGGCTCCAGGTCTTGTTCAGGTGATCCTAGTTTTGGGTTTCCATGGTGAGGCTGTGGCGCTGGCCAGAGTTTGGGTTGTGTGGGCTTCAGAACTCGAGACTACTGGCTGGGCGCCAGTACCCCTGCATCCCTGGCCAGCCTAGCCTTTCCTCTTTGCAGTTTCGACAACTACTCAGCCAACGTGATGGTGGATGGGAAGCCGGTCAACCTGGGTCTGTGGGACACTGCTGGCCAGGAAGACTACGATAGACTTCGGCCACTCTCGTACCCTCAAACCGTAGGTGGCAAGAGGGCTGAGCTGGGTGGTTCCCGGATGGGGAGGAGACACATACTGCTTGGACACCCTTTGGTCAGTTCTGTCTGTCCCTCCCTCTGAAGGATGTCTTTCTGATCTGCTTCTCCCTGGTGAGCCCGGCCTCCTTTGAGAACGTCCGTGCCAAGGTAGGGTGGGCCAAGGGGTCCTAGCAGAAAGCACACCCCTGCTGAGCAGGGGTCTCTGCCAGTGATCTTTTCTGCTGAGGGAGGCACTGAAGGTGTCAGGGTGGACAGCTCACAACTGGCCATGAGTGCTAACTGAAAAGCTGTGGACAGTCTCCAGCCTCCCTGGATGGGTATCTTTGTTCGCTGCCAAACCCGAGAAATTCCTGTCGCCTTGTGGTACAGGAAGAACTCCGTGTGTCAGGGGAAAGAAAAGCCTCAGGAGCTGAGGCCTACTTTGGGCAGAGTAGGGGCCCTCCCCACCAGGCATAAGGGTCTCTGAAGCCTGTACAGAGTCAGAACCTCTGTTCCCACAGTGGTACCCAGAGGTGCGGCACCACTGCCCCCACACACCCATCCTTCTGGTGGGCACCAAGCTGGACCTCCGCGATGACAAGGACACCATTGAACGGCTGCGGGACAAGAAGCTGGCGCCCATCACCTACCCACAAGGCCTGGCCATGGCCCGAGAGATCGGTGAGTAAACACGGAGCACAGACTGGGGGGCCTGCTTGGAGGTGGCCCTGCCTGTGCCGCTCCCCCATCTACAGCCACCCCCTCTGCTATCTGTCCTCCCAATGTTCCTAGGTTCTGTCAAATACCTGGAGTGCTCAGCCCTGACCCAGAGAGGTCTGAAGACAGTGTTCGATGAGGCCATCCGGGCAGTACTCTGCCCGCCCCCAGTGAAAAAGCCAGGCAAAAAGTGCACTGTCTTCTAGAACCCGGTCTGGCCAGCCTGGCTGAAGAACCCTCGGGTCGAGCTGTCTGGTTTCCCTACGTCTGCTGTAGGAAGTGGTGTGGGTGGGGAGGGGGAGCATGGGGACAAGGCTGGGGTGATGGGGTCCTGTCCCCTATGCCTCCTTTTTCTGGGATATAGCACCAGTCTTCCCTGGGTCCTATGGGAGGCCAGGAGGGAGCAGGGTCTCCCTCAGGGCTGTAGGGGTGGGTCCAGGGGAGCCCCAGGATGGGCTTCCCCGGAGGGGAGGGTGGGGGTGGGCTTTGTTCATCATGTCCCAGGAAAGGGCGGCCCCTTCTTATTTTATACAATAAACATTCACCACCTGCTCTGTCTCACCGTCCGCCACGCCTTCCACCACCGTGGTACCTGCCCTAGCCTTTCCCTGAGGGCAGGAGAGTCCAACATTCCTGGCGCCACTACATTTCCAAAAGAAGCTCTGGGTTTTACACACCCTCGGTGAGGGGAAAGACACCACACAGGCAATACAAGGGTGGGTACACTTAGCCGCCTACAGGATGACCTCTGTGTGCAAACCTGGGGCCTGGTGGGAACCTAGGGGACGTGGTCAGCAGCTCTCAGAGCTGAGGGGAATGGTCGGTAAAAAGGATGAAGCCTGATCTCTGTAAGCCTAGCGGGCCCATCTCTGACCAGTATGAGATGCTCACAGGTTGCTGAATTGGTGGGAGGGCAACCCATAAGGCCCCAAAGTTATGGTCCAGAACTCGGACTTATCCCAGAGGCTGAAGATACTTCCCTGGAGCAGACTTGAGACCGGAGGATGCCCTGCAGGAATGCATTCTCCTCGCAGAGAAGCATGCAAGTGGGTTCATGTACTCAGAGGCTGGTTGTTCCTTTTTTTTTTTTCAGGAAGTTTGCCAGCCAGTTGTTAAACACTCTTATTAATAATTAAATCCCATAAACTTACAATTAGCTGTGCTGAGAACAAAGTTAGCAAATTCCTCATTTCCTAATTGCTTAATACATGTTGCCGTCCTTTGGCCCTCATGTTATGTATGTAATGGGGTGCTGCTGTGGACCTCCTCACCCCTGCATCCCCCCAAATGATATCAAGTGGACAGCTTGACGTCAGCTGTGATCCAAGTTCCACACCGTGGAATATGGCAAACCACGTGGACTAGGGCTTGGTTTTTCAGTGACCCAGGAAGTGAGACACTGCAAATGAAATAAACCAGGACCCTCTAATTATGTTGTAAATAACGTAAAACGTCGTAGGAATGTTCAAGTTTTAGAAAACAACAAAGAAGTCATTCAGCTCACTGGTTAGATGTCTGCCACCTCTTTTGGTGTGCGTACCACTCACTGGCTTGAAATTAAGGTCTATTGGCATTCCCATAGGAATCATACAGAGCTGTTTGTTTGGTTTGGTTGGTTGTTACCAACAATCCACAGCTCCACTCCAGAAACCTCTGGACAGGCTGTCTTGAGGCACTGACCGAACTCTTGAGGATCCAGCCTCTGGAAGGTCCTGCTAGGAAGTGCGCAGGAACCAGGCTATACCTGCTTTGGGTCACAGAGGGCATGAAGATCTCTGCCTACCTGAGCACACAGGCTGGACAGAGACGTTTATTGGTGGGATGGAGGGCACAGTGTTCTGAGCATAAGGCTGAGCGGAGTAATGGTGGAGGGGGCTCAGGTAGCCAGGAAGCCGCCGTCCACCGGCAGAGCACAACCCGTGGTCATGCTACTTCGGTTGCTCAGGAGGAAGAGGATGGTGTCCACCACGTCCTCCACTTCTGTAGGCAGGATGAGGTCAAGAGCAAAGGTGAAGCAAAGCAGCTTACCTCATCCTTCCAGCCCCAGCGGATCCCCAGGCCCAGGCAAGCCCTAGGCCTGCTGGTCCCAGTCTGGACTCCTGCCTCGCTTACCAGCGAACTTGCCAAGTGGGATGCGATCCAGCATAACCTTGGCCTTGTGGGGGTCGCTCCAGTTGGTCCGGCCCATGGGTGTCATCACTACTGTGGGATTGACCGCATTCACACGGATCTGCAAAGAGGCCAGCGAGTTAAGCAATGTACGAGGGTACCCTGGGCACAGGGACCAACTGGAGGAGTGACCCCGGGCCAGCGCACCTTGTGGGGTCCGAGCTCCAGGGCCATCATCTTGGTCAGCATGTCCAGGGCGCCCTTGGTGGAACCTGTGAGGAAGAGTAGCTGTAGAGGCCAAGAGCTGGCCCGGGAGTGGCGTTGGGAATCCGACACAGCTGGGGTTACTCACAGTAGACACTATGGTTGGTCAGCGCCCGCTGGGAGGCCTGGCTGGAGACGTTCACGATGGCTCCTGGGACCCCCCGAGCTATCATGCCCTTGGCCACAAACTGAAATTTTGAGGGTTGTGAAACAGAACTAACCTTCTACTTCAGGGTTCCTACCCCAGCCAGGTAGGGCAGCTCACCTGAGACACCTGGATGACAGCCCGAAGATTCACGTTGAAGGACCTAGTAGTGAATGAACAGCCGGGTCAGGGGCAGGACTCCTGCTGCTGCGTGGGATGGTTCCTCCAACCCCTGTTGGCTTACGTGTCACAGGCCTCCTTGGTGATCTCCAGGAAGGGTTGCAACAGAGCCACACCGGCGTTGTTCACAAGCAGGTCCACCGGTCCCACATTGCTTAGGGCCCGTTCTGTGGCCTCCCAGTCTGCCAGGTCCACACACACAGGCTCCACACCAGGACACTGTGTGTATTGGGGCAAAGCAAAGCCGTTAGCAACTGTGTCCCAAGAAGGTAGTGCTGCTGGCCTTTTCTTCCTGAGGAAAGGTAGCTAGCTAGTCTGGGAGAGTTGGGCCTGGAAGGGAGCTTTCAATTGGAAGGGTCAGGGGTCCCTGCCTCAGCAGCAAATTCGGAGGCGGAACCTAGAGCTGAGAGACACAGCCACGCCTCCGGGCATTTCATTTCCTCTCCGCCCAGCATTCTTGAACCTAGGACTGCTCTCTCGCGGACATTGCATTTTCTTCCAAACTCAGGGAGCCAGGATATCTAGATGGACCCCCGACAGTTTGCGCAGGTCTCGGATCTAGGAGTGCAGAGGGCTCCCACCCCAACACCCAGCGCCGGGCGCAGGGCGGGCCTGCAGTGAAACACGCTAAGGGTGAAGGGCGTCAAGGGGCGCAGCGTCTCACTAGGAGACCGGCTCCTCACCGCTGGACACAGCGCCTACCTACCTCGCTAACCAGGCTGTCAAGGTCCGCCCGTGTCCGGCTCACGGCCACAACGTGTGCACCAGCCGCCCGCAACGCTAGCACTGTGCTGCGCCCGATGCCTGAGGCGAGCGAGGATTAGTGCGGGCACCCCCTTTTCAAAACCAGCCGGACCCCACCAGCACCCCTCTCCTGCCGCCTCACCTTTGCCCGCGCCGGTGACCAGCGCCCGCCGACCTGCAAGTCCTAGGTCCATGGTGGCCCAGCCAGATTGTACTGGGGAAAGATGGACTTGGAGTTCCGGAATCGAGGGCGGGGCGAGGAGAACCAATTGCGTGGGCTGCGTCTTGAAAAGGGCGAGGATATTAAAAATAATAGCTCCCTCTGTCGTGCTGATTGGCTGACTGCAGTGGGCGTGACCGAGGCGGGGCTGTGTTAACCTTGGGACACAACTTCCCAAACTGCACCGGATAGATCCAACTACAAAGGGTGAAATCAGCTTAGCCTTAGCGAACTCTGGTCAGCATGGTTTTCACTGCCAAGAAAAGTTCCATGAGAAACAGGCGTTTCTTTCCAGGCGTTTCACGGATATTCGTGAACCTGAGAGGCATGCCCAAAAACATTTTATGTGCTCTTTCCCCAGGCCTGGGAGTGAGTCGCACTTGGGAGGCAGAGGCAGGTGGATCTCTTTGAGTTCGAGGCCAGCCTGGTCTACAAGGAGCTAGTTCTAGGACAGGCTCCAAAGCTGCAAAGAAACCCTGTCTTAAAAAAAAAAAAAAAAAAAAAAGGCACGAAAGGAAGAGATAGGATTGGCTTGCACGTGAAAACTGGCCAGACAAGCATCGCTTTCCAAATCAGTAACAGATTAATGAATGTCCAGGGGTGCACTGTGTCTGCCTATGAAAATATCTTGTTGCTAGGGTCATGGTGAGGAAGACTAGAGCTCTGAGGACCTACTCTGGCCAGGAGTAGGGATCTGGTGAGGGCCGTGAGCCCAAAGAGGTGCGTGCGTGGCCTGAGCTTCAGGGGCTCAGTGGTTAAGATCCCTGGATGCTCTTCCAAAGGGTTCCACTGTGATGCCCGGCACCCGCGTGGCTGCTCACAATCTTCTGTTTCAGAGGAACCCGTGCCGTCATCTGGCCTCTGTGAGCATGCACATGGCGCACAGACGTTCATGCGGGCCAAACCCATACACATAAAATAATAGCATTCTTTTTTTAAGAAAAGAAAAACAACCGAGGCCAGAGAGCCAAGTAGCCCCTCCCCCATCTTTACCTGCTCACCGCCACTGTAAGGTCGCTCTGTGAACTCTACCATCTGCTCCTAACCTTGAACTCTGCGGTTTGCCTGTTGGAAGGCAAAAGAAAGACAACACCCAGCCTGCCCAACAGCGAGACACAGCTGCCCAGAGTTCATTAGTGGCTTCAGTATTCCAGGACATGTACAAATCTCATTAACTGTTCTGTGGTTCTGAGAGCTTCTCAGGCCTTACTCTGGAGACAGGTACTCTCAGAACCCATGTCCTGTGCTTTTTAGGTCTTCCTCGATCCCATCCTCCTTTGCTCTGCCCCTTGCTCTGAGTTGGACTCTGTCAGTTCAAATGGTTGGCCACTTCAAGCCCAACGACCTACCAGATGCCAAAGCAAGCAAGCACAAAAGAACATGCCAGGGCCCCTACACTACTCTGATGAGCCCTGGGTTGCAGGACTCTCGTGCCTGCTGGTTCTGGCCAGGGTGATAAACCAGCTAGCTAACTGTGTGAGAGCTTCCGTTTGGGCAGCCTTGTTACCATGTTCTTATGTATGGACCAGGCCAGGGAAGTGGAGACAGAAAAGATTCCAATCCCTCCCAACGGCTCCTCTCCTTCTGCACAGAGTCCACAGGTTTAGGGGCGACTTGGTCTAGGACATCTTCCCTTCCCTGCTTTCCCCTCCCTTCCCCTGATTGCTGGGTTGGGGTCAGAACACCAAGAGTTACCAGACCCAGTAATGGAAAGGTGAGGGTCCCAGGGGAAGGGGCACGACAACACAGATACCTTCTTTTCAGAATAGCCATCCCTTGGTCACATTAGTCATAAAACACAATGGATTTTGGAAGATAGTAGGCTTTGAGGCGAAACGGCTGTATCAGGACCTGATCGGGCATCCAGCCTTGCAGCGGGCCACCCCCAAGGAGTCCTGTGCAATGGTTTGGGAACACTGTGGCCCATTTATTTAGGAAAACGAGACCAGCAAAGTAGACAAGATTAACAAGGATCCCAAAGTCCAGAGCATGGAGTGGTTATAGACAATAAGACGGGGAGCTGGGAGCTGCGTCAAGGACCAGGTCATGAGATAAGTCGAAGCTTTGGTTAGAGGGTGGGCAGGGAGGCTACTCTGAGGCGCACCACATCTGGGCAGTCTAGGAGGCCAGGTACCCAGCGTCCACCAGGATGCCAGAGCCACTGGTCGAGGCGCTGTGGTCGCTGAGCAGGAAGAGGATGCTGTTGACAACGTCCTCCACCTCTGCAGGAGAACAGAGCAGTCAGGGCTTCTGCTTGCTCTCCTGCCTGCTGGGAGCCAGGCCTGCTTCCCTCATCCACGCCCCCAGCTGACCTGCGAACTTCCTCAGCGGGTGGCGCTCCTTGAGCTTCTTGGCAAACTCAGGGTTTTCAGAGACTTTCTTGCCCATATCAGTCAGCACCACAGTGGGGTTTACGGAGTTTACCCGGATCTGGGGCCAGAAGCCACGGGTGGTGGCACAGCCAGTGAGCTAGCCCTACCCACATGCTCAGGACTTACCCCAGCACAAGCCCCATGAGACTGTTTCACTCTGCCCAGCTGAGCACTGACTCCCGCTGCTCAGAGCCGTGTGTAGTCTGCGAGCCTCACCCCATCCTCACTCTCAACCCCCAGCCCTGCCCCAGGTGCCCATCATCTGTCCCTCAGGTGTGGGCCCAGGCTCCTGTGCCTACCTTGTATGGCCCCAGTTCCATGGCCATGGCTTTGGTCATCATGGTCATTGCCCCTTTGGTGGAACCTGTTGGGGGTGGGTAGGGAGAGCTAAGGACCCTTTAATTACTCTTTCTGTGATGCCCACCAAAAACCTAGAGACTCCTGTAATTTTTGGAGGGTGCACTCACTGTAGGTGGTCAGGTCAGGGAAGGTGACATAGGCCACCATGCTGGAGACGTTGACAATGGACCCTGGCACTCCACGGTTAATCATGCCCCTGGCTACAATCTGGAAGCCAAGAGTTAGGGGTAGCTCACCCTGCCTTGCCCTGCCCCACCCTCCCCAGGTGCTCATCTCCAGGCCATGGAACTCCTACCAT
This sequence comes from Myodes glareolus, assembly GCF_982192425.1. Lineage (NCBI taxonomy): Eukaryota > Metazoa > Chordata > Mammalia > Rodentia > Cricetidae > Myodes > Myodes glareolus. The sequence goes on along the minus strand of NC_142034.1, from coordinate 1,418,373 downwards.
CTCACCTGGGACACCTGCAACACAGAGCGAAGATTCACGTTGAAGGACCTGGCAGGAGAGAGACAATGTCTTCCTGCACCGCCCGATTTCCGCAACCCTCCCCAGCCTGCCCACGCTCCCCAAGTGCCCACCTGTCAAAGACCTCCTTGGTAACTTCCAGGAAAGGCTGCATCAGTGCCACGGCTGCATTGTTCACCAGCAGGTCCACGGGGCCAATACCTCCCAGAGCCTTCTCCGTGGCCTCCCAGTCACCCAGGTCCACACACACGGGCTCTATGCCCGGACACTGTGGGAGACATATTTTGGTGACCTGAGGCATTGTCCCTGTCAGCTTCTGATGTATCCCTGAGGGTGGGAAGGAGCTTCAGGCCAGGCAGGGCTGTATGCTCACCTCTTTGGCGAGGCTGACCAGGTCTGCGTTGGTGCGTGTCACGGCCACCACTTTGGCTCCCGAGGCATGCAGGGCCTTCACGGTGTCCCGTCCAATCCCTGTAAAGATGGATTATGGTGGGATGAGGGCCTGTTAGGCCTGGTCATTGCCAGAGTCAGGCTCACAGGTGGAAGTAAAGACTCCAGAGGTCAGCTGGTTCCTGATAAGTTCTGTCGGAGGCTGTGTCTGGTGCATATATGCCCAGTCTGGATCTAGGATCCTGCAGCCAAGCTAAGGGCACCCATCACGGGTATTGTCCGTCTGTCTTGGTGGGTCTCCAGCCAGATGTCATAAACAGATTCCTCAGATTCTGGAGGCTGAACTGCGTCAAAATCACCTTGGGCCCCTATTCTATGTTGAGGCTGCACCCTTCCCTTCCCCAACCCGCTCCCACTCACCTTTCCCTGCCCCTGTCACCAGGGCCCTCAAACCACTGAAATTCAGCTTCATGCTGCTGACACCGGTGTCCTCCTGCAGCAAGAGATGGGCTCCCTTATTTATGGCTGGGCTAGCAGGTGGGGCAGAGGTGGAGCTAGGAGTCCCCGGCCTGGCCAGAGTGGTATGACTCATTCCTCCATAGGTAGGATCTCTCACTCCAGATATGCCAGCCGGCTGCTTGGTAGGGTTTGAAGAGGAAATGCGAAACTGCAGGCACACGCATGCCTGTGAGAGGCGCTCACAGAGCCGTGTAACAGAAACGTCGGAGGCCTGGGCATGAAATTTGCGTTTCCTTTGGTCCGACTTCGTCTTGACCCGCATGGCACTCTAGGCAGACTTTTTAACGCTAGGCTGCATTCCTGATCTAGGAGGAGAGAGATTTCAGTTTCCTAATTTGTTTTCTTTGGACAGAGGCATTGGCCGGCCACAGTTTTAAGGGAAGAGAAGCCGGACTTCCAGTCGGTTGTGGGTGCTTCGGCCTGACTGGAGGGCCGGGACAGCTGTCCCCATGGACATGACAGGGCCTAACCGCTCAGCACTGACAGTGCTCAGGACATAATGCAGCATGCTGGATTGACTCTGGGTTGCTGGGATAGGGGCAGGCGTCTGAAGAACAAGGGCAATAATCTGATTCCTGGGCTAGGGCAGGTGGCAAGATTCTTCCCACCTAACCCCACCCCAGGACTCCTGAAGTCTGCCGCCCTTACTTGTTTCTCTCCCAGGGGACCTCCACACGCCCCCAGAGACTCTGCCTATGGTGATTACACGGGAGCCCCCTCTGCCCTCTGAGGTGGGACCCCCCTTCTTTTTTCAGAGCAGATGGGCGAACCCTTGAGTGAATTCTTGAGAAACCATCAGAGGACTGAATGTCCATTCTAACCAAGGGTGATGGTGGCACGCACCTTTAATCCCAGCACTCAGGAGGCAGAGGCGGGTTGATATCTCTTAGTTTGAGGCCAGAGAGAGAGAGAGACAGACAGACAGACAGAGTTCCAGGTCAGCCAGGGCTACACAGAGAAATCTTATCTCAAAAAACAAAAACAAACAAATGAAAACACCCATCATAAATTCTCCACGTGAGAAGCTGCCTAAGGCCATGCCAAGTCTTACCTGATCTTGTATAATAGGATTCACAGAAGGAACACTTCATTCCAGAGGAGCCATGGCAGGGTGCGAGTCAGCTGTGCCAAGCAGGTTGGGTATACAGACCATCGAAGAGACAGCACCAAGGAGCAGGGGCACTCAGACTCCCCACCTGCAGCCTGTCTCTTCCTGTAGCCAGGTCCCATGCTAAGACTGAGTGACCCTCAGAAAGAGGGCAGACGTATTGTAGGTGATGTTCACCGCTGACTAGGGCAGGCCCGATGACCCTTGGGCTACCAAGAATTTGCCTGCCTGTCTCTGCTTTCCATTTTCCCGTGGGAAAACTGGGGTTACAGATGTAAGTGGGTTCTTGGGACCTGCATCAGGGCTCTCTCGTTTGCACAGACAGCTGGGCTGGGTTACAGATGTGAGTGGGTTCTTGGGACTCTCTTGTTTGCACAGCCAGCTGGGCTGGGTTACAGATGTGAGTGGGTTCTTGGGATCCTCATCAGGTCTCTCTCCTTCGCAGAGCGCAGAGCGTTACTCACTGAGTTACTTCCTCTGCCCTGCTTTTTCTTTTTGTTTCAGCTAAAACTCTGGGGAAACCAGCAAGGCCACCAATCCTTTTGACTTATTCTTTTGTTTTGCTTTGTTTTGTTTTCTGAGATAGTGTAGCCCTGGCTGCGCAGGAACTCCCTGTGATAGACCAAACTGGCCTTGAACTCAAAGATTAGCCCAGCGCCAGGTTAAAAGTGTACACCACCACGCCTGGCTGCCACCGCCCACCTCCTCCTCTTGTCTTTTTCTTTCTTTCTTTCCAAACATTTTATTGTAAAATTTTCTCAATTAAGATTTCTTTAGGCACCAAAGGGATGGCTCAGCAGTTAAGAGCACTGGCTGTTCTTGTAGTAGACATGGGTTTGGTTCCCAGCACCCACATGGATCACAACTGTTCCAGGGCATCCGATGCCCTCTTCTGCCTTTCATGGGCACCAGGCACATGTGTAGTGCACAGACATACATGCAGGCAAATATACATTAAAAGGCCTTTTTTTTAAAAAAAAAATCTGTCTTCCCAGATATATGTAGGTTTGTGACAAGTTGAGAAGAGCCAACCAGAATACAGTATTTCCACAAATGACAAACAGCTTCATCTTCTAGGAGAAATAGTCTGAGGATCTGATAGCATAAATCCACCAGTAAGTTTCTGAGAGACTATTGTACAGCCTGTCTCCACGGTGGTCAAAGTGAACGACATGGGCAAACCCGGATCACTTTGCAATGTTTTAGATATCCTTTATCCCGTTATGCCTGAGGGGAGGTATACGGGTACAGACACTTTGTATAAGGACCTTCCCATTCTCTCTCCAGAGCAACTCGACTCTTACAATTTCCTTCATGACATCTATTCTGGGAGAGCTAGGTCAATCAAGAATTCTGTATAAACTCAGTGACATCTTTTTTCCATTGTAAGTACTTAGCATGGGATCCATCCAGGGCACCCCTGGGAGCCTTAGTCAGCACACTGTGACCCCTGCTGTGGGAGAATGCTTGTACCCTGCAAAGATTTGTCACTAGTTTGGCTTAACAAAGCACTGATTGGCCAATAGTCAGGCAGGAAGTATAGGCAGGACATCCAGACTAGGAGAATTCTGGGAGGAGGAAAGGCAGAGAGTCAGTCAGTCAATTGCCAGTCACCAGGCAGAGGAAGATGAGAATGCCTTACTGAGAAAAGGTACCAAACCACATGGCTAAACATAGACAAGAATTATGGGTTAAGTTGTAAGTGTAAATGAAACTGCTTGTTCCTTTTCTGGCCTCCATGACCCAAATAATCAAACAGAAACTATAGTAATTGCAACCCAGTTTGGCCAATGACTTAGGTGTATTCTTAGCTAGCTATTACATCTTAAATTAACCCATTTCTATTAATCTATGTAATACTATGAGGCTGTGGCCTGCTGATGAGTTTCCAGCATCTCTTTCCTTCAGCAGCTGCGTGGTGTCTGCCTGACTTAGCCTTCTTTCTCCCTGCAATCAGTTTATTCTGCCCTGCTATAGGCCAAAGTGGTTCTTTATTAACCAATGGTAAAAAAAACACATTCACCGCATACAGAGGGGGACCCCACATTATGTAAGAGTTAGTTAATGTATGCCTGAGCTAACAGGCCAAACAGTTATAATTAACACGAGTCTCTGTGTGTTTCTTTGGGACTGAACAGCTGCGGGTCTGGGTGGGACAAAAACTTCCATCTACAGAACCGAGTCCTAGATCACTCTAGCGTGATGTCAGGTCAGACTTACCATACTTCCCCTTGTTTCAGGTGTGTGCCATGCACCCATGGGACACTCATTTTAGTCTTTTGGCATCCTAGGCAAACTTGGCTCATTATAATACTGAATGAAACACACCCACCTTTCCTTTTCAGACACGGAATGGATGACCTTAAACTCAGCATGTTCAGAAGTGTGTTCATCTTCATATGTGCCTTCCCACATGAATATGTATAGCCTCTGTCCTGGTTTGAAAGAAAATGGCCCCCGAAGGGAGTGACACTATCAGGAGGTGTGGTTTTGTTGGAGTGGGTGTGGCCTTGTTGAAGGAAGTGTGTCACTCTGGAGGCGGGCTTTGAGGCCTCATATATGCTCAAGCCATGCCCAGTGTCTCAGACCACTTCCTGTTCCCTGTGAGTTAAGATGTAAAAACTCTCAACTCCTTCTCCAGCATCATTATCTGCCTGCATGCCACCATGTCTCACCATGATGATAATGGACTAATCCTTTTACACTGTAATTCACCACAGTTAAATGTTTTTCCTTTAATAAGAGTTGTCAGGGTCATAGTGTCTCTTCACAGCAATCAAAACCCTAACTAGGACATTGTCGCTCTTATTTTGAGACAAGGCTCTCACCGAACTTGGAGCTTGCCAATCCCGCTGGACCAGCTGGTCAGCCTCACCGATCTTCCTGTCTTTCCTTTTCTTTTTTGTTTTTTCGAGACAGGGTTTCTCTGTAGCTTTGGAGCCTGTCCTAGAACTAGCTCTTGTAGACCAGGCTGGCCTCGAACTCACAGAGATCCACCTGCCTCTGCTTCCTGAGTGCTGAGATTAAAGGCATGCACTGCCCAGCTTCCTGCCTTTCCCTTTCAAACACTGGGATTTACAGACATGCATGGTAACACTCAGGATTTGAATCACTGCTGGGGCTCAACACCTTGTACTGAACAACTACAGCCTCAGAATCTTGAAGTCATGTGGGTCTCCCCACTACAGAGCCCTCAGTTCTGTCCAGTAAGGAACTCAGTGGCACAGGTCACAGTTAGGGCCCCCTTGGAGCTTCTTGGTTTCCCACCTCTGCAGTCTCCCTGCTTCTTGGCCTAATTCTGCTTTTTCTCTCTTCCACACTTGGATGAGTGGGTTTACAAGCGAATGTTAGCCCTTCTGCAACCTCAGGTTGAGGGTCTCTGACTCTCCTCACCCCTCCATGAGGAGCTGAAAACAGTCTACAAGCCCAACCTGGATGATCCTTTCACAAGGGGGCACAGCTGAACTCCTCCAGATGACTGTCACAACACCATCTCACTGACCTTGGAAAATGCATCTTTTCTATTGTTGTTTTTGTTTTGTTTTGCTTTTCCAAAACAGAGTTTTTCTGTGTAACAGGCCTAGCTGTCCTGGAACTAGCTCTTGTAGACCAGGCTGCCCTCGAACTCACAGAGATCACCTGCCTCTGCTGGTATTAAAGGCATGTGCCACCACCGCCTGACTTTCGGGGTGGGGGTGTTTTAATAGGGAAGGGCAGAGAGCTGTTACGTCCCACCTGCAAGTCCAGGGAGCATGCCCTCAGCATGGCATCAACCCAGCATGGTGTCCTGTAGAACGATGGGTTTTCGGGTTCCTAAACTGTGGCACAGGACTGGGTACTCAACACGGCTGCCAAGGAAGTAAGCGCAGGCCGCTGATGTCATTAAGAACAATTTCTGCTGATAATCCTTCTTCCTACCAGGCTCAGAAGGAAGAGCTTCCCAGCAGGGGCACAACTGAACAGTCGGTGTTGTACCGTCGTGACTTCTGTCATTATTTTGTGACAATTCCATCATTTGCAAAAATCCATCTCCTTGTCTTCTGCATATCTAAAGGGGAAAGTCGTGTGGCTGAGCTGGAGGCACTAATCTGGGCATGTTGGTGGTCAGAAGCCTGTGAAGGTCTTTATGGGCTGTGCACAGCACAGCACAGCACAGCACAGCACAGCCCTCTTGCTTTGGGTTGGGGGTTAAGACAGCATCTAGCTGTATAGCCCCAGCTGATGAACGCACATCGTCCTGGTCGGTGGCACTAACCTAAGCTGCTGCTGCTTCAGCAGAGGAAAAACAGAGGCACGCCCAGCCTCTTCCAGTTGAACTTTGCCGTCCCAAGGCCTGCGTTTGAGGGGTCAGGAAACAGACTTGGGCTTCTCCTGTGTGCGTGCGTGTGTGTTGTCGGGGAGGGGGTTGTTTACAGCACTGACCATCGCTGTGAGCCTGCTGTGAACGTGTGTGTTGGAATTCCACTGACCCACCTGTTCGCCTAGGACCACAGTGCAGCTGGGGGCTTCCAGGAGCTGTTGTCACCCTGGTGGAGAAGCTGTAGGCATCTTTGAGGGAAGCCGGGAGAGGGATGCCCTGCTGGAGCCTGGCTGCGTCACAGGACCCTGACCTGGGTTTAGGGATCTGCTCTTTTCTCAGCTTCACCTGCGAAACCCGTTCCCCTGAACAAGATCCTGTTTACCAGAGCCAGGTTATGGATCTTCATGGGGCACCACACAGTTTACTGTGTGTGCTCCTCACTGACTTTGTGGTCTTGCATCCCGTTGTCCTCCCCCATTGTCCTTCCACCCAGAGCGCTAGCCACTGGGGAACTGGATGTGCCCCCTGCAGGGGGACGGCCTGGGAGGTCCCTTGCTGGCCCCTGCAGAGCTGGCTCAGGCTGATGGTAGGTTCTGGAGCTCCTCTAAGTCCATTCAGCACCCAGCAACCAGGCATAGTGTCCTATCCTGGCTTCCAAGGGTGAGGCTTCCGTAGAGGGTAGGATGTAGCCTGACAAGCCTGGGGCCACCCTAGAGAGAGGACTTCACCATGCACCCCAGTGTGTGCGCATGTAAACAGTGGGAAGAGCTCTCAGAAGGGGCCGAGAAGTGGGGTAATGGTGTCCTGCAGGTAGTCCAGCCAGCAGGCAAACAAGCAGACCCCCAGGGTCAGTGGAACTTCTGGGTATGATGTGTATGTAGAGGTATGATCCCTCCTGAATACATGAATGAGCTCTAGCTGGACAAAGAGCAAAATCCTTCTAGAACCTTCTGAGCCTCCCCCTCAAATTCCTTCTTTGGACCAAAGGAAAAAAAATCATTCTTTGGGGCTCTGTAAGGGGAAGTTTTTCCTGCTCTCAGGACATAAGAGAGAGCCCTTGACAAAACACCTTGAAACTAGAATCCTGGTTCACAAGGAAATACATCAGCCAGGTTTACACCAAGCTGAACTGGAGCGGTTTTGAGAGGGAAAGGGAGGGAGCCTCCAGGCACCTGTGTGGACAAGCTAAAGTTCCCACTGCTAAGCTCAGGGTCTTGAAAAGGACAATGTGGGGTAGGATAGCGGTCCCAGTCAGTATCCAGGCTTGTCCTAGGTATGATATACTGCAGGAGGGCCAACCCACACAGGGAGCAGGATCCTGGGTTCCCATTACTCACCAAGCTGAATCGTGAGTGTGTGTGTGTGTGTGTGTGTGTGTGTGTGTGTGTGTGTGTCTGCGTGCAGTGTGTGAATGCATGTTGGAACTACAAAATCAGAGCTGAGTATGGTACTCAGAAGTTAGAGGTAGGCAGATCTCTGAGTTTGAAGCCCAAACTTCAAAGTGAGTTCCAGGCCATCTAGGGCTGCATAGAGAGACCATCCCTTAAAAACAACAACAAACAACAAAAAAGAAAATACAAATCCAAAGATGGGCCTTCAGTCAGCTTCTACTTCCTGATCACCTGTGGTCCCCTCGTCTCCCAAGGTTCCCTGGTCTGTGGGTGGTCCCCTGTTCTTAGCCCAGACAGATGTGCACCCAGTCCAGGAGCTGAGCCAACCCTAGAGCCTTTGGAAGTGACAGTAGGCAGAGGCAGGGCAATGGCCCTTGCCCTAGGATGGAACCAAGCATTGGGAGCCTAGCACAGAGGTCCTTGTGCCCACAGATCTCCAGAGAAACCAGGAATGGTAACCACACAGGATTTTCTTTCCAGAACAAAAGGTGAAAAACCTGTTCTTCCATCCAGAGAGCTGAGAGTCAGCAGTGATGAGCTGCCTGGTGGTCTGTGTCATCTGTTGGGCCAGGCCACATCAAGGTCCCACAACCAGGACCAGAGGTGGCTGGTAATTCAAATGACCCTGATAGCCAGAGGCTCCCCCAAGCTCCCACAACCAGGACCAGAGGTGGCTGGTAATTCAAATGACCCTGATAGCCAGAGGCTCCCCCAAGCTCCCACAACCAGGACCAGAGGTGGCTAATAGCCCAAATGATCTCTATGCTCTGTGTATGACAAGACCAACCCAGATCCTTCCCCAGAGCCTTGAGCTAACACAGGTAACCTATCTCCAGGACCCACCTTCTTGGAAGAAATGTCATGGACCCTGAGTAGAGTTCCAATGTAATTACACTTCCTTGTGCAATGGGATCGTATTACACCAGTAAACTTTTACAAATTATGTGGGGCTTAATTACATTAGGACTAAACCACCTGTTACTAGTCCTCTGGAAGTTGGACCTGGGTTGACAAAATCAATCTTCACTGGGTTTTTATTCTTATCTCTTCATAGGGTTCTCCTCCCATATGACATCTGCAGGATTCCCCTCAACCAACGGTCACCCAAGGTTGAATCTTATTTTGCTTGGACATTAATAGTCTTCTTAGGACGGCTAACTGGTCCTGCTGGCTCCTGTACCCTCTCCTCTTATTACATGGTTAGATTATTACATGGTTAGATTATGAAAGGACTCACGAACAACAAAAAACTTTCTAAACTTGAACCTTTCCAAAACTCTGAGCTCTTTTGAGTTGGGCAGGGCAGGATCTGGCGGAGAGGCTTATATGTAAGGTGATACAGCTGGGAAAACCCTGCCCAGACATTCTCCAGATTAAGAAGTAGTCAGGCAAAGCTGCGGACAGACTATATTGTATGAGAGAAGAAGAAATAAAATCTAAAAGCAAGGACACAGGTAAATGTCAGGACAGAGAAGAAGGAAGGATATCAAATGTCCTGCCCCAGAGAAGTCCCCACTCCTGACTCCATCCTCAGGGAAAGTAAAGCTTCAGTGTCTTCAGGGTGGGATGGAGAGGGGATTCCCAGTTTGTGGGCCCCTGTGAACCAGAGCTGAGGCCCGGCTGCTGGGTCCCGTGTTCGTGAGGGGGTTCTCTGTCCTGCGGCCTTCTACAGTTCTCTTCTCTGCAGACTCGGTCACTGTGTTGTCAGCTCCCTGCTTGCTTCCTAACAGAGTTCCTACAACTCAGAAGAGCAGCCCTTCCCGCCAACCAGGCTGTCTCGGGGATTTCTAGAAACCGCTCTACCAGGAATGGATTCTCCCCTCTCAGACCCCTCCAGACCCTTCAAGACATCTGGCTCCTTCCCTGGGCTGCCTCCTAAGAATGGCTGAACTGTGGTCTCAGTTCCTACGTACTGTGTGAAGCCGTGACGTCAGACTGCGCCTTGCTCTGGGTGGCTCCATTTTGAGTTCAAATGTAGATGCAAAGAGGACTTTGTAGGTACTCTCACCTGCCAAGCATCAGCCACAAGGCTCAGAATGGTAAGTGTTGACTTATCTGTACAAGTTAAAAGGCACCACCCAGAGCTCCTCAAAACAGGCTGCTGTATCACATGTATGCAGGGACCTGCACTTTCTGGGACCTGATCAAGCTGTGGTCTGATTGATCATACATCAATTCTGGTCCTATGAGGCAACTGTAAGCATTAACTCTCATTGAATAAAACTTCAGACTCTAGGGTGTAAGATCACCCTCGGATAACTGCCCTCACTTGGGATAGTCTGTCAGTTTATCAACATTTAGGGGTATTTCTGTCCCCCGTTATAGATGTTTATCTGTCCTGTTGCGGGCCACTCCATGGTGCCAATAAAGCCACCTTGAATCAAGGATGTAGTTAGTGATTACCTGACTGGGTTAGCCAAAGAGTTGTGGGAGGACTGAGGAAGTCAGAGAGAGAGGGACAGGAAGAGAGAAGGTGGGGCTGAGGAGGACTTACCTTGATAGCTTAGGTCTGTTTCTAACTAGCTCTTATAACTTAAATTAGCCTATATCTTGTCATCTACTTTTTTTTTTTGGTTTTTTTTGAGACAGGGTTTCTCTGTAGCTTTGGAGCCTGTCCTGGAACTAGCTCTTGTACACCAGGCTGGCCTCGAACTCACAGAGATCCACCTGCCTCTGCCTCCCGAGTGCTAGAATTAAAGGTGTGCACCACCACTGCCTGGCTCATCTACATTCTTTTACATGACTCAGTTGCCTTTACTTTGTAATGCCCATTGCTGCTTTCTCTGCATCTGGCTGGTGACTTCCCCTTTCTTTTGCCCAGCATCCTATGTGTCTGAAAATCCTGCCTAGCTATTGGCCATTCAGTTTTTTATTAAACCAATCAGAATAACACATCTTCACAGTGTACAAGAAGATTATTCCACAACCTCCCCCTTCTCGTCTAAATTAAATATCCAACCTCACTCTACATGGTGTGCCTATCCGTCGGTCATTTGCCCTCCGCCACATGGCTCACCGCCGGGGATGCCACTGGTCCCAGCCACCTTTGGAGACATGCCACCTGGTCTCGTGCGCCATCCCTGCCTAGGATTGGCTGCTCTCGGGAACCCCTGCCCACTGCCTGCCATCGCCGGGGATCCCGCAGCAAGCTACTTGGAGATCTGCAGCATTTTTAATAATCTATACAGTCTTACCTCCACCAAGTCTGGGCCATTGCAGACTGAGCCCTGAGCCTCTGCCTCCTCCTGTTTTATATTCCCCTTTAGTGCTGGGATTAAAGGTGTGAGCCACCATCACCTGGATCTGTTTCTGCATTGATCTTGTGTACCCCAGGGTGATCTTGAACCCACAGAGATCCATCTGCGTCTGTCTCCCAAATCCTGGGGTTAAAGGTGTGTGCCACCACTGCCTGGCCTCTAGCGGCTTAGTTTTACCCTCTGATCTTCAGGCAAGCCTTATTTATTAAAACATAAATAAAACGTCACTGTACATGTATTTCTATGTAAAGTGCTGGCCTTTCTGAGTTTCATGTGTAAAAACAATGTAGTGACACCATCTTGTAGCCCCAGTTATGGGGACGCAGACCAAGTCTCTGGTGTGGTGGTTTAGATGTAATTGGTTCCCGTAATCTCATAGGGATAGCACCATAGAAAGTGTGGATCTTTTGGAGTGGGTATGGCCTTGTTGGAGGAAGCCTGTCACTGTGGGGATGGGGTTTGAAGTGTCTATGTTCAGGATACTGCCCAGTACCCAGCCACCTTCCTGATGCCTGCAAGAGAGGACTCAGCTTCTACCCCAGCACCACAGCTTCTGGCACATAGTCATGCTCCCCGCTGTGATGATAACGAACTGACCCCCCCAACTGTAAGTTCTCTACAATTAAAGCTTTTCTTGTAAGAGTTACTGTGGCCTGGGTCTGGAGAGTTAAGAACTCTGCCTGCTTCTTCCAGAGGTCCCGAATTCAATTCCAAGCAACCACTTGGTGGCTCACAACCACCTGGATTGAGATCTGGTGCCATCTCTGCTGTTCTGCAGGGACGGGACGTATGCTGGCAGAACACTATATGTATACTAAATAAATAAACCTTAAAAAAAAAAAAGTTGCCATAGTCATGGTGTCTCTTCACAACAATAGACACCCTAACTAAGACAGAAGTTGGTACCAAGGACTGGGGTACTGCTGTGAAAGGCCTGACCATGTTTGTGTTTGGAGGAAAGTGGACTTTGGGACTTTGAGTTAGCAAAGCAGTGGAGTGCTTTAAGCACTGCCTACTGGGCCATAGCAGCAGGATCGTTGAAGGCAGGTGCTAAGAGTTATTTGAACTATAGAGGGTTGGATTAAGAGGTTTCAGAGAAGAAGAATTTTCGTATGTTGCCTAAAGATCACTCTTGTGATATTTTGGTGAAGAAAGTGGCTGCCTTTTGCCCTTGCACAAAGAGTTTGCCTGAGACTAAAGTGGAAAGTTTTGGATTAATTCCGTTGGCAGAGGAAATCTCAAAACAGCCTAGTCTAGACTTTGCTGTGTGGTTTCTAGTGGTAACTCTAATGAAGATATGTAAATATGAATGAAAAGGAGCTGATGTAGGTGGGCCTTCTGTCTATGTGTTATTTTCATTGGTTAATAAAGAGACTGCCTTGGCCCTTTGATAGGACAGAAAATTTTGGTTTTCAGCCGTAGCAGGAAAAAAAAGCTGCGCTGTTTTAAAATGCCAGCTTTCTGGGCTGTCCTGCCAGGGCAGTCTCTGACTCTTTCAGGCAGGCAGTCCGACTGAGTGTGGTTTGTGAGCAGAATGCTGCAGCTTGCTTGCTGGCAGGGACCTTGAAACACCGCCATAGAGTTGTGGCGAGGAACGTGGCTACAGCCAGTACCTCTGCCCTGAGGCTGAAATCACAAAAAGCTAAGGAATGGGCTGGATCTAGCTGTCAAAGCCACAGCTCTCCATATTGCTTAGTAAATTAAAGGCTCATGTGGTCAGAAAAAGAGAGATATACAGTAAAGAGAGATTCAAAGAGGAAGAAAACCTCTAAATGGTTTACTATGTGTTAAAAATATATGCAGGCTAAAAGTTAAAGTTCTTAAAGTAAAGAAGAAAGAGAGTAGTTGGGTGTGGTGGTACACACCTTTAACCCCAACACTTGGGAGGCAGAGGTATATTGACCTCTGTGAGTTTAAGGTGTGGCAGCACACACTTTTAATCCCAATGCCTGGGAGGCAGAGGCAAGTGGATCTCTGTGAGTTCAAGGACAGCCTGGTCTACAGGGCTATTTCAGGACAAAGATATATACAGAGAACCTGTCTCAAAAGGCCAAAAGTTAAAAGTAAAAATAAAAGAAATAGAGGTTGAAATAAAGTCACATAAAGATGGAAAGTACACAGAGAATCTTGATTCTGTATGCTATTATGCTCTCTTTGAATTGTTTGAATGCTGAGAAGGGAGCAACAGCTGCTAAAAGACTTTTGTTTATAAATGCTGCTGAACTAATCCAAGATAGATATTTTGAAAATACCTTGACTTCAAAATTTGGATCTAAGGTTATGATGCTTTGGAAAAGTTCTTCTTTTGTTTTCACAGAGGATGAGACCCTGTGGATTGCTTCTATCCCAATATGGTATGATAGACCACGCCTTCCTGAAAGGTTGCTGTGAACACCCTCAAAAATTACTTTGCTCAACTGCCGACTGAGATGAATCTAGCACAAAGTTTATACCATGAAAGACCTGATTAACAGCACCCCTATACAGCAGGAAGAAGTTTGGAGAGAAATAACTATGTCCATATTCCCAAATATTGCTTATAAATGTTCTTTTACATTTAAAGGGGGATATGATATAGATATGAATAATTTGCATTGATATGGATTTTAAGGTCAATTTTGTTATATGTATTTCTGATCTTGATTAAGGCATTGTGATTGTGTAGTTCATTTTAAAATTTAATGTATAATTAGGAAATATAGGTTGTTAATGGATAATCATGGATAATATTCAAGCTTGTAGTCATGTTAGTTAGATTTTCTAGATATATAGAGATATATTTCAGTTAAATAGGCATTTTTCATATCTTTCAAAGACTACAGAATATGGCATTTAATGTTTTAATAACTTAGGGCTTTTCATGACATTGAGACACGTCTGCTCCTGGCAGCACCAAGCTACTTCAAGAGGAAGATGGGCATCGAAGAGGCTCCTTATGGAGTTTGATAGCCATTTGGGCAAGAAACTGATCTTACCTGGACTGTTATATAAACTGGACACAGAGAACCCACAGAGAGAGGATTGCTGAACTTGTCTAAAGATGAGATGATCTTTCAGGGTTCCTGATTCATGAAAGAGTCTGTGAGATATTCTGCAGGACACAACAGATAGTGACTGGACTGCCTTTGAAATTTCCTGCTTCATGGAAATGTCTCTGGATATTATGGGCCTGAAGGCTGAAGATGGATGCCCCAATGATACAGAGGAACTTTGGGTGACTGTCCAGGCAGCGAGATGTCTCTATCATTTCTAGAGTTTTGAAAGTTGCTTATTTCTTGCTTACTTAGGTAATACTATATCCTTCTGGAGTCTTTGATGGAGTTGAAGAATGGTTAGTTATAGTTTTCCATTATTATGATAAAGATAAAATAGATATAAATATTGTAACTGTAATTTCTACTCGATAACTGTTTTGTTATATGTAATTTTACTACGTTAAAGTGAAAGCCTTTCTTTTTTTGTTTAAATAGAAAAGGGGGAAATGATGTAGGTGGGCCTTCTGTCTATGTGTTATTTTCATTGGTTAATAAAGAGACTGCCTTGACCCTTTGATAGAACAGAAAATTAGGTAGGCGGAGTAAACAGAACAGAATGCTGGGAAGAAGGGAAGTGAGGCAGATGCCATGGAGCCAGCCACCAGGTCAGACATGCTGAATCTTTCCTGGTAAGCCACCACCTCGTGGTGCTACACAGGTTATTAGAAATGGGTTAATTAAGATGTGAGAGTTAGCCAGTAACTAACTCACTAGAGATAATGGGCCAGGCAGTGTTTAAATGAATACAATTTGTGTGTTGTTATTTCTGGGGCTAAGCTAGCCATGTGGGAGCCGGGCAGGATGAAAAGCAGGCCTGCCTGCAGCTCCTCACTACAAAGGAGCAAGCTGAGCAAGGAAAATATTTGAAGAGAAAAAGAGCACAAGAAGCTGGAATGGAGCTAAATTTTGTGTTTAAGGAGATAAATTAAGAAATTAAGAAATGGAATAAAGGAAGTGGTGACCTCAGGCTAGATTCAACCTTTGAAAAGGCACTAAAGAAAAGTTTAGAGCTGGGTGTGGTGGGACACACCTTTAATCCCAGCACTGGGAAGGCAGAGGTTGGCAGATCTGAGTTTGAGGCCAGTTTGGTCTACAGAGCAAATTTCAGGACAGCCAAGATTAGTCAGTGAAGGACAGAAGTCTGGAGATGTTCAGTTGAACAGTGGGGCCATGTTCCAATCTCAGTAAGCAGCCGAACTTGGCAACTTCGGCCACATGGTTCTGGCTTTAGAGTTAAGGGTAGAAGAAACAGGCTAGGGAATTTGTCTCCATGGCTGAGGCCAGGCACGTGTCAGGATGTCTCTCAATGGGGGCCGAGTAGCAAGGCCGTTTCCGGAAGCTGTGAAGTTAAAGCCTGGGTTTCCTTGGAGAACCCACAATGGTAGAGATGCCAGAATCTTGGGACACCCTACTGCAAAGAGCATCTGACAGGAGTGGAACCAGCCCAAGAGGAAGAAGTGTGTAGGTGGAGTTTTCTGTCTAGACTGCTGATCAGTTCTGTCCCCACCAGACACTCCTCAAATAATCACAGAGACTTATCATTAGCTATAAATGCTTGGGCAATGGCTTAGACTTGTCTCCAAACAGCTCTCCTCCTCCTCCTTCTTTTGAGACAGGGTTTCTCTGTGTTGCCCTGGCTGTCCTAGAACTCACTCTGTAGACCAGGCTGACCTCAAACTCACAGAGATCAGAGATCTGCCTGCCTCTGCCTCCCAAGTGCTGGCATTAGAGGTGTGTACCACCACTGCCTGGCTCCAGCCAGCTCTTACAACTTAAATTAACTTTTTCTTTGAGACAGGATTTCACTGTAGTTTTTTAAAAAATATTTATTTATTTATTTAGTATACAATATTCTGTCTGTGTATATGTCTGCAGGCCAGAAAAGAACACCAGACCTCATTACAGATGGTTGTGAGCCACCATGTGGTTGCTGGGAATTGAACTCAGGACCTTTGGAAGAGCAGGCAATGCTCTTAACCACTGAGCCATCTCTCCAGACCTTCACCGTAGTTTTTTAGAACCTGACCTGGAACTAGCTCTTGTAGACCTGGCTGGCCTTGACTCACAAAGATCCACCTGCCTCTGCCTCCTGAGTGCTGGGATTAAAGGCATGCAGCACTACCACCCAGCTGGACTAAATGCATTTTTGTATTGTGCTATTGTTACAAGCTTATGGGAGTCAGGGAGTGGAATGTAGTAGTTTGAATGCAATTGGCCCCCATAAGCTCATAGGGAGTGACACTATTAGGAGGTATGGCCTTGTTGGAGGAAGTGTGTCACTGTGGGGGCGGGATTTGAGGTTTCCTATGCTCAGGATCTGCCCAGTGTCTCGGTCGACTTCCCGTTGCCTATGAGATGTAGGATCTCCCCTGCTAACCCAGCACCATATCTGCCTGAGTGTTGCCATGCTTCCCACAGTGATGATAGTGGTCCGAACCTCAGCTGAAGTGAGCCTCTACTGTTAAGAGTTGCTGTGGGCGTGGTGTCTTTCTACAGCAATGAAGGCTCTGAGCCTGGCTGATCTGGTGTTCACTAGGAGAGACCCTGTCTCGAAACACAAGGGGAATGGCTCCCGAGGAATGATACCCAAGGTTGACCTCTGACCTCTACATGTCTCCACATATGCATGTGTACCTATGAATACAAGAGCAGGCACACACAGATACATACGAGCACACAAATACAAACCATATGATAAGTATAAAAATCGCTGCCATGGGCTAGAGAGACGGCTCAGAGGTTAAGAACACTGCCTGTTCTTCCAAAGGTCTTGAGTTCAATCTCCAGCACCCACATGGTAGATCACAACCATCTGTAATGAGATCTGGTGCCCTCTTCTGGCCTGCAGGCATACATGCACCCAGAACATTGTATATATAATAAATAAACCTTAAAAATAAAAAGAATCATTGCCATTTTGTATTTCATCTTTCCTGCTTTTACATTAATCATCAATTAACTGTGTGTACATACATGTGCATGTGTGCACACAAGTGCCCATGTGCCTCTGCACACATGTCAAAGTGTCAGAGGACACCGTGTGAGGTCTAGGGATAGCGCTCAGGCCTTCGGGCTTGGTGGCAAGTGAGCCACCTCACTCCCCCAGTTACACTGAGGATCCTTCTACTTCCCCCACCACGACTACCTTCTGTCTGTGTCCTTTACAGCAACCGGTATGTCATGGCCTTATGTGGCCACTGGTACTAGCCGGCTATGGCTTTTCCCAACAGATTTGAAGTCAACCTAAGCCTCTGACTGTCCCCAGGTCACGACACTGAGATCCTGGTGTGACCCTGAGCCAGAATTCCTTAATCTCTTTCAGAGGTACCATCCCCAAACACCTCCCCGGATCAACCAGGTAACTCTTCCTTCTCCCCTGGTCATCTGATGGATGAGCTCACGCTCTATGTCCTATAAATCCTGTGCCACACACCTGGGGCTAATTCTTCTTTCCTTGTGATCTCAAGCCACTCGGTCTCGGGAGAGCGTGGGGCACCCCCATGAACCCTACTCTGCCGTGACCACCAAAAGGAATATTGCTTTACCATTCAACATCGTTGCTAGGAGACTCACATATGCACACCTCAGCAGGCTCTCACCCAAGGACACACTATTCTTCTTTACAAAGGAGAAGATCACTGCTTCACTGACTTTCCAGAGGTGGACTCAGCCCCAGGTGCTGGAAGGACTTGGAGCAGCCACCACACTCTTCTGGCCCCAGTCAGAGGCTCTGTCTGTACTGCAGCGCCCCCTGCTGTCTGCGTGCCTGGCGTTCCGGGAGCTGAGCCTGAGCCTGTGAGGTTCCCGTGCATCACCTTTTTCTCCACTCTGCACATCGGCACTACCATTGAGGGAAGTGAATTTTCAAATCGTCCGCGAATAGCGGGAAAGGGCCAATTAGGACCTCCTAGCTCAGCACTACTGACCTCCCACCCTCCAGTCCAACATGTCTGCCCCATTCTTCTGATCTGAGAGCCTGCCGGGTGACCAGGCAGGTGCAGAAGTCTAGGAAATATTCTTCAAAAACATGATGTGAGCCAGGGGGTGGTGGCGCAGCCCTTTAATCCCAGCACCTGGGAGGCAGAGGCAGGCGGATCTCTGTGAGTTTGAGGCCAGCCTGGTCTATAGAGTGAGTTCCAGGACAGGATCCAAAGCTACACAGAGAAACCCTGTCTCAATAAAACAAAACAAAATCAAAATCAAATAGGTGGAAGATGTTAATCCAAGTATACGCAATTACCTTTTGTTTGTTTGTTTGTTTTTTGGTGACTTGTGTGTGTCTGCTAAACCCCCAGAACATTCAAAATTCAACTTGCATGTATAATATCTCAAAATGTGTGATTACGTATCAACCATATGCCCGTCGCATGTCTTATCGGTAATTTGTAAAATAAGATGAAGAGAAAAACTATTTTACCGACTTCTTGCTTCTCAGAGGCAATTGTAGAAGGACAGTGGTGTGACTTCTCCCCAGTCTCCTCCCTAACGCTTGGGCTGTCCTACAAGCCCAACTGCCACCATGCCTCCGTGGGTCTGTGGTCTGTTTACCTTCTCTCACAGAACGGCCATGGGACCCTCAGAGCGTCCAACACTCCCCCAACCAGTTGTACGCAATTCTGCCCCATGACAAGGGACCTGGGGTAACCTTGGAAGAGGAGCTAGATGACCAGGGAGGGGGGCTCCATCTTAGCTTCCTGGGGAAGCCATTATCCCTGCTGGGCACAGACCAGTGTGGTTACTTTAAGGCCAAGCCCCCCGTGCTTCTGGGAGCCCCTCAAGCATTGCACTGTAAATCTAATAATCCCGTTGGCTCCCTTAGTCGAAGTTGGTGGAACCTCATCTCTGTTTGTCAGCTAGGACCTTAGGAGTTAGCAGGTGTTATAGATGACTCCCCAGGGAAGGGATTTTAGCAATGCCAGCTAACCAGCCATCTTGGCAGTGTGCACAGCCCTGCACTGCCATCGTGATAGAGGTCATGCCGAACCCGTGTGGAGGGTCTCAGCTCCCATTCAGTCATAGTGGCTCTGTCATTAGGCTGGGGCCGGAGAGATGGCTCAGCGGTTAAGAGCATTGCCTGCTCTTCCAAAGGTCCTGAGGTCAATTCCCAGCAACATGGTGGCTCACAACCATGTGTAATAGGATCTAGTGCCCTCTTGGGGAAGAGAACTGGTCAGTCATCCTCATCAAACTTTAGACCATGAAACCCAATATGGACAAGTTCAGCAGAATTGCCATATACGGGCTGTCCATGCATGCTTCACCATTGCCAGGGTATAAATTTCAATTTCACTTCTGTCCTTAACCTGTTGAGAAATCCTTCCTCTTGGGGCTGCCCCTCCTATCCCTGTAGTGTATTCAGGACTTGAAGAGGCAGGCGTAGGATTTCTGGAATACTCAAAAGGCTAGTTCGGAAGTGAGAAGAAGTCGCCAAAGAGCACAGATGTATCCGTGGAAGCTCCAGGACATCCCCTACTCAGGACCGATGCTTGTGGCTCCCTTGCCGCCTTGGGGTCCTACTAGCACCTACTTACAAGATTCCCTGGCTACTCTCGCTGTGCCAGCTGGAGTCCCAGTTGCCCGTCTCTGGGTGCTACCGCTGCTCCTGAAGTGAACAGACCACCCTTTCGTCTTCCTTCTACTGTGCTCCACTGCAGCGAGCCAGACTTCGGGGACTCGGGTCTGAGATGATTACAGTCTCTTCCCAGAATGTCTGAGCTGCATGGGTGACTGGTTTAAAGCAGAAAATGACTGGTTAGAAAAGCCTGTAATCCTAACCAAAAACCAGACAAGAGTTCACGAAGAAACACCAAGGTTTTACAGCTTCCTCTCTGAATCAGAAACAAAATATTCAAGGAGCCCTGGAAGGCGTTGTAGTCTCTGTGTCTCATACACACACACACACACACACACACACACACACACAAACACACACACATTCACTCACATACACACACACTCAACTCACATACACACATGCACACATTCACACTCATACACAAATACATACACACACTCACACACACACTCACATACACACACTCACATACACACACTCACACATGCACACTCACATTCACACACTCACAATACACACATACACACTCACACACATACACACACTCACATATACACACTCTCAACTCACATACACACACTCATACACACATATTCATACACACACAGAGTCACACTCATACACAAATACATACACACACTCACACACACTCACATACACACACTCACATACACACACATCACATGCACACTCACATTCACACACTCACAATACACACATACACACACATACACACACTCACATATACACACTCTCAACTCACATACACACACTCATACACACACATTCACACACACACACACACACACACACACACACACACACACACACACACACACACAGAGTCAGAGAAGGGCCAGCTGTGGAGGTGGAGCTCTAGGATCTCCCAGTAGCAGTTTTCCTTCTTTTCCAGCTGAGTTTGCAAGAGGGACTGGAAGCTCAGTAAGCCAGGGGACTCAGCCAGCACTGACACGGCCTGGCCGAGGAATGAATGCAGCAAGGAACAAGGTTATCTCACTGTGCGTCCTAAAGAATCCTAAAATGGGGCTCGGTGGAGGATTTAGGGAGGATCCCCTAAAATGGGGAGGCGTCGGTGGGTAGGGACGCCTGCTGTGCAAACGTGACTTCAGCATGGATTTCCGGCATCTGTGTCAGGAGACAGCACACGTCTATGACCTGAACTCCTGAACTCCGGGGACAGAGACAGGAGGAACCGGAGAGTTCACTGAGCCGCTGGTCTGGCTGAAATAGCAGGTTCCAGTTCACTGGGAGAACCTATCTCAAAAAAACAACAGGGAGGGTGCCTTAGTATTTTATTGCTGTGAAGAGACACCATGACCAAGGTAACTCATATAGAGGAAGACATTTAATTTGTGGCTTATGGTTCCAGAGGGCTAGCAGAACCCATGACTGCCATGTCTGGACGCAGGTAGGCATGGTACCGGAGCCGTCACTGAGAACGTTACATCCTTCACCCACAAGCAGCAGGCAGAGAGAGACGCTAGGCCTATCAAGGGCTTTTGAAACCTCAAAGCCCACCTCAAGTGACACACCTCCTCCGACAAGGCCACACCTCCTAACCCTGTCCAAACTGTTCCATTAATTGGGGACCACGCATTCAAACAGATGAGCCAATGGGAGCCACTCTCCTTCAAATCAGCACAGAGGGGCTGGAGAGAGGACTCACTGTGAAGACTCACTGCTCTGTCAGAGGACCAGAGTTCGGATCCCATGCGGGGCAGTTCCCAAAAGCCTCTATCTCTAGCTCCAAGGGCCTTAACGCCCTCTTCTGGCTTTTGGGGGAACCTGCACACACACATAAATAAAAATAAATCTTATAAGAGCAGCAGTGGTGGCGCACGCCTTTAATTCCAGCACTTGGGAGGCAGAGGCAGGTGGATCTCTTTGAGTGTGAGGCCAGCCTGGTCTATAGAGCAAGTTCCAGGATTGGCTCCAAAGCTACAGAGAAACCCTGTTTCCAAAAAAAAAACAACAACAAAAAAGAAAGAAAGAAAAGAAAAAACAAACAAAGGTAAGGTGAGGAGGATGCAAAGATCTCAGTCCTGGGGGCACAGAGGTCCTTGCACCCACAGATCACTATGGAAACCAGGAATCTCAAACACACAGGTATCTCTATCTCTCAATGGAGGAGATAAAATACATGATTTCCCTCCCAGGAGGCTGGGGGTGTATTTATTATCGACCTGGTGACTTTTTTTGCTATCTGTAGAGGCAGACCTCACCCTAATTCCCCAGAATGATTACTCCAGACTCTTCCCTCCCAGACTGTCACCGTCCTTAGAGGGGACATCATGCGTACTTTATGACCCGCTGGTCTCTATGCTATCGGGTCAGAGACCACACTAGATTTTGGCCTTTAGCTGCAGAGCCCACCCTCAAGGTCACATGTGTTCTTTGTCAGAGTCTCTACGTAGGCAAACCTTAAGCTTCATTGTGCACCTGCAACTGGACTGATTGGACCGATTGTTGCCTGGAAACCTCTCCCCAAATTGCCCTGTGCTTTAAATACGCTGACAATGAACACCCCACCAAATTATACTGCCTGAAGTTTGACCCAGGTTGACCAAGTCCATTTGCACCGAGTTTTCCTTCTTCGAAGGGTTTGCTTCCCTGCCTGGAAACCTGCAGGGAGCCCCTCATCTCAGTAGTTAAGGGCACACTGGCTGCTCTTCCAGAAGACCTGGGTTTGATTTCTGGAACCCACATGGCAGCTAACAACCCTCCCGTGCACAGACATACATGCGGGCAAAACACTCCACACATAAAATAAATCTCAGGATGGTGCATGCCTTTAATCCCAGCACTCGGGAGGCAGAGGCAGGTGAATCTCAGTGAGTTTGAGGCCAGCCTGGTCTACAGAGTGAGTTCTAGGACAGACTCCAAAGCTGAGAAATCCTGTCTTGGAAAACAAACGAATAAACAATAATAATATAATTAAATAAATAAATAGGTCCAAGGAGCCAGGATGCTCTGCTGACACCTGGCCATGTTAATAGAGCTTGCACCAGGCTCCCCACCACCACCGGTAGCCACAAGTGTTCAATTTCGGAATGGCAGCAGAGGGAGCAGGTCTTACTCAGAGACTGTCCCTTATCACAGGACACAGTTCCCACCTCACAGACCAGGCTGTTAAGATCTTCTCATGCCCTGCTCATGGACTAGCTACTTGAAATGGAGTCTGGATGTTGTTACACCCAATATCTGGACGGGAGAGCAAGGCTAAATGTAGGAACACCCCCTACACATCCCAGTCCTATACCACCTGAGGCCCTAGGCTGCTGTCTTACCTATGCCCACCCTGGGCAGTGGTGGCACATACCTTTAACTCCAGGACTCGGGAGACAAAGGCAGGCAGATCTCTGTGAGTTTGAGACCAGCATGGTCTACAGAGTGAGTTCTAGGACAAGCTCCAAAGCTACACAGAGAAACCTTGTCTCCAAAAACAATTACCTGTGCCCACAAAAGAAACCTCAAAGTGTTAGGAATCCATGGCAGAGTTTGCAAAACACACCTTGAACTCACAGAGCTCTGCCTGCCTCTGCCACTGCCTTCTGAGTGCTGGGATTAAAGTCATATACACCACTGCCCAGGGGCCATTCAGATTTTTATTAAACCAATCACAATGACACATCTTCATCATGTACAAAAAGGTTCTCCCACAATTCCTTCTCCTAGGAGCTGCAGTAATAGGCGGGAACCACCACACTCTGGTCCATTGGACTTTTAGGTCTGTGCCTGTGTGGGTATCGAAGGGACAACTAGCCCACTCAAGCGTGTGATTCTGGAAGCCCTTGCCCTTCTCACCCTTCCCTCTTTTTGTGATTTTTAAAAAATGCTGCAAGATCCCCGGCAGCAGGAGGCAGCAGAAATGCTGTAGGTCCCAAATGGTGATGGCCCAAGCCATGTGGCGGCAGGCAGGGGGCTCTGGGAGCAGCCAGTCCCAGGCAGAGACGGCTGCCGGTCCCAGAGCAGTGGCTGGTCCCAGGCAAGGAGACACATGGTGGGTGGGCAGGAGACAGAGACATGGATAGACACAACATGCAAAGTGAGGTTGAATATTTATTCAGGGGGTTATGGAGGGGGAAGGGAGAATGGGGGGCAGAGAGAGAGAGAGAGAGAGAGAGAGAGAGAGAGAGAGAGAGAGAGAGAGAGAGAGGAGAGAGAGAGGAGAGAGAGAGAGACAGAGAAGAGGAGAAAGAGACAGAGAAGGGGGAAGCAGAGAAGTGGGAGAGAGGCAGAAGCGAAGCTGCCTCTCCGGGAGGAAGACAGGAAAGAGAGTGAGCTCAGGCTGGAAGCTGAAGATCAGCCTGCCTCAGCGGATGGGGGAGGGAGTGGGCATGGCTTGTCTCTTAAAGAGACAGAACAACCATTACACCTCTGCCCTGCTAAAAACTGTTAGATTACTGAATAAAAGTGTAGATTCCAAAAATAAGAATGCAGAACTAAAGAAATCTAAAGCTGTAAGCCTAAGAGAATGAGAGCAGACTGTCAGCAGCTGTCTCAGCAGTTTAAGGGTTAACTCCTAACAGTGGGTTACTCCGCTTTATAACCCATAGCTCTATTTACAAGGCCGAAGCATCTCTCTGCAACTGATAGTCTAACACCCCCAGCCATCCTTGATTAACACGGACATGAGCTGAATTAACCTTTAGGAAATAGCTGTATGACCTCTGGGTTACACCCTATCCCTGCTATGTGAAACTGGCAGCATCAAAGGGGAGAGCACAGGGCTTCAGTAAACACTACCAGGAAGCACCAAGAGAGACAAGAGATTAAGTACAAACACTAGTTTAACCGAAAAACTCTGTTAATGGAGATTGTAAAGTAAGGCAATCTGTATCTGAGTTTTACCTCGAGATTGTAAAAATTCCTTTGTTCAGACATAATGCTTGATACATTTCCTTAAGAAGGTGGGCTCTCAGAAACTGGCCTTTGCCACAGCCTTACAGAATCCATCTCTAGCTGTGGTCTCAGCTAGCTGATAAGCTTTTTGTGCCCCATGAAGATTATTTTATTTTATTTTATATTAATATTTATTGAGCTCTACATTTTTCTCTGCTCCCCTCCTTGCCTCTTCCCCACCATTCAGTCCTCTCCCAAGGTCTCATGCTCCCAATTTACTCAGGAGACCTTGTCTTTTTCTACTTTCTACTTCCCATGTAGATTAAATCTATGTAAGCCTCTCTACCTGGAGGAAGGAAAAGAGATGGACCATGTGTTCCTCTTTTAGGAGTTCATTTAAATACTCTGGGGCGGGGTGTCAGGATCTGGCCTGCTGGGATTTGGAGTCCAGACCAATATAACTCTCTGGCCTGGGGCCTAGGCTCCCAACTTAACATCTAGTTTCTGGAATAAAGTTTGCTTCTGGTTTATTATTAGACTTTGGTGGTCTGTCCACATCTTTATGCAGCCCCTCTGGACCCAACAATTACATTCCTAAATATAGCCACCAATGTCTCCTCCTGGCCACTTCCTCCTCCTGAGGCTGACGACCAAAGTCCAGCAATCAAAAGCCCCCTTTGTTTCACCTAACATGCCCAACTAAAACCAGCACCTCATCCTAACACAGGGTTTCCCCCTTTACTTTTTTGTTTGTTTGTTTTTTGAGACAGGGTTTCTCTGTATAACAGTTATGGCTGTCCTGGAACTTGTTTTGTAGACCAGGCTGGCCTCGAACTCACAGAGATCCTCCTGCCTCTGCCTCCTGAGTGCCCCCCTTTACCTTTATAAACTGCCATTTGCCTATGGGCCACATTTGTCTCCTCTCTATTCCGAGGCCTGTAACATGACACATTTCTTCCACTCACTCCGGATAGGAAGCCCGCAATAGACCGACGTAGAGACACCACCATAGTCCGATTCTCTGAGTCGTGTGTTTTATTGGGGTTACTTACAGGAATGTAGGTGAGGAGTTACTAACAGGAGCAGCAGTGACTCAGAGACTGGGAACCTGGAGCACACTGTACAGCCTGCAGGCAACTTCACGGGCGGGAGAATGTCCTCTCTAATATTCCTTAAAAAATAAATGCTGCTGGCGTGCCCAGTCGTGTAGCCTGTCCAAGATACCCGGGCAGCGAACTCACAGAGATGGCTGTCAGAGTGATGTAGATTCCCCGTGGCGAGTGGCAGAGCTGGCTGTGGGCAGGCAGGCAGGACACAGAGACATGGACATGTAAAATGAGATTAAAATATTTATTCGGGGTGATGGAGGAAAAGGGGAGGGGGCAGAGAAAGAAAGGGAGAGGGGGAAGGAGAGGGAGAGAAAGAAAGAAACAGAGAAAAGGAGAGAGAGAAAAGACAGAAAACACGTGTGCACACGCCAAGAGAGGGAACAGAAAGAGAGAAAGATGGCGAGGAGAGGTCAGAAGGCACTGGGAGTGGGCATGGCTTGCCCCTTAAAGGGACCAGGGACCAAAAGGAATAACATTCTCCAAGTGAACTCAGTTGGTCTAAGCCTCTTCCAGACAACTTGACTGAATTTTGTTTCTTCCGAACGGCTGGTCTGGCTTCAGAACCTTGGCCTGGCTGAGAGTGACCCTGCTTTTTTTGGTTACTCTGGCAAGGAGGAACCTAGTGAATCTGGTTATTTTCAGGGACTTCCTGAAGCTATTGTGAGTTGTTTACCTTCCTGCTTAAGGAGCTTGCCTGCAGGATGGAATGCTTTTTTATGTTTTGCCTTTTGTTTTTGGTTGGTCGGTTCGCCGGGTTTTCCAGACAGGGTTTCTCTATGTAGATTCGGAGCCTGTCCTGGAACTCACTCTGTAGACCAGGCTGGTCTCAAACTCACAGACCTGCCTCAGCCTCCTGAGTGCTGGGATTAAAGGCATGTCACCACCGCCCGGCAGGGTGGGATGTTAATATTGAAGGAAACTATTTTACAACGCTTGCTCACATAATGCAGGAGTTAGGGCTCAGCTCTCTGGGGCTGAGAAATCTTCGGACCACACAGGTAACAGGAGGTAAGGCGGGAGCTATGGAGAGTGGAGATAGTTTCACCCTGAAGAAAGCCCCCCCCAAAGAGCCAGGCTAGCGGAGGACTACAGTCGCAAAACCCAGGAGAGTATGCCCCCTACCTGTGGGCATCAGCCATTCTACAGCTTGGGGCTGTGGAGACAGGCTCAGAGGCAGGGACTCACATCTACTGGGTCCTTCTTGATAAACCACAGTCCCATGCCCAGCTGGCCAGCAGTGGAGATCAGCAACAAATCCTGAAAGGCCAGCCTTTTCCCAGGGGATCCAGCAGCTACAGACGGAAGGTTGGTCACAATCAGCTGCTTTCATCATAGAAGAGGAAGGGTAGATCAGGCCAGACCCCTGCGTTCAGTGTTCAGTGCTGCCTGGAGGTTGGCTGTAGGACTCAGGTGACTGGCTCCGGGTGGGATCAAGGACACAGTCAGTGAGCAGGTGAGGAAACTCTACCAGGCAGCAGCACATCATTAGGTGTCAACCTGTGTGTGCCCTGGGACAGACTCTCTGGCCCCCAGCCTCCCACGGTGTCTGTTGTCCCCCGGAGCCCCAGGATGAACCCAGAACACCAGTGTGGAGGGACACTTGGTGGAAGGGTATTGTTGTCCCTGCGCTGCCTCAGCCTTCTCTGAGGGAGTCACACCCAAATCATGCCAGGGACCCCCCCAGGTCTCAGGGCATGTAGCGCACCTGAAATACAGCCGACGTCTTTAGAGTCACACGGTCGTAGGGCTGAACCTGGCTGAGGAAGGGAGAGGCAGCAGGCAGGAGTCTGAGCACACCTGCTCCCTGGGCTGTCCCTGGATGGTCTGTGCCTGTGAGCCCCCTGCCTGGTGCAGATGCCGTGTGAACATGACTTCCTGGACGGACCTACTTGTTCCTTGATCCCTGGTACACAAGATAGGAGAGCCTCAGGTGGAATTGAGGTGCACAATAAAGCCTCTGATTGTTTCTTCAAACTGTACCCCTAAAGAGCCACCTATCTACTCTGAGAAGCAGAGACCCACAGAGGGTCTCAGGGGTCACTACTGGGGCAGGAAACCCCAGAATCCATTAGATTCGCAAGAGTCACCCCTCAGGGGACAGAAGGTGCCTCCATGTGGTCACCAAGGGCAGAGTCCCAGGCTGGTAGGCGCAGCAGGGGAGGGAGAGGTAAGAAGGACCCCACTGTCCTCACAGGACAGACTACAGGCACAGTGGGGTCCTTGGGCTGCTGGGCATTTGGGTTCAGTGCCCAGAGTCTTGCTCCAAGCAGGCATCTAAGTCACTTGCTGCAGCTAGATCAGGCCACTACCCTCATTTATAATAACAAGATAAAACGTTACAAGTTGATGTTTCTGTCCAGACCAGGCGAATCCCAAACCCAGAATTTTCACTTCCCTAGGCTGAGTGTGGCTCAGCAGGCATCATTGACCGTTCGTGCTCCAGGGCCCTGGGTTCAAGATTAAGTGCTGGAATGCTGAAAACACAAATTCTGTTCCCAGGCTGCCACCTAATCTCCCACTACACTGCTGTGTCAGGCCCTCTCACAGTCATGTGCGTGTGTGTGTGTGTGTGTGTGTGTGTGTGCATGCGTGTGTGGTGTTTGTGCATGTGAGTGCATGTGTGTGCACGCGTGTATGTGTGCGTGTGTGGTGTGTGTGCATGCGTGCATGCACGTGTGTGCGTGTGAGTGCATGTGTGTGTGCGTGTGTGTGGACTCTTTTCCCACGGTGTTGTCAGGCCTTCTGAACGTGTGCACACACTCCTTCCCATTGCTTCTTCAAACCCCACAGGGAACAGGTCATTTGCCCCTAACCCCAACGCTGTCCCACCTTCCAGTTCAATCTTAACAACCTCAGTCCCTCCCCTTGCTGCAGGAAGACTCCGTCGGTGTCAGCAGCATGAAGCTGAATTTCAAAGGCCTGAGGGCCCTGGTGACAGGGGCAGGGAAAGGTGAGTGGGAGAGGAAAGCGGCCGAAGGTGACCTTGTCACAAGCCCAGTCCTATCGAACCTGACTCTCACATCACCCAGGACGGCTTCTGTTGCCTGGCTGGAGACCCACTGCCCACTGGGACAGAATGCCACTCTCTGCCTGGTCACCACAGTGCCACATCCTGAAGGACAAGTTTAACTTGGCTCCAAGGCAGCCCCCTAGATCCAGGCTGGGCAGATGGGCACCAGAAATATCCTTCTCTGAGACGCCATCAGGAGGGTACTGCCCTGGTGCCTCCTTCGGCATGGTGCTAGTCAGTCTGACCTCTGCTCAGGGATAGTCTTGTCTAATCCTGACTTATAACCTTTGGGCCAGCAGCCTCTCACCGCTGGCTGCAGCAACATGGGGGCAACAGCCTTTACTCCCTTCTGGGACCCAGACCCCGGGTGTGACCAGGCCTACAGGGCTCTAATGCCGCCACCCTCCGTCCTTACAGGGATTGGACGGGACACTGTGAAAGCCCTGCACGCCTCGGGAGCCAAAGTGGTGGCCGTGACACGCACCAACGCAGACCTGGTCAGCCTTGCCAAAGAGGTGAGCATACAGCCCTGCCTGGCCTGGACCTGCTTCCCACCCTCAGGGATACATCAGAAGCTGACAGGGACAATGCCTCAGGTCACCAAAATATGTCTCCCACAGTGTCCGGGCATAGAGCCCGTGTGTGTGGACCTGGGTGACTGGGAGGCCACGGAGAAGGCGCTGGGCGGTATTGGCCCCGTGGACCTGCTGGTGAACAATGCAGCCGTGGCGCTGATAGAGCCTTTCATAGAGTCTACCAAGGAGGTCTTTGACAGGTGGGCACTTGGGGAGCGTGGGCAGGCTGGGGAGGGTTGCGGAAGTCGGGCGGTGCAGGAAGACATTGTCTCTCTCCTGCCAGGTCCTTCAAGGTGAATGTGCGCTCTGTGTTGCAGGTGTCCCAGGTGAGATGGTAGGAGTTCCATGGCCTGGAGATGAGCACCTGGGGAGGGTGGGGTGGCATAGGGCACGGTGAGCTACCCCTAACTCTTGGCTTCCAGATTGTAGCCAAGGGCATGATTAACCGTGGAGTGCCAGGGTCCATTGTCAACGTCTCCAGCATGGTGGCCTATGTCACCTTCCCTGGCCTGACCACCTACAGTGAGTGCGCCATTCATTGTGGTAGGAGGAGGCGGTTCTGGGTGGGTCTCCCAGGAGGAGGGCTGAACAATTAAGGGGTCCTCAGCACGCGCGCACACACACACACACACACACACACACACACACACACTCACGCACATTTACAGGTTCCACCAAGGGAGCAATAACCATGCTGACCAAAGCCATGGCCATGGAACTGGGGCCATACAAGGTAGGCACAGGAGCCTGGGCGCGCACCTGAGGGACAGATGACGGGCACCTGGGGCAGGGCTGGGGGTTGAGGGTGAGGATGGGGTGAGGCTCGCAGACTACACACTGCTCTGAGCAGCGGGGGTCAGTGCTCAGCTGGGCAGAGTGAAACAGTCTCATGGGGCTTGTGCTGGGGTAAGTCCTGAGCATGTGGGTAGGGCTAGCTCACTGGCTGTGCCACCACCCGTGGCTTCTGGCCCCAGATCCGGGTAAACTCCGTAAACCCCACTGTGGTGCTGACTGATATGGGCAAGAAAGTCTCTGCAAAACCTGGCTTTGCCAAGAAGTTAATGGAGCGCCACCCGCTGAGGAAGTTCGCAGGTCAGCTGGGGGCGTGGGTGAGGGAAGCAGGCCTGGCTCCCAGCAGGCAGGAGAGCAAGCAGAAGCCCTGACTGCTCTGTTCTGCAGAGGTGGAGGACGTTGTCAACAGCATCCTCTTCCTGCTCAGCGACCACAGCGCCTCGACCAGTGGCTCTGGCATCCTGGTGGACGCTGGGTACCTGGCCTCCTAGACTGCCCAGATGCAGTGGATTCCTGGAGGCCTCTCCACCCCCACCCTCACACCAGGACGCTGCCTTCAACCCACCCCATGTCTATCCCTAATTTTAGACTCCAGGATCCCTCCCTTCCATACCAGCTGGGCTGGGCTAATTTGCCTGAATAAATGACCATAGTATCCCAAACTGTGAAAGCTCACACCTGACACACATGAGTCGTTACATTGCAAGGCCATTTGTGGATTGTCACACCGCAGTGTCCTGTGCCGGATGCCCCTGGTTCCCCCTGTTGGATCCAGCTGCTGCCCTGTGTCTGCCCCTCACCTGTGCCAATGACCAATGCCTCATGGTCTGTAGTGGCCCTGTCTGAACTGGGATCAAGGACAGTTGGCTTTTTAAAAAGGAGGGTATCGTCACACAAGAACGCCTTCTGTCACGGTTATTGGCTGAATGGAAGTGGGCGTGACAGAAGCGGCCCCTAGCACCAGGGTGCAGTTTCTCAGAGTGCACAGGACTGATCCAGCTATGGAGAATTAGCTGACTCTACTTTTTTTTTTTTTAAGATTTATGTATTTATTATGTATACAGTATTCTCAGTATTCTGTCTGTATGTATGCCTGCTGGCCAGAAGAGGGCACCAGATCTCATTACAGGTGGTTGTGAGCCACCATGCCACTGCTGGAAATTAAACACAGGACCTTTGGAAGAACAGGCAATGCTCTTAACTGCTGAGCCATCTCTCCAGCCCGTATCTACTTAGTTAACCCTTGTGACACAAGCTAGTGTCATCACAGAGGAGGGAGCCTCAACTGAGAAGTGCTTCCACGAGAACCAGCTGTAAGGCATTTTCCAAATTGATGGTCAATGTGGAGGGCCCAAGCCACTGTGAATGGTGCCATCCCGGGCTGGTGGTCCTGTATTCTATAAGAAAGCAGGCTGAGCCAGATGGTGGTGGCACATGTCTTTAATCTCAGTACTTGGAAGGTAGAGGTGTTAATCCCGCCAATGGAGAATAAGACTGCTACCACAGTTTAAAGTCAAATTTGAAGCAAGCTTTAGTTAACTCTTGCTGTGGGAGTTCCTTCAGCTCCTTCAGCCAATCGCCGCTGAGTTACCAGCCCATTGGGGCGTGGTCTCTCTCCCTTTAAAAAAAGCAGCGGCTGTCCTCCACTCTGTCTTTGTCTTCCGGCTCCGTTTCCGGCCCCTGGACTCCTTTCCTGTTCGCGCGGAGGGGCTGTTGTCTGGGACGGTAATCTGTAAGTTTTTTCCCCTTTGAATAAATAACCATTCTATTAATCATAATTCCAAACTGGTGTGGGATTGTCTGTGACTTACGCCTTCAAACTCTGACCTGGTGAATGGGCTCTGGCCAGGCCCATACCCAAGTTCCTGGGAAATGGCCTACAATAATGGTTTACAGAGGCTTAAGAAGGTAAACCCATAATTCATTGCATTTCCCGTCAGGTTCAATCAGGGGCAAGCATACAGCCTGCCTACATTCAATCGGGGGCAAGCATACAGCCTGATGTACCCCCAGCCTACATCCAATCGGGGGCAAGCATACAGCCTGATGTACCCCCAGCCTACATCCAATCGGGGGCAAGCATACAGCCTGAGGTACCTCCAGCCTACATCCAATCGGGGCAAGCATACAACCTGAGGTACTTCCAGCCTACATCCAATCAGGGGCAAGCATACAGCCTGAGGTACTTCCAGCCTACATCCAATCAGGGGCAAGTATACAGCCTGAGGTACTTCCAGCCTACATCCAATCAGGGGCAAGCATACAGCCTGAGGTACCTCCAGCCGACATCCAATCAGGGGCAAGCATACAGCCTGATGTACCTCCAGACTACATCCAATCAGGGGCAAGCATACAGCCTGATGTATCGTTTGCCTGTGAAACTGCTGTCTGTGAAACTCCTGCCTGTTTGTGATCTAGCACATCCGGTGCAGATGGGTCAAACAAACTTATTTAGGGAGTGAAAACATGTGGCTTGTTATCTCCATAAACAGTAGCCTCCAGTATCTCAGGAGCTGTCTGTCCTTGGGCAAGGAGCTGCAGATCAGAGGCATTTTTGTCTCATAGATCTCTTAGGCATAGTAATTAAAATTTTATATGTAACTTTGGCTCTCACAGAGGCAGGTGTATCTCTGGGATTTCAGTTACACAGAGAAACCCTGTCTCAAAACAACAACGACGCCGACAAAAACAGGCTGTGTAGGCCATGGGTCAACAAACCAGTAATCAGTCCTCCCTGGCCTCTGCTTCAGTTCCTGCCTCCAGGTTCCTGTCCTGCTTGAATTCTTGTCCTGACTTCCTTTGATTATGGACAGTGATGTGGAATTGTAAGCCAAATAAACCTTTTCCTCCCCAAGTTGCTTTGTGGTGTTTCTTTTCTCTTTCCTTCCTTCCTTTTTATTTCAAAACAGGGCTTCTCTGTGCATCAGCCCCGGCTGTCCTGGAATTCACTCTCTAGACCAGGCTGGCCTCGAACTCACAGAGATCCGCCTGCCTCTGCCTCCCAAGTGCTTGTGCCGCCACCGCCCTGGCAAAAGTGTGCTCTTTCAATCCCAGTGCTAGGGCAGTGGAGACAGGCAGATCCCTGGGGGCTCAGTGGCTAGCCTCTAGCCTAATTGGTGATTTCCAAGCCAATAGGAGACCAACTCTCTAATGAAGTTGATGGCATCGCTGAAGATGGCTGACCCAGGGCTCTCTGACTTCCATACTCATGTCCACAGTTATGCATCAGCACACATGCTGCACGTGCACACACACAAAATTAAAAACACAAAGAGAGGGCCAAAGATGCTACTCCATAGGTAGAATGCTTTTGTCGAATCCCCAGGTTTGTATAAAAGGAGTCTTGTGATGAAACCCTGTGATCCCTGCGCTTGAAGTGGAGGCAAAAGGATCAGAATTTCAACTACACAGCAAGTTCAAAGTCATACTGGGCTGTGTAAGAGCCGGTGTCAAAAATAAGCAAACACAGGGGCTAGAGAGATGCTTCAATGGTTAAGAGTACCAGCTACTCTTCCAGAGGACCTGAGTTCCATTCCCAGCGCAGCTCACAACCGTCTGCATTGCCAGGTCTAGAGGATCTGACACTCTTATGCAGACATACATACAGGCAAAACACCATTGCACATGAAACAGAAAATAAATCATTAAAAGAATTAAGGAAACACATGTGGTAGCACTCACCTTTAACCACAGCATTCAGGGAAGCAGAGGCAAGTGGATCTCTATGAGTTCAAGGCCACCCAGGTCTTCACAGGAAGCTTCGTTAAATATTTTTAGCCATTTGGTAACCTACATATCTGCGTGTAACACACACACACACACACACACACACACACACACACACACACACACAGTGAAATGTAACCTGTAACTCAGAGTTGTTACCTAAGACTAAAGTAATAAGATAAACCTTGCTTGCCTATAGCCAGGCCATTAAAGGAAGTTGAAATTACTTGTAAATTATAGCAAACCAAAGTAACTTGTGAATTTTCCTTTACATGATACATTCTGATATTGTGGAAAGACACAAGTGTATCCTATGTTTCTGACATACTGTGTTTATAACACCTGGCCAGAGTAAAGTAGATCAAACCAGCCTGAAAGATGCCACCCAACATGCCCTGGGTCAAGTAAACAGCATGCCCACACATCGCACCTTCTTCTTCTTTTTTTTTAAATATTTATTTATTTATTTATTATGTATACAATATTCTGTCTGTGTGTATGTCTGCAGGCCAGAAGAGGGCGCCAGACCTCATTACAGATGGTTGTGAACCACCATGTGGTTGCTGGGAATTGAACTCAGGACCTTTGGAAGAGCAGGCAATGCTCTTAACCACTGAGCCATCTCTCCAGCCACCCCCCCCGAGCCATGATGTGGTTGCTAGGATTTGAACTCAGGACCTCTGGAAGAGCAGTCAGTGCTCTTAACCTCTGAGCCATCTCTCCAGCCCCACATTGCACCTTCTAAGCAAGTTGCTGCAGTTCCTGCCAAGCCAGGACCAGGTGTCTTTTTCTTACATGGCTCCCTAC
Organism: Myodes glareolus; assembly: GCF_982192425.1. Classification (NCBI taxonomy): domain Eukaryota; kingdom Metazoa; phylum Chordata; class Mammalia; order Rodentia; family Cricetidae; genus Myodes; species Myodes glareolus. The sequence continues at coordinate 1,383,898 of NC_142034.1, read as the reverse complement.
AAGATTACTGCTTGTCATGAAGCCCCTGGCATCCCTAATGCCTCCCCTAATACCATAGTCATCTAGAGTCACCAGAATGGGCTGGAAGAGCACGAGGCTAGATCTCTCAATGAGACAATTGTCACCGGATTGTCAGGTTCCATCAAGCCCACTGCTATAGACAGACAGTTACGCCCTGACACAGGGAAAAGGTAACACCAATCCAGAGAACCAAGCCCTGACACAGGGAAAAGGTAACACCAATCCAGAGAACCAATCCAGATAAAGTGTTGTTCTGTGTCCTTGAACAGGCCTTGGAGCCCTCACTGAGGCAGGGAAGGAGAAATAGAAATGACAAACACATGAATACAGAAAACCAGGGACCAGGTGGTCTGCACTTGGCGATAGAAAGGCCACAGCAGCGCCCACCCCCATCTCAGTGTGTTTATGACACATGGTTGAACAAGGGAGATGGGCTTACTGTATACACCTGAACGAGGAGCCAGGGTTAGCTGACCTCTGTAGGAGAGCAGACTTAAGGTCGTCCGGTGTGGGTGTACACTGAATGTTTTCTGCGAACACTGTCAACCTTCCAATCAGACCAGAGGCAGCAGAGGAAGGCTCTGCCTTCCCTCAGACCAAGGGCGAGGCTTTGCCACTCCCACAGGACTGAGACATTGGCGGTCCTTGATAGTCCAACACATTCACCAAGGACTTCACTCATCCCTACAGTCCGTTGAGTCACAGATTCGTGATAAGAGGACTGATAGGCTGGTTCTCCCTTGAGGGCACCATGATAGCACATTCAACATTTCCCATGACTCTTAGATTAATACAGAGATCTAACAACACCCAGCTCCTTAAGGTACCTTGAGCCGTCTTACTTTCTGGATTTCAAGTTTCCTATCTAAAAACAAATGACCTAAGCTTAAAATAGTGTGAAAAGCCTATACAGCAAAGAAATAAAAAACAGGCTGTGGTCCGTACAAAATTTCAAGTTTCCCTGCCAGGGGCGGGAGAGAGGACTCAGTGGTACCACTGACTGCTCTTGCAGAGGACCTGCAACCACTCTCTTCTGGCCCCAGTCAGCGGCTCGCTCTGTGCTGCAGCGCCCCCTGCTGTCTGCGAGCCTGGCGTTCCGGGAGCTGAGCCTGAGCCGTGAAGTTCGCGGTGCTTCAGCAACCAATCTTCTAGCTCCTCCCTAGGTGCCCCTCGCTGCCTATCTTCACACTCTACCCTGCTCCTGAGGTGTATGCGCCTCTTTAGTCTTCCTTGCTCCTGAGGTGTATGCATCTCCTTAGTCTTCCTTGCTTGAGGTTCCACTGTTGCGTACAGACCACCAGGGGCTCAAGTCTGAGACTCAAGTCTCTTCCTAGAACATTTGAGCTGCAGGAATGACCAGATCAGAGCAGAAAATGACTAAAATCTACAGCCATAGCCAAAAACTGGGCAAGAGTGCATGACTAGTGACCCAAAAGAAACACAAGAGTGAGAGAATTGACAAAGTGAGTCTGACAACCAAGCTCAAAGCTCAGCTTCTACAGAGGAGGGGGAACCTTACCCTCTTTCTGTTTGCTTTTTAAGTTTCTATCAGGATTAACTCTCCATGAGCGCTGCGGAGATGTGGAGCTCATGGTAGCTCTGGGTTTCTTGCTCTTTGAGTAAAAACCAAACATCTAGGGCTGGAGAGATGACTCAGAGGTTAAGAGCACTGGCTGCTCTTCCAGAGGCCTTGAGTTCAATTCTCAGCAACCACGTGGTGGCTCACAGCCATTTGTAATGAGATCTGGCGCCCTCTTCTGGTGTGCAGGCACACATGCAGGCAGAACTCTATATGCATAATAAATAAATCTTAAAAAAAAAAATCCAAGGAGCCTTGGAAGGCTTCCTGGCCCCAGTGTCAATCACAGAAATATCAGAGACAAGCCAGCTGTGTCGATGGAACCTCAGGACTTTCCAAAGACGTTCCCCAAGAAGGAGAGAAAGGCAAGCTTTCAAGAGCGGCTGGAAGCTATGTGAGCCAGCGGGACACAACCAGCACTGTCACAACTTAGGAACTAATGTGAAAAAAAACACCTCTCACCGTACATCCTAAAGAATCCAAAAGTAGGGCTGGGGAGACGGCTCAGTGAGTTGTGTCCTTGTGCAAATGCGGCCTCAGTTTGGATCCCTAGCATCCAGGTAACAAGTTGAGTAAGGGGGCAGCAGACATCTGTCACCCAAGCCTGGGGATGGAGCAAGAGGATCATGGGATGAGGGAGGAGGGAGGGTAGCGATGCTCTGGCATCCAGTCTAGCTGAAATGGTAAGTTTCATTTTCACTGAGAGACCCTGTCTCAACAATAATGTGGAGATCAATTGAAGATGACAGTCAACCTCAGGCCTCTAGATGAACACAGATATGCACAGGGGAACACACTCACAGAGACAGACAGACAGACAGACAGACACACACACACACACCCCAACAAACCGAAACTGTGAACTGGAAAACATGACATAGCTGTATCCAGGTCATGCATTTGGGAAATACCAGTTGTGTACTTGGGTGGTCTCAAACTCACTAGGAAGTTTTGACTCCTAATCTCTCTTCCTCCACATACTGAGTGCTGAGATTATAGGTGTTCACCGCCACACCCAGACTGATTTACTTTTTTCTTCTCTTTTGAGACCAAATTTTTCTGTGTATCACCCCTAGGTGTCCTGGAACTCACTCTGTAGACCAGGCTGGCCTTGAACTTAGAGATTCACCTGCTTCTGCCTCCTGAGTGCTAAGATTATAAGTGTGTACCACCACCACCCAGTTAAGAGGGCATTTATTAATCTTTCTCCTCACGAGCCAGAGATCCCCGTGAGATGGGGTGGGAGCTGCTCTTCCACAGATATTAGTGGGCTATGTGATGCTTAGGTCATGGGACCAGCCTTGGCAGGTGGAGGTACTGGGGACACAACCACATAGTCTTTATCCTGTAGTAAGCTGCATTAACTCTGGAAAGGCCCTGGCAGTGACCATATGGTCGGCTCTGGGTTACCACCCCTGCAGAGTCTATAAGCGCCCCTCCTGTTGGTGTGGACTTGCTCTTATCCTTGGTTCCTGCAATTCAAAGACACTGTATTTACTGCTGGAGCCCCTGAGCGAAATTAGAGGAGCCTTCTGATGGGGTTGTGACTTGCCACGTTCCCGCATTAGAGTCCCAGGCAGGTGACTAGGTCACAGCTGCATTGGCGGATACAAGGGACACCTTCCCTCATATCTCCACGCTGCTGTGAGGACTCTGTAGCAACTTCCACGCTCCATCCTTCTTGCTTCGAGCTCATCCCGTTCAACTGTTTCCCAGCCTCAGTCCTTGGTCTTCTACCCAGAACCTGACTGTACAGAACCAGAGCTTCTCCCCGGAACCCAGCAGGCTAAGGACCCCAAAACCTATAGGGTTTGACCCAAGATGGAGTTTTCTCTTCCTTGTGTGTGTGTATGCCTGTTCATGTGCAGCCTACTCTCAGGTGCCATTCTGTGTGTGTGTGTGTGCACATGCCTGTTCTTCATGTGCAGCCTACCCTTAGGTGCCATTATGTGTGTGTGCACACGCCTGTTCATGTGCAGGCCACCTGTAGGTGCCATTCTGTGTATGTGTGTGCATGCCTGTTCTTCATGTGCAGCCTACCCTTAGCTGCCATTCTGTGTGTGTGTGTGTGCGCACGCCTGTTCTTCATGTGCAGCCTACCCTTAGGTGCCAGCCCTCAAGTATGACACATCCTGTTTTATTCTCTCTCTCTTTGATTTTTGAGACAGGGCTTCCTTGTGTAGCCCTGGCTGTCCTGGAACCAGCTCTGTAGACCAAGTTGTCCTCAAATTCACAGAGATCTGGTTGCCTCTGCCTCCAAGTGCTGGGTCTAAAAGCATGTGCCACCATGCCTAGCTTACGTTTTCTTTTAATGTGGGTTTTGTGGCCCAAATTCATATCCTCAGGTTTGCATGGTAAGCCCTGCAGTGACCAAGTCGTCTGCTAGCCCCCAGTGTCTTTATGTTGAAACCAGGTCTGCATAGCCCAGGCTGGTCTTGAATTCTCCATCTCCCCGAGCTGAGATTACTGGCTTGCACTGCTATGCAGGGCTCCGAGGCGTGTTTCATTTCTGGTGAGCACAACCCAGTCACGACTAATTGCTTCCTGCCCTTCACACACACAAGCCCCTCTAGTGACAACGGGAAGCCGTAAGCCCATCTCAAGTTGAAATCATCATAGATGGGAAGTATTTAACAGATCTAGCTCCCACGGCACCTTAGCTTAAGAACACAGCCTGTTCTGCGTATCCACCGTCGAGACCTCATTGCTGGGGCTGTCAACTACTCAGAATCTGGAGAGAGAATTGCATGGTGCACCCCTAGTCCCGGGGAAGACCACTTAACTTACAGTAGGATTAACTGAGACAGTGTCTTAATTTAGCCCTGGCTGACCTGGAACTCCCGTTCCTCAGGAGGTAGAGGCACACGGTCCTCTGTGAGTTCAAGTTTCACTTGGTCTACACAGCAAGCTCCAGTACAGCTAGGGCTACAAAAGAAGACCCTGTCTCAGACAAAACAAAACAAATGTCCTAAGCTGAACCATCCTAAGCCAGGGACCATCAATCACCTCTCTATGCACCAACACACACAACAAGCACACATGGGCCAGGGTACAGACCCTCTCTCAGTCATGTTCACACAAACACTATATATGTGCCCGTGTACACAGGCATACACATACTCATGCACACAGCAGCTATGCCCATACACTCTCATGTACCCAGGCACAACCATGCACACAGCAGCTATGCCTACTCTCTCTCATATCACCAGCATACCCACGCACAAAACATCTGTGCCCTTACTGGCACAGGCACAGTTATGCACATTACAGCCACGTTCACGTATGTTCCATCCCATGTGTTGAGAAAGACTACTCTCTAGTCCTGTTTGGCCTCACAGTATGGAGGGCTAAGGAGGTGGCTGGTGCTGTAGGAGCAGGCCTTCCTGGAGGAATGAGCGGGTGTGTGGACATCTGCAAAGCCGAGCTGCCAGGTGTCCTGCTCACTTATTACAAGAGGAGCCAAACTAAGAATGTCACAGAAGCCTTTACTCAGTACTGCAGCCGCTTCCCGCAGGACGCCCCTGAGAAAGGTGCTGGGGCTGCATCCTGCTCCGGAGGGGCCCAGAGGAAAGGCTCTGGCTGTGCTGTTGATTTCGGAGAAGCTCGGGGAAGAAAACCCTAAACCTCCAGTTAGAGGAAGATTGTCTCCTGGTGGTGATTCCGGGAGGCCAGGGATTGAGGTAACAATGAACAGCAGCCTGGCTGGGAAGCGCAGCCTTGGGCTGACCGTAAGCATCCAGTGGCCAGGTCGTCTGCACATTCTGGGTTTGGACAGCGGCTCTGTGAGCAACCCAGGAGGAGTCTGTGGCCAGGCCTGGAGCCCACCTGGCACCACCCTAAGCTGCGGCTGTGGGAGGTCGGGGACCCGTCCCCTCCCGAGCCACAGCGTCTGCATACAGCTCGGCGGCATTACTTTTCTTGCTGCTCTTGTGATCTCCGCACACACAGTCCAGCTGTACTCACGATCCCGAGGTACCTTGTGTCCCAACTGGAAGAAGGATCGTGGGAGGCCTTCAAGCAGTTTCGTCTTCTGCTGACTGCCTGAATCCAAGGCCCGAGGGAGCCAGGACGAGCAGCCACCAGGGGTCATCAGTTACTGAAAAGCTACCTCACCCCTGTTCTTCATAGGGCACCAGTGGGTGTCTGGGTAGAGAAGGCAGTGCACAGACTGGAACCTGCCAGGGGAAGAAGTGAGGTCAGCTCTGCTGGGCAGGGGGCTGACACCAGAGCCCTCCGGGGCTGAAAGAGCCCGGTGCCCACTCACCGTGTAGGGTCCTGCTGTATACTGAAACCTCCAGCTACGTTCACCACATTACGTGGGTTCTCAGGACCCCCATAGCTCAGGGTGACCTGGGAGGGGGATGGGGGAGAGTGGGGGTCAGTTCTTCCTCTTGGGTACTTTACCTGCTAAAGTAGAGGCTTAGGGAAGCAAGACAGTGACCCTTCATAAAGAAGCCCCTCTGAGACTTGTCATGAGCTTCTGCTCCCGAGGATCCTTCATCCAGCAGGCAAGGTCTTGGCCCAGGGCTCACTCCCCAGGGACAAGGACACCCTGCGGCTAGCCCTCTCCTGAGCTCTGCACGACTGGGAGACCCCCTGGGAGAAAGGCTGAGTCCCTGTAGGAGTGGGCTGAGGCCCAGGTTCGGGTGTCTCACCTGCTGCAGAATGGCATCGGACGGCAGTCTCTGCAGGTTCTCCAGGTGGGAGTGGAAGAGGGGGCTGTGGCGCAGACGGGCACCTAGAAGCCCTTCCACAATGTAGCCCACTGTGCAGTCATCAGGGAGCCGTACCCGCTCGGCCGTGCTCATGAAGCTGCCCAGGCTGGAGGGCAGGTCAGTCAGCACCGACGTATCCCTCACCCTCCCCAAGCCAGGCAGCTGGGCTCCCAGCCTCCCACTTACCTGGCCCATGGACTCATTTTGAGAGCAAGGCCTCTGCTCAGGCAGAACCCAGCCCCACCAGTAGCAAACCAGAACTTCACTGTGTTTGACTGGAAAAAGGGAAAGCTCGGTCAAGGCTGCCCAGGATAGGGCTCCTCACCGTCAACCCTCCAGCTGAATCGTGTCATCCTGGGCCACCGTACAGGAGAGTCTGCAGAGGGCACAAGATGTTCCTAACAAGTCACAGTGGCCTCTAGACCCTTGCCTATCACTGTGCTTGGTTCGCTAGTTCCAAGGGCCTCACCCAGCCCATGCCTGTCTTAGCCCAGCCTCAGTTCTTGCCCAATTCACTAGGTCAACCTCGGGGAGGATGCTGGCCCAGCACTCACGGCGCCACCACCCTGGACTCTCTCGGTGGCCTCAATGGGGTGGTCCAGGCTAGGTCGCCCCAGGTAGACGTCCTGGTTGGAAGAGAAGGTGGAAAGCAGGTGCAGCAGGCTTTCGGGGTTCACGTAGTTGTCATCATCCACGTGGCAGAACCATCTGCAGGCGGAGGGAGAGGCCTATGCACTGAGGGCCCCCCGTTTGCGTGGGAGCCTCCAGCACGCTCAGCCCTGGGTTCTCTGATGGGTGAGTTACTTACTTCCGTCCGGATTCTATGAACTTATCGTACTCCACCGACATTTTACAGCACAGCGCTTGGCGGGTGCGCACAGCAGAGCAATTGGTGTTGATCATGCGGCCGCCTATACGGTTGGAAATGGGAAATTTGAGGGCTGACTTCCAGCTTGTCTCCTGGTTTAGGCTGGAACACGCTTGTCCAGTCACCGGATCGGGTTCAGCTGCAGTCCAACCACAGCCCTCATTTTGAAACAAATGACAGTTACTTAGAACAGCCCAGGTGGGAACAGGTGACTGCCGACGGGCTTGGCTTCCTCAGGGAAGGTGGGTGCCATTGGTCAGTGGCGCCCTACCAGGAACTGGGGGTGGGGCGGGTGAGGAGCTGATGGCAGGAAGGATGGGCACTGGAAGGTGGATTGGCCATGGATGGACATCCCGGCTCTGCCCTCCACTAGCTCTGTGAATCCAGCCAGGTGCCTGACACAGGAACAGAACTGCCCCGGTAGCTACAATTCAGTCCAGGGGGTAGGGGCATCTCACCTGCCAGCAGCTGGAGCTCAGGGTCCTCTCCGTCGGTGAAGATGAACGTCTGAGGGAGAAAACACCGTGAGGCACCAGAGGATGCAGTGAGTAGGTCTGGGACCAGAGGTGCGGGGAAGGGTCCAGCCCGGGCCCAGAGGTGCGGGGAAGGGTCCAGCCCGGGCCCAGAGATGCAGGCAGGGGTGCTAGCCCGGGCCCAGAGGTGCGGAGAGGGGGTCCAGTCCGGGACCAGAGGTGCGGGGAGGAGGGTCCATCCCGGGACCAGAGGTGCGGAGAGAGAGCCAGCCCAGGACCCCGGACCTGCGCGGCGGGGGCGGGGCGCGCACCTGCCGCGGGGCTCGTGAGATCCAGGTGCGCAGCAGCAGCCGCAGGCGCGGGCTGTGGTTCTTCCGAGTGGTCTTGACTGCGATGAAGACATCGTCGGGCTGCAGGCGGGAGACCTCGAGAGACAGACCAGGAGTCGGGATCCGGCCGGGGTCCGGTGCGGGCGCGCGGGGCAGCGGCAGCGGCAGCAGCAGCAACACGGCCAGGACCGCGGCCAGCGCGAGGCAGGCCCGGCACAGCAGACCCCGCACACGATTCATACGCTCGCCCCGGCCCGGGCGCTGTGCGCCCGCCTGAGACTGAGGCGGCCCCTTTAAGAGCGACCAGTGCCCCGCCCCGAGCCGCGACCCGGAACTGACGGCCGCGCCGCCCCGGAAGTGAACGTCGCTCTGCGGCGCCGGGGGTGGAAGATGCCGCTGCCGGTTCAGGTGTTTAACCTGCAGGTAGGGGTTGGCGGCTGCGCTCGCCGCGCGGCCGTGCGGTCCGGGTCGGGCTTGGTGGGCGGGGCTCGCGGCGGGCGGGGCTCGGCTCGCGGCTCAGGCCTGGGCGCGCGAGCCCCGCCAGCCTCGCGGGCCGCCCTGGGCTCCGGCCCCCGCCCCGCCCCCGCCTCGCGCGCCAACGCTTTTCCGTGCGGGTGCAGGCGGCCCGGGAGCGGTCAGGATGCGGGGCAGCCCGGCGCCCAGCTCCGCCTCGTCGTCGGCCTCAGACCTGAGCCGTAGCCCTGCGCACAGCAGGTCAGACTTGCGGCCCGGGACGTCGGGCGACTACAGCCTGAGCGCCAGCCTCTCGGCCTGCACGCTGCTCTCCGAGGTACCGCGGCGCGCCCTGCCTGCGGGAGGCGGCCCTCGGCGTCGCCCGAGGTCCCGGCGCCTCTTCCGCTCCGTGGCCTGCCTGCTGTGGCTCTCCTGACTCTGCAGAGAGGGTGTCGATCTATTTTATTATCTGTGACCTGGAGGAGGCTTCATTAATCAGTGTGGCGGCTGGGAATGCCTGACGGCTCCTGCAGTCAGTCAGAGAACTGTGACCCACACCAGTGTGGGAGAGCAGAGGAGGGCGCTTGGCCACCAATACCTGTGGGAGCCCAGCGCAGTTGTGCCTTGGGACATGTTGGGCAGGACCGACCACGGAGGACAGCAGCGTCCCCGCCCTCCCTGGTGCTGTGTGTCATGGAGCTTTTTCTGTATTGCAGGGGGCTGTGGAACCTATGCAGATTGATGTCGACCCCCAGGAAGATCCCCAGAACGCACCTGATATCAACTACGTGGTGGAGAATCCCACCCTGGTACGGATCTTCGTGCGGGGAGGACTACCATCACTTGGGTCTGTTGAGGGGTCCAATCAGACTCCCCACTGTAGTGGATAGCTTTGGGAGATGGTGATGCTTTAGTGACACTTTCGGAGCCAGGAAACTGGGTTTTCATTTGCCCGTCTGGGTTGGCTTCTCAGGCAGTTTTAAGACTTTGCACCCTCCTAGTGGGAACACCTCCGTAAAGGCCTATTTCCAGCCAAAACACTTTGTAATCTGTTGTCACCCCAACTTCCATCACTTGTCGGGTATGTCTGTGTTCCCGCTTTCCAGTGCAGAGCTGGAACCCTGTCCACACTAGTGGGCTCTTCCCAGAATCTGGGACAGCAGTCAGTTCTGTAGGCCTAAGGGAAGGTTTGGTATTCTGGCTCATTCCCTACCCCCACCCCCAGGACCTGGAGCAGTATGCAGCCAGCTACAGCGGCCTGATGCGCATTGAGCGGCTGCAGTTCATTGCTGACCGATGTCCTCCACTGCGGGTCGAGGCCTTGAAAATGGCCCTGTCTTTCGTACAGAGGACCTTCAATGTGGATATGTATGAAGAGATCCACCGGAAGCTCTCTGAGGCTACTAGGTAAGGCCCTGAAGGGGGCAAGTGACTACGTTCTGTGCCCGTCATGCCCAGCATCCTATCTGAGGTGTAGCAGTACCTCTGTACATTAAGTCCTGTGGCAGGGAAGTGGTCCCAGGCCCTGTTCTCCCTCTCCTGGCTTCCTTTGCCTATGTGCACACAGCTGGAATACTAATTCTTCAGAACCTGGTTTAGCTGTCCTCCCCCCTACCCCTGAAAAAAAGGGGGGGTCAAAACCCTTTATCCTCCATTAAAACTTCCCTATCTGACTGTGGGTCCTAGGTCAGGAAGTTTCTCTGTAAAGGGCCCCTGGTACAGATGGGGCCTTTGGATGGGGCAAGGCAAAGGCCTCTTGACACCCAGCCTATAGTTTGTTCTGTCCTCTTCCCTTCCTCCCTGGTTCTTGTGGTTGTCGCTGTCCTGATGGCTAGGTTATCCTCCAGGGAGCTGCAGAACGCACCTGATGCTGTCCCTGAGAGTGGAGTGGAGCCCCCACCCCTGGACACAGCCTGGGTGGAGGCCACTCGGAAGAAGGCCCTGTTGAAACTGGAGAAGCTGGACACAGACTTGAAGAATTACAAGGGCAACTCCATCAAAGAGAGCATCAGGTGCCGGCCTGCTCTGGGCAAGGGAGGCGGGCAGCTGGGCCTGGCTGGCTCCTCGACCAGTGTCCACTCACTCCCAGGCCTACAGGCGCGGCCACGACGACCTAGGTGATCACTATCTGGACTGTGGGGACCTCAGCAACGCCCTCAAATGTTACTCACGAGCCCGAGACTACTGTACCAGTGCTAAGCATGTCATCAACATGTGCCTCAATGTCATCAAGGTGACCTAGGTGACAAGTGGGTAGGCATGGAGGGCCCGGGAGAGGCCACCCAGACTTAGCTCGGCCTTGCCTGCTCATCTGCCAGGTCAGTGTCTACTTGCAAAATTGGTCTCATGTGTTAAGCTATGTCAGCAAGGCTGAGTCTACTCCAGAGATTGCGGAGGTAAGATCCACCTCCATGGTGGCCCCCTGGTAGCTCCCATACCCATTCCTAGCCTCAACGTCCTTTTGAGTTTGCTCTTGACCCTTCCCTGGGTAGGCTGGGGGACAGGGAATAGAGCCTCTTGAACAAGGAGGACAGGGCAGGGCCTCTCATATCTGCTGCCTTCCCCTGCAGCAGCGTGGAGAGCGGGACAGCCAGACCCAGGCCATCCTCACCAAGCTCAAGTGTGCTGCAGGTGAGGCTTCCAGACATCTCAAGCCCTTGTAACCTTGGGGAAATAGCTAGAGATGCAGTACTGGCAGGCTCCAGGACTTCCATGTGTGTCTGTGTTCAGGTAGAGAAGCCGGTGGGGCGTGGGAAAGTAGATCAGCTGGTTTCCAAGCCTGGCTGTGTTACGGGCATTTTTGAGGCTTCCCTGCAGACATACTTACAAGAATGTCTTCAGTTAGATGCCGTTACTAACAAACTGAGGAATACTGAGGGCAAGGCCAATGGGCTGTCCACTGATGACCAGTCTCCTAGGGCTCTAGCAGCCTCCTCTAATAGCCTGTCTTCACCTGTCTCCTGCCTGGTCCCTCTAGGCCTGGCTGAGCTGGCTGCACGAAAGTATAAGCAAGCCGCGAAGTGCTTCCTTCTGGCTTCTTTTGATCACTGCGACTTCCCAGAGGTGAGGAGGAGCACGTGGGACTCTTCAGCTTTCCAAGTCCATAAGAGGAAGTGAGGGCTCATGGATTGAGGTGTTAACCTCTCCTGAATGAAGTCAAAGCATTGTCTGAGTGGGTAGTGGGAAGGCCAGGCCCCGGCTCTGGGCTTCCTTCTTGGTGTGTGCACCCGTGGCCCCACCTCCCCTTCTGCCTCTCAGCTGCTGTCCCCCAGCAATGTGGCTGTCTATGGTGGCCTGTGTGCCTTAGCCACTTTTGACCGTCAGGAGCTGCAACGCAATGTCATCTCCAGCAGGTAAGTTGGGTGGTAGCTCCCACCTCCTGTTCCTGCCCAGGGTCAGGCCCTTAGTCCCTTCTTAGCTGAGCACTCTGGTGTCCTCAGCTCCTTCAAGCTGTTCCTGGAGCTGGAGCCACAGGTCAGAGACATCATCTTCAAATTCTATGAGTCCAAGTACGCCTCGTGCTTGAAGATGTTGGACGAGATGAAGGTAGGAGACAGGTACAGTCGCACTGAGACTGGGCTAGCCTGTGCCTCAGGTCACTGACCAGTTCTCCTCTGCAGGACAACCTGCTGTTGGACATGTACCTGGCCCCCCATGTCCGGACGCTGTATACCCAGATTCGCAACCGGGCTCTCATCCAAGTAAGTGGGGGAGGGGAGTGGCAGTTAGAGGCTGCATGGGGCACACACACTGGGGACAGTGGACAGCTTGTGGCCTCCGTCCTGTAGTACTTCAGCCCCTACGTGTCAGCTGATATGCACAAGATGGCTGCAGCCTTCAACACAACAGTTGCGGCTCTGGAGGATGAGCTAACACAGCTCATCCTGGAGGGGCTCATTAATGCCCGCATCGATTCACACAGCAAGGTGCGTAGTTAGGGCTGGGATTGTTGGGGGCGTGGCCTGCTGGGCCATTCTGAACCTCCCATACTTGTACAGATACTGTATGCTCGAGATGTGGATCAGCGCAGCACCACCTTTGAGAAGTCCCTGCTGATGGGCAAGGAGTTCCAGCGACGTGCCAAGGCCATGATTCTGAGGGCAGCTGTGCTGCGCAACCAGATCCACGTCAAGGTGAGCAGCCCGGGGTGTGAAGGAACGGGCAGCGCTTACACAGCCTCCACTGAACCCCTCCTGTCCACTGCAGTCTCCGCCTAGAGAAGGGAGCCAAGGGGAGCTGACTCCAGCCAACAGCCAGTCACGGATGAGCACCAACATGTGAAAGGCATCCCCGACCTGCAGAGACCGGTCCGCACTCCTGCCCAGCCCACGGAAGCAGCACCTGGGCCTCTTGCCTGCTTTCCTCAGAGGAGGCTCCAGACTATGTGTGGTTCATTAGAGCAGCCTGGCCACTTGGATGCCAGTTCATTGGCCTTCCACTCTGAGGTACTCTGCTGTGGTAGGCAAGCTGCCCGCTATGGCCACTGAGGCCTGACTCTAGATTTCTGTCCAGTGAAACAGACTGTGTGCAATGCCCAGGTAGGGGACCTCGAAACCCTCCTGTCTGTCTGTGTAGTTCTGACTGCAGCAATGTAGCCCATTAAAGTACAGATTGATCACTGCCTCGGGCTCTGCTCCTCTCTGCTTTGGAAGATCTCACCCAGGGCAATCCCCTGAGTATTCTGACCACTCAGGAAAGGCAAGGTGTACCCTACTCATTCCACACTGCTTTCCACTGAGCCAGGAGAGCAGCCTCCTTGGGTGCGGGCTGGAAGCAGCAGTCATTGGCCATTATTAGATCTCTGCAAATGAATCTCTGAAATGGTTTATTGTTCAGTCCTGGAAACAAGTTGTGGGAACAGGGCAAGTTCAGCCAAGGTGCCTGAAGACACCAGCATGTCCTTTTGTGTCAAGTAGGAGATTCCCTGAGTAAAGGCATTTTCTTAAAAGAGTGTCTAGGCTTCAGTGGCTGCCTGGGGTAGAGATGGCCCTTGCTGGCTCTCAGGCTAGGGCACTACCCATGACTTCGGAGAAACCACCTGGTGTTCCGGGCCTCCCCTGCTGAGGTTCCTGCAGCCCAGGCTGGGTCTCTTTCCAGGCCAGAGACTTCTCTAATTTGGTCTTAAAAAGTAGTCCATGGCCTGACAGGAAGAGCGAGAGGGGAATGGTTGTTAGGAAGCCAAGGTTCCCACTGCTGCAGAGGTGGATGGGCTGGTGCAGCAGGCGCCTGCTCACCTGGGCAATCTGCTGTCTCCTTGAATGCTCGCTTCTTACAACAGCCACGGCACAGGTTAAACACACATCTGTTGCCCTGTATACAAGAAAGCTGGTGAATTGAGGCCAACACCCATGCCCAGACCAAATTCTGAGGTAGGGAGTATCAGACTCCAGCAACACCCATGGGGACTGCCCTGCCCACCTGCAGAACAGAAGGGCCAGCTCACCTTTGGATTTCCACACTGGTCACACTTTGCATATTTAGCTGGAAAAAAGCAGGGGGAGAGGTGCTGGTTGAATGAGACAAACACGAGGCAAGCCAGGGTGACTGGCTGCCACCTCTACAAGTCTTGCTGTGACCGACTGGTAAGGATGGAGGATGTGGCTAGTTATATGACAGGAGATGGTGGACACAGCAGAGTGAGCATGGCCTCACTGGGAACAAATAGGAAGCAGATGGGCTTCCAAGTGTTCCAAAGCCCTAAGGTCTGTTAGCCTGTCACCCAGTGAGAAAATGCAGCCAGGTACGGTGGCTCATGTCTGTAATCCTAGCACGCAGACTGCTGCTGCTGCTGAGGCAGCGTGGACTACACAGTGAGATCCAGGCAGCCTGGCTTACAGAGTGAGACCTATCCCAAGGAACAGAGACAACAAGGTCCCTCCTGCTAATTCCCCAGGCTTGCAGAGCTACTAGAGAAAACTCCCAAGGAGCTGCCACCAGACTGCTGAACTCCTAAGAAGCAGCTGAGTGTGAGAGCCCAGGCTGCCGAAATGGCCAGGGCACAGAGGACAATGCACTGGACTGAGACCTCAAAGCTGCACACCTAGAAACAAGAGAGGCTAGCCACCTTCACCTCCATCTATTTGGATCAAGATCCTGGCTGACACCATCCACATAGCAACCTCCCCAGAAGTTCTCAGACTGCATGGAGACTGCCTGAGCCCCATACAAGAATGGGGCTCACCCAAGATTGAGCAGGCCAAGGATAGCCCTAGTGACCCAAAGCCCTGACATACAGGAAAACTCCTCTGTGGTCACCTGAACAGCACCTAGCTAAGGAGTTCATACAATGGCCTTGTCTGATACATCGTACACAGATGAGATTTAAAAGCTTTCACATGTTCTTAGTGTCAAACCCAAAGTCTGGTCTGGGCACAGGACAAACGTCCCTAGGCATTTGTTTCTGAACCCAGGCCTTAGATGTGGCAGAACCTGGCTCCTACCTCCAGTTAAGGCAAAGACAAAGAGACTGACAGTCAACCAGGTAACCTGGCCTGAACAGAGCACTCACGTTTCAGGGAAGGGTCGAAGGTCTTGTGAGGGTTCCTCAGCTGCTTCTTCAGCTTGTTCTTGGACAAGCCATCCAGGCTGCCCTCTTCCTCCTCCAGAGCCCGCTTACTGCGGCCACCACTATTCTCCTTGCTCCCTTCCCTGGGCCTGAAGGGAGAGGGCACACCCAGAAGATACGGTCAGCTCACTGCTGCCAAATGGGGCCCATCTCAGGTGTGGTCCTGGGCAAAGGGGCGCTGCATAGCCACGGAGGGCACAAGCCAAGGACACGTTTCTCCCCTTCATCCCAAGTAACTATTCTTGTCTGCCCAGCCACAGAGGGCCTGTATCAGGACACACGTGCAGCCCACACAACAGAGATGATATCTAAAGTTCAAGGGCACAAGGTTAGTGCCACTGAGCCCAGGCAGGCTTTGATCACAGATGACAGCCTGCCCAACTTTGGAGATTCCAGCCCCAGGGTCCACCCGGTAACCCCAAGGACAAAGTCACACAAGACCAAAGGATCTTTGGTAAGTACCCAAAGCACTTTTCTCCACACAAAGCCTCTCCTCTTCCTTCACTCAGAACAGGGACTTGCCTTAGTGACTAGAGACAATGACAATGGGCACCTGTGCGTGAATTCCCACCGTAGGCTGCCTTAGCTCACTCCCTGTGCGTGTATTCACACTGTAGGCTGGCATAGCTTACCCTCTGTGTGTGTATTCCTACCGTAGGCTGCCTTAGCTCACTCCCTGTGCGTGTATTCACACTGTAGGCTGGCGTAGCTCACCCCACCCCCTGTGTGTGTATTCACACTGTAGGCTGGAGTAGCTCACCCCACCCCCTGTGTGTGTATTCACACTGTAGGCTGGCGTAGCTCACCCCCTATACATGTATTCACACTGTAGGCTAGCGTAGCTTACCCCTCTGTGTGTGTATTCACACTGTAGGCTGGAGTAGCTTACCCAGGCCTGATGTAGGGCTGGCAGATCCAGTGGAAAGCAGGTAAGTTGTCAGGTGGCCTCACTCCTTCTTGCTGCCTGGACATGTCTTCCTGCAAAGGCCCAAGACGTGTCAAAGACCTAAGCTGCTGGCCACTACAGAGCCTGCTGGGCTCCCACAGCCCTGCACCTGCCTGACACCGAAGCTTTAGCGCCTGGCTCACAGCAGCCACGCCCTCCAGGGTCTTCACTCTGGCCAGCTCCTCCCGAAGCTGCTGATGGACCTGCAGCCTGAGGCAGATGCCTGTCATTCAGTCACCACCTGAACCATGGCCAACTCTTTTCCCACCCAGGCTCTGGCCTCCCTCACTGCCAAGCCACCAGACAGCAGACTTGGCTGTCTTGGGAAGAGCACAGAGCACTCCACAGCTGACACTGCTTAGAGACACAGACTCTCAACTCCTATCCAAGGAGCAACTCACGTGTGGTGCCACAGCTTGAAGAGATGGGCCCGGACGTAGGACAGTGGGCAAGGGTGCTGCTGTACAATGTCCAGGTACTCCTCAGCCAGCTCCCACACAGCAGGGCTCCGGCCCTCGAAGAGGGCAGGGTTGTGCAGGTTGCCCTCTGGGAAGTGGGGAGAGAGGAAAGCCTGGAACACCTTCCTGGCCACTCAGGTCACAGGCTAGCTATAGGGGAGCAGGCAGGACAGTGAACACTGTCCACTTAAACGGTCTACAAGGTCAGGACAGGCTGAGCCATCCACTGCTCACCTGCACTCATGACCCCTTGCACACCCGTGTCCTGGATACACCGCTCCACATCCTGCAGGCACCGGATATTCCCATTTGCAAACACAGGGATTCCCACAGCCTTCCTGTGGGGGGCAGGGAGAGAAGCCTGACCCTATACCACACCAGGGCAGTGCTAAGCCAGGAGGGACAGAGACCAGCCACCAAGTTCCACCCTGTTTGTTGAGACACCTTGCCTGCTATGGTATTGCTGCCTTCACTCCTAGACACAGGACATCAGGTAATGCTGAACACACCAAGGTGTGGAGCTAGGTTTATGTCCCTTCCACGAAGCCCACAGGACCAATGATTGCACCCAACCTACTGCATCCACTTGCCTGACCGCCTTGATGTGCTCCCAGGAGGCTGTTCCTGCCATGGGCCCCTTCTGCTCCTTGGTGCGCCCATGTACAGTCAGCAGCTAGGACAGACCAACACATGGTTCAGCATTCTCTAGGCCAAGGTCCCAACCTCAGCTTTCCATGCAGGAAAGAATGGGGGCCAGCTGGGCCTGGGTCTATCCCTGGACCCCAGGGTCTTAAAAGCCCTGCCCCGTGAAGGAGCCCCAGGATGCTGAGGGGTGGCTCCTGCTGCTTTCATGCATGTCTCACAGCACACTTGACCAGGCTCAACATGGAGGACTGGGGAAGAGTACCAAGTCTGATGCCCTGTGGCTTACACCTAGTCTTCCAGAGAGGCTGGATACTGAGCTCACCTAAAGGAGGCCATGGCTGATGTCTGGAGGGCCTGAGACACGGTACTGAACCCAATGTTACTCCCCATCGTCAACACCCTGGAGCTGGGATGGCAGTTTTAGAGGCTCTGAGACCAAGGTAGCAAGTCTTTAAAATGGGGCCAGGAGGGGCCCACTGCCATGCCCACATGATGCACCCCCCACCTAAAGCTACAGGAGGATCAAGAGCCACCTCTGCCTTGGAAGGTTGTCAGGGAGAGACAGTGTGGACGTGAGCCCAGACTGCCTGCTGGGTCCCAGCAACCATCCTAGGAGCCACGGCCCTCACCTGACAGCCGGCCTGCTCCAGCATCCGGGCATACCTCACCGTCTTGTCAATCTCTGGGAAGACACGGATTTTGCACGTGACAGGAACAGAGAGTCTCTCATGAGCCAACAGAACTGAGAAAGAAAGGTGACCTCTGAGGGAACCATGGTCCTACTCCAAGGTGGACAAGCCTCTATATGCCAGGCCCACAGAACCACACTAGCTTTTCCAAAAGGCAGGCCTAGGGGCACATTCTTGGTCTTCTCCTAGTCTTCACATGTGATATCGGCCTGTCCTGGTTTCCAATGAGAGGTAGCACCCAACAGACCCAGTTGTCCCCATGGGGCACTGGGAGCTAAAAGGAAGCCCTAGAGGGATGACCATTGTCCTGGCCTGAGCCCTAGCCAAGCAGTGAGTGCTTATGAGCCCTGTCAGAATGTTTCTGGGGCTGCTTCAGCTGACCCGGTGGTGCGCAGCCAACTCACCCATTCTCTGAAGCAGATCCCACTCCTCCTGCAGAAAGGCGCCGTAGTGACCTGCAGAGGACAAGAGTGGCCTAACGTCACTCTCGTATCCGCTGTCATGAACCTCCTACAAGGCCAGCTCCTCAGAATACAGAGGACTCTACAGCCAGGCTGTGTGTGTGAGTGAGCGCCTTCGTATCGGATCCCCAAATCCAGCAGCAGCTCTGCTTGGAGCAGGGGGGGAAATAAAGTCAAGCAGCTTGTCAACACCTAACATGCGAGTTCTGCCTGCCCAGCTATGAAAACTCAAAAGTGGGCTGCACAGAACACCTATACCACACAGCCTACTATCAGAGAGCCCAGGGAGCCTGTGTGCGGATTGCAGAGCCACGGAACGCCCACCAGCTGATCACATTTATTTAGAGGATAGCCATGCAGCCAGCAGAGCCTGGTCTCCACTGAAGTACCTGAGAACAGTCATTTTCCAGGATAATAAACCCTGAAAAAGGGCTGCTTGCTGGCCACAGGGACCACTGCAATCAGAGGCAGGGACTGACTCTCCCCATGCCCACCCACACAGCCTCCACCAGAACAAGCCTGGACCCCTTATATGGAGGCCTAGTGGGCTCAGCACTGGCCCGGACAGGTGTCAACACAGGACTGTGGAAGTAACCTCACCTCTCTTGGCTATCATCTGTGGGCAGCCCAAATTCAGGTCGATGGCATCACAGTAATCTTGTGCCAGGAGACCCGCCTGGACAAACACCTCTGGGTCATTGGCACAGAACTGAAGAAGACATGAAAGTCATCCATGGTCATAACAGGTCTAAGACTCCCTGCCTAGGCCACCCTGCCCTGTGAGGAGCCCCACAGTGACCCAATAAACTGTGGTCTTCTCACCAACATTTACAATATGATAAAGTACGGAATATCTCTGGCCACTATGAACATGAGTTACACATGTATGTTACATGAATGTGTAACAGCAGCCAAGGGCACAGAGTTCCACAGAACTGATAGCTCTGAGACAGAAGGACACTGAGACCGAGAGGAAGTATCACGGTGACACCGGGGCTACAAGTCCCTCACATCATCCAAGCCGTCTCTTCACCAGGGCTCAGGCTGGTTCCCAGGGAAGAGCCCAGTCTTGGGAAAGTTCATTCAGCAGCTGTGTGTTAAAGCAGGGCAGCACCCCACATTGGCCCCGCAACCCTCCACCTGGGTACGAAAGCTTGGAGATGCTGCCCTCGTATACAGGGTCTAGAACTCGGCTGCTACCTGGTCGTCATGGTCCCTCTGCCCACCTGCACAATGAGAGGCCTGTCCTCGGGACACACTTCACAGTACAGGTTCTCCTTCCGGTAGTTAGCATCTCTGACGAAGACCTGGGCGTGCAGCATAGGGGTGTAGCATAGCTGGGCTCCATGGCGGCGGCTCAGCAGTCTCCAAGCCAGCTCACTCTGGTCCACCATGGGTGCCACCACATGTCGGGCACCTCCCAGGGTGCGGCTCCAAAATTCAAAACCCTGAAGTTTGGGCATCCTCTCCACACTAAGGGCAGAAGGGAACCAGGCTCACTTCAGCCATAGTATATATGCCACCATACCAGGGAGGGTACAAGGTTCATCTGAAAGGAGCTGACCGTTCTTCACACACACACACACACACACACACACACACGCGCGCGCGCGCGCGCGCGATGGAGATACCACACGATGATGACAGGAGAGGCGTCAGCAGGCACAGGGTCGAGCCGCCCCCACCCCAGCCGTGACCCTGTCCGGATCTTACCCCCTCATTTGCTGCTGGATTAAATGCCAGCCTGGTGGAACGGGTGCGGAGGATAAACAGGTCAGTGCTGGAACAACGGATATGCGCCCCTACGGGTGGGACCTGGCCAGGCGAGACCCCGGATCGCGGGCAGGGAGAGCAGCGAGCACATCAGCCCACCGGGCTCCCTTCCTCGTCTGGCCTAGAGCCTCCTGTTCTGACCCGGTTCCTTGGGCTGGACAGGGGGCCGAGGCTACTACCGAATGACGGCGAAGGGACTCGGATTAGAACCACTTCCCGCACTGTTAGGGCTGGCCGCGGCTCCACGAAGGCCTGTGGCTGCGGGCACGCTCCAAAGAAAGGGACACAAGGCCCCGGAGCCTCCGCCTTACCCGCGGCGCCGCCACGAGGACCCGCAGGAACGCGGCGAGAGCCGCCCAGCACCGTAGCTCAGACTCAGCTCACCGCTACCGGAAGTGCCGGGGCCGGAAGCGCACTGTCAGGTTCTCCGCGCGGTCTGCGGTGCGGCGGCGAACAAAATCCTCGGAAACCGCAGCTCGGCGCCAAGGGGACCGGCCTTGTTGAAACCGGAGCGGACCAGGTACAGACTGCGCGTGCCCGGGGCCACGTTGTGCTTTTCAGACAATTATCCCAGGGAAACCGTTCCGCCCACCTCTACTCCCTCTCCACCACGCCTTCCCAGAGCAGCTTAGTTCTTCAGACACAAGATGTAAATTCAGTATAATACACAATAATTCAGATCCTGGATAGGAAAGGCTATCAAAAACAAAAACAAAAAACCACCAAAAAACAGACTGTCAAATTCCAAACCGGGACAAAGGGCTGAGATACCTATTTAATCTATCAAAACGGGCCTGGCGTCGGGTTCTCCGAGCGTCCCTAAGTCCCTTCCTCTTACAAGATAGGGCTAGCATACCCGACCCCTACCCTGAACTCTACAGCCCAGGGGCTGGGCTTCCCTTAGGTAACCAGAAACTTCCTAGAGCAAAGGAGCAAACACTCAGTGGTCTGGCCACTCTGAGTTCTCAGGCCAGACTCAGGTTGGTCTGTTTTATTTTTTATTTATTTATTCCTCATCATCATCATCTTGAAACAAGGTGTCGCTGTGCAACTTCGGCAGGTCTGGGACTCGCTATCTGTGTGTGCACCTTAATTCTCAAGGGTCAGTTCTCTCTCCTTCTGCTTGTGGATCCCAGAAAATGAACTGAGGTGATCAGGCTTAGTAACTGGGGGAGCTATTGAGTCTCCTCATCAACCCACTATCTTTTTTTTTTCTGCTTTTCCAGTCAGGGTTTCTCTGAGTAGCTTTGGTGTCTTGGAACTCGCTCTGTAGACCAGGCTGGCCTATTATCCACCTGCCTCTGCCTGTGCTAGCATTAAAGGCATGATCACCACTGCCTGGTGCAATAGCTTACTTTTAATCAGAATGTTTAGTCAGTTTGTATTTAACCCAGCAGTGACAGAACTGAGCCTACTTGTTTTCAACGTGTCTCTTCTGTGTGGTGTTCCTGTGTTGCTTCTTTCCTGCAACAGACTGAAGGAGGAAAATAAAGAGCAGACATAGCTGGGGTTTTTTGTTTGTTTTTGGTTTTTTTTGTTGTTGTTGTTGTTGTTTGAGACAGGGTTTCTCTGTAGCCTCAAAGCCTGTACTGGAACTAGCTCTTGTAGACCAGGCTGACCTCGAACTCACAAAGATTCACCTGCCTCTGCCTCCCAAGTGCTGGGATTAAAGGCATGTGCTACCACCGCCCAGCACACTATGTTTTTGATAGATAAAAATGAACTTCAATATAAACTGAGAGGTGGAGTTTGCCACAAGTTCAATGCTGGGCTAGTTGACAACACAGTAGACAGTTAATTGTCACTTGACACACCTAGAATGACCCAAGGAGGGAGTCTCAATAAAGGATTGTCCAAGGGCTAGAGAGATGGCTCAGTGGCTGCTCTTGGAGAGGACCGAGTTTCCATTCTCTCTGCCACCATGGTGGTGGCTCATAACCAACTACCCAAAGCCCACTTCTGGCCTCTGTGGGCATCAGGCATGCCTATGTTGCACAATCATGCAGTCAAAGCACTTATAAACTTTTTAAAATTAAAGTTTTCTTTAAAAAGGTTGTCTAGATTGGGTTGGCCTGTGAGCATGCCTGTGGGAGATTATCTTGATTAGTAGGAAGCCCTACCTCCTGTGGGTAAATTGGCATGGGATCCCAGGCTGTGTAAGACTGGAGAAAGCAAGCTGAACACCGGCACACATGTGTTGGAGGAAGACCGCTTGTTCGTCCCAGCCGCCCAGAACCAAAATAACCACACAGAAACTATATTAATTAAATCACTGCTTGGCCCATTAGTGCTAGCTTCTTATTGGCTAACTCTTACATCTTAATTTAACCCATCTCCATTAATCTGTGCATCACCACGAGGTCATAGCCTACCAGCAAAATTTCAGCATGTCTGTATCCGGCAGTGACTCCATGGCTTCTTTCTAACTCCTCCTCCTTTCTCCCAGCATTCACTTTAGTCTCCCCCACCCCAGCTCTTTCTGCCCTGCTCTGCTATAGGCTCAAAGCAGTTTGTTTATTAAACAATGATATTCACAGCATACAGAGGGGAATCCCACATCACCTCCCCTTTTCTATTTAAATAAAAAAAGGAAGCTTTTAACTTTAACATAGTAAAATTACATATAACAAAACAGGTTTCAAGCAAGAATTACAGTTACAATATTTATATCTACTTTATCTTTTATCATAACTAAGGAAAACTACTATAACTATAAATTTTTCAACTCTATCAAAGACTCCAGAAGGATATAATATTACCTAAGTTAATAGGAAGTGTATTGTAAGCAACTTCCAAAACTCTAGAAATGACAGAGACATCTTCCTGCCTGGACAGTCACCCAAAGTTCTTCTGTATCATTGGGACATCCATCTTCAGCCTACAGGCCCATAGTATCTAGCAGACTTTTCCATAAAGCAGGAAATTTCAAAGACGTTCTACCTATCTTGGCAGTTTGTCGGTCACTTTCTTCTGTGTCCTGCACACATGTGTCAATTCATGGCTCTGAGCTTTGACTGTGGATGTAATATAATTAGTTGCTTTAAGTTCCTATTGTTTTGACTTCTCCAAAGTGATAAACTGTTACCTGGAATTGTGAACCAACTATGACAGTCATGGTAGTTTGAATGTAATGGGCCCCCATAAGTTCATAGGGAATGGCACTATTAGGAGGTATGGCTTTGTTGGAGTGGGTATAGCCTTGTTAAAGGAAGTGTGTCACTGTGGGGGTGGACTGAGACTCCCAGTGTCTCAGTCGACTTCCTGTTGCCTGCAAGATGTAGGATTCTATGTCTGCCTGTGGGCCGCCATGCTCCCCACCATGATGATAATGGACTGAACCTCTGAACTGTAAGTGAGCCACCCCAATTAAATGTTTTCCTTATAAGAGTTGCCAGGGGGGCTGGAGAGATGGCTCAGAGGTTAAGAGTTCAATTCCCAGCAACCACATGGTGGCTCACAACCATCTGTAATGAGATCTGGTGCCCTGCAGGTATATATGCAGGTGGAACACTGTGTACTTAATAAATAAATATTAAAAAAAACCTCTAAGACAACAGTAAGTTTTTTTCTTTATGAAAACAAGTTATTTTTTTATTTATAGTAGTGCTTTACTTCATTTCCTCTATTGGAGTCTTACTACTACTTCCTCTGATTTTTTAAAGAAGATTTATTTATTATGTATACAATGTTCTGTCTGCATATATGTCTGCACACTAGAAAGGGGCAACAGATCTCATTATAGGTGGTTGTGAGCCACCATGTGGTTGCTGGGAGTCGAAATCAGGACCTCTGGAAGAGCAGCCAGTGCTCTTAACCTCTGAGCCATCTCTCCAACCCCCTGATTTTTATTTATTAATTTATTTTTTATATAGAGTTTCATTATGTATCTTCAGCTGGCCTGGAACTCACAGAGATCCACCCGACTCTGCCTGTCAAGTAGAGACACCAAAGGTATGGACTACCATATCTGGCTAGTTTCACTACTCCTTAATTGTTCTAAGGCTGCTCCCACGCACCTCGAGTCAGAGTCTGAGAGTCAACAGTTTCTGTTGTACAATCACCTGCTCCCACTTTTCACCTCTGCTGTCACACATCAACTCCACAAACCTTATAGAAATACTGCATCGTTGAGTCCTGCTCTCCAGCATTGGTGCCATTGTTGATATGCATTTTATAACGATATGAGTTACAGAGGCCACTTACGATACTTGTATTTTCTGCCCTGTAAGAAAATGAGAGGGGCTGGCGAGCTGGCTCGGCAGTTAAGAGCATCTGCTGCTAGTCTTAGTGTTCTATTGCTGTGAAGAGACACCATGAGGGGCTGGAGAGATGGCTCAGTGGTTAAGAGCATTGCCTGCTCTTCCAAAGATCCTGAGTTCAGTTCCCAGCAACCACATGGTGGCTCACAACCATCTGTGGTGAGGTCTGGTGCCCTCTTCTGGCCTGCAGGCATATACACAGACAGAATATTGTATACATAATAAATAAATAAATCTTTAAAAAAGAGAGAGAGAGAGACACCATGACCACAGCAACTCTTATAAAGGAAAACATTTCATTGGGGTGGCTGACAGTTTCAGAATTCCGGTCCGTTCTAGGACATGGCAGTGCGCAGACAGACATGGTACTGGAGCAGTAACTGGGAGTCCTACGTCTTGCAGACAACAAGAAGTGATCTGTCTCATAAAGTTCAAAGTCTCTTCTGAGATTCATGCAATCTCTTAGCTTTCATCTCCCTATATAATCAAAATCAAAAAGCAGATCACATACTTCCAACATACAACGGCATGGGATATATATTATGGTTCCAAACATAGGGAAGGGAGCACAGTGAGGAAACACTGGGCCCAAGCAAGAACGAAAACCAGCTGGGCAAACTCCCAACTCTGCATCTCCATGTCTGATGTCAAAATGCTCTTCAGATCCCCAACTCCTTTCATCCTTGTTGAGTGCAGTAAACTTCTTTCTCTTGGGCTGGCTCCACTCCTTGTCAGCAGCTCTCCTCAGCAGGGATCCCAGGGCTCTGGCATCTCCAACATCCTGGAGTCTCCAAGGCAATCAGCTTCAACTTCACAGCTTCATGTAATGGCCTCTCTGGGCCACCATTCAGGGACACCCCTGACACATGCCTTATAGTGGCTTTCCTTAGGCACAGAGATAACTCCATAACCCCTTTCTTCTATCCTTGACGCTTAAGCCAGAACCACGTGACCGAAACTGCCAAATTCCGCTGATTGCTGGGACTGGAACATGGCTCCCTTGTTCAATTACATCTTCACCAGCTTTCAGCTTTCTGTTTTTGATAATTTCCTTCACTGCCTAAGCTTGGCTGTTTTCTATAGACCAGGCTGGCCTCAAACTCACAGAAATCCACCAACCTCTGTCTCCTGAGTACTGGGATCAAAGGTGTGCACCACCACACTGGGCTAACTCCTTTGCACAAGCTGCGTGAGATCTTGCCCTGAGGTTACCACTTCTCTTTCTTTCTTTCTTTCTTTCTTTCTTTCTTTCTTTCTTTCTTTCTTTCTTCCTTTCTTTTGCCCGTCCTTCCTTCCTTCCTCCCTCTCTCTTTCTCTCTCTTTCTTTTTTTTCTTTTCCTTTCTCCCTCCCTCCTTCCCTCTATCCTTCCTTCCTTCTTTCCTTCCTTTCTTCCTTCCTTTCTTTAAGATTTATGAGTGCTTTATCTGCATGCACACCTTTAGGCCAGAAGAGGGCACCAGATACCACTAGAGATGGTTGTGAGCCACCATGTGGTTGCTGGGAATTGAACTCAGGACTTCTGGAAAAGCAGACAGTGCTCTTAAGCCATTGTGCACTGAGCAATCTCTCCAGTCCCCCATTTTACTCCATTTCTTAATCTGTTTCTCTCCCTGAACACAGGATTTAGCTCTATTCCACTTCCTGGTGCCCTTTTCTCAGACTGCACATTTTATATTTTATTTTCTTAGCTTCTTTCTTTTCACTATAAATCTTCGTCGGAGTTATCACTAATAAATACATGACAGAATCTATGCTAGGCTGTTTTGAGATTTCCTCTGCCAAAAGACTTAATCCAAAACTCTTCACTTTAGGCTCAGGCAGACTCTTTGGACAGGAGCAAAAGGCAACCACTTTCTTCACCAAAATATCACAGGAATGATCTCCAGGTAACATACTAAAATTCTCCCCCGGCCCCGCTAAGAGGAGCAGCCCCCTCATAGTTCAAATCACCCTAAACACCAATGTCTCCCACTGGTATGGCCCATTAAACAGTGCTTAAAGTATTCCACTGGTTTCTTAACTCAAAGTACCAAAGTCCAAATTCCTCCAAACACAAACATTCCTCCTTTCACAGCAATACCCCAGTCCCAGTACCAACTTCTGCCTTAGTTATGGCTTCTGTTATTGTGAGGAGACACCATGACCACAGCAACTCTTATAAAGGGAATACTTATTGGGGTGGCTTGCTTACATAAGTTCAAAAGTTCACTCTGTAGGGCTCAGCCATGACAACCTCAATAGAGGCCTGAGATTCAGTAGTTTATCCTAAGGCAATACCTGGTTCCAGGAAAGACCACAAACTGAGACCACTCAGGCAGGCATCACCCAGGAACAGGTCATCCAAAAGAAATTCCTAATGTTCCAACTGTTGTACACAGGAACACCTGTCGTCCCTCAGTCCAGCACACCCATCCCCTTTCACCAAGACACCCCTAGACAAATGTCAGCCAGTCAGAGGTCCTGAGTCTTAGGAATTCCTCACCCCAACCTCTGCTATTATAAAAACCCTGCCCCAACTGAGCTCGAAGCGCTCAGATTGTGCCAATGCATTGGACACTTGGAGGGTCCAAGTTCAAACTTGAATAAGAATAAAGGCTCAGCAGTGGTGGTGCCCGTCTTTAATCCCAGCACTCGGGGGAGGCAGAGGCAGGTGGATCTCTGAGTTCAAGGCCAGCCTGGGCTACAAAGCAAGTTGCAGGACAGCTGTTACCCAGAGAAACTCTGTTTCGGAAAAAGAAGAAAGAAAGAGAGAGAGAGAGAGAGAGAGAGAGAGAGAGAGAGAAAGAAAGGAAGAAAGAAAGAAGGCTCTTTGCTTTTACATACAGGATTCAGTCTCCTTGTTGGTTTTTTGGGGACTCTGCAATCTGGACATAACACAGTTCATTATCGTCATGGTGGGACATAGTTGTGAGTTGTGTGCCGGCAGACATGGTGCTGGAAAAGGAACTGAGAGTCC
Source organism: Myodes glareolus (assembly GCF_982192425.1). Lineage (NCBI taxonomy): Eukaryota > Metazoa > Chordata > Mammalia > Rodentia > Cricetidae > Myodes > Myodes glareolus. The sequence continues at coordinate 1,356,704 of NC_142034.1, read as the reverse complement.
GACATCTTGCAGGCAACAGGAAGTGGGCTGTCTCATGGGTGTGACTTGAGCATAGATGAGCCCTCAAAGCCCACCTCCACTCTTCCATAACAAGGCCACACCCACTCCAACAAGGCCACACCCACTCCAACAAGGCCACACCCACTCCAACAAGGCCACACCCACTCCAACAAGGCCACACCTCCTAATGGTGCCGCTGCCTTTGGGGTGGCTTTTCTACCACACTGCTCTTCCAGAGGTCCTAATTTCAGTTCCCAGCACACACAAGGCGAGCTGGGCAGTGGCGTTACACGCCTTTAATCCCAGCATTCAAAAGGCAAAGACTGGGCATCTCTGAGTTTGAGAACAGCCTGGTCTACAGATTGAGTTTCAGGACAGCCAGGGCTACACAGAGAAACCAAGAAACAAACAAACAAACAAACAAAACGAAAACAAAAATGAAAGACAAGATGCACATCCCTGACATTTATCCAGCACTCCTCATCCTTTCTACAGATCTAAGTTTCTACCTGTTTTAATTGCTCCTTGGGCTAACGTCATCTTTTAGTCTTTATCGGTCAGATCTGAGCATCTGCAATGCGCTCACTTGCATTTATTTGTAAATCTCTGAAACTCCATCATCTCATCAATAAAGGAAAAAATAAAGCAGAAGAAGGAAAAGAAAACAAGATTAAAGAAAGTAACAGCTGGACCTGGTGACACACATTGGAATTCCAGCTGGCCTGGAGCTCTCGGTCCTCCTGCCTGTCCTCCTGAGTGCTGGGATTGCAGACATGCGCCACCACGCCTTAGCTCTGGCTGGTCTCCTTGGCATTGCTGCTTTGGGGTTTGCTGAACTTCTTTCATCCCTAAGTTAATTTTTTTCAACCCATTTAGCAATATTTCAGTCACTTTTTTCTTTTTTCGAGACAGGGTTTCTATGTGTAGCTTTCTTTTTCTTTCCTTTCTTTCTTTTTCTTTTTCTTTTTTTTTTTTTCTTTTTGGTATTTCGAGATAGGGTTTCTCTGTGACTTTTTTGGAGCCAGTCCTGGAACTAGCTCTCGTAGACCAGGCTGGCTTCGAACTCACAGAGATCTGCCTGCCTCTGCCTCCCAAGTGCTGGGATTAAAGGCGAGCGCCACCACCAGGCTATGTGCAGCTTTCTTTGGTGCCTGTCCTGGAACTTGTTCTGTAGACCCGGCTCCCGCATGGCCTCGGCCTCCCCGCGCTGGGATTAAAGGCGAGCACCACCACTGCCCAGCTCTGTTTTCTTTTTCTTAACAGGGTCTCTAATGCAGATTGGCCTTGAACTAGGTTTCTAGCTAAGGACCTTGAATTCCTGCTCCTCCTATCTCCCTCCCCACAAGACTTAGTTTATCCCGTGCTGGGAATCAAACCCCAGGCTTCGCGTGTGCTGGGCAAGCACTCTACCAGCTGAGCCACTTCCACAGCCCTTTTCTGTTCTTCCCTTGTTCTTTATGCGACAGTCCACGTTTCTAGTGTTTGTCGACAACTGTGTTGGAATTTCTTTCTGCTTTGTTTCCTGGGGTCCCTTTATTTGAGCTAGGGCGTTACCTGCCCTTAGGCTGGCCTGCCCCCTAGTGGAGCCTTCCAGCACTGTTGGTCAGCTGAGGCAGCACGGGCCACCCCTGCGATCAACAGGCAATTTACAGATCTGGCATCTGGGAAGGGACAGCCTGTGACCTCCGCTCACCTCTCTTGGCAGGGCCCCACTACCTTACCGTAAGCCTGGGCAAAGGCACTGAGACTAGACTCCTCTTCCTGCTGCTCTGGAGCTGAGCTTCCGACCTCCAAAGGGGACTTGATGAGGAAGAACCCCCGGCATAAGCAATGCAGCACAGAGAGCTGGGGTGGAGAGCCTTTGGTAGCCTGTGCAGTAGCCCTAGGCTGGCCCTGGGGGAGGAGCCTGTCCTTAGCTGCACCCGTCACGTGGGCAGAGGGGGACGGGGCCAAGGCAAGTGCCCCAAACTCACTGCTCCTGCCAGGATTTGGTAGATTTTCCTGAATACTGCTTTCCCTTTGGCTGAGAGTCCTCAGAACACCTTCCAGGACTTTCAATGACTTTCTGGAGACTTTTCACCAGAAAAGGCTGCCTTGCTGGGAGCAGTCTTCTGAACCCTTCCGGCCACCAGGAGCACGGGACCCTTTTAGTTCAATGTGACTCACACGATGCTCAGGTTCTGCCAATGTGTTCCCGGTTTGTTCCGTCTTATTCTCTTCATTTTTATTTTCTATTTTTTTGGACAGGGTCTCATCATGTAGCCTTAGCTGGTCTGAAACTTAGTGTGTAGACCAGGCTGGCCTCAGACTCACAGAATTCACTCGCCTCTGTCTCCCAAGTACTGGAATAAAAGGGCATGGGTAGCATGTGCCGTCATGCCTGGAAAAAAAAAATCTTAAAAAAACAGCTGAACTAAACAGCATATTCTGAAGAATACCCCTCCACCACCCTTCTTCCCTCTTCCCATCATCCTCCCTAACACACAAAGCGGCATTACCGTTATACCCATATATAGCATTATAACCATATCGACTCATGGTCTTCTTGCTTCAGCTAGCTACATGCTAGGAATACAGGTGCGCTCCACCATCCTGGGATTGCCTATCTTTCCCATTTGTTGTCTTGAAGCTCACGTCAGGTTTCCTTGCTCACGGCCCTCCTTTGCACACACAGACATTCCTTCTGACAGTCATCCAGGAGAAATGGTTAGGTCATGTCCACTATTTTGTGATTTTACATAGTGTTACAATGTGTTGTGTGTGTGTGTGTGTGTGTGTGTGTGTGTGTGTGTGTGTGTGTAGGCGTAGGCGTAGTCAGGACATTTTCCAAGGAACTTGAACACTGAGGTCGTTTTTCTGCGAGCAGCCACATCTCCCGGAGACCCTTTGTTCTGTGTGCGCTTCCCACCAGTACTGCTTTGGTGCCGGTTTCCCTGCAGCCCCCACAGCACAGTGAGGTCATGTCTGCAGTTGTACCAGCCATCCTTGTTGTGACTATCAATCTTTATTTCCCTTATAATGAGAGGCTGAGCATCTTTTAATATGTGTAGAGATCTAACTGACTATTACTTTGTTTATAAATCCCTCCTTAAACGGCTTCATGGAGGCATAATTAGTACTTTGGAAGTATATGTAAAGTGACAATTACACGTCTATAGATACTTGTATATGCAGCTGAAACTGTTACAGTGAGACCATGAAAGTGTGTATCGCCACCCCCAGTTTCCCTGTGATCCCCCACCCCCTTTATCCATGACACTCCCGTTGCTACTGACGGCTGTGCTTTCCTAGGGCTTTATACACACAGAAGTGTGTCAAGTCTTCGCTTTGCTCTTTCTTCCCAGGGCTCAGTCATGGATATTCTGAAATATCCGTATTATGGGATGTTCTGAAATGCGTCTCTCCATTCCCCTGCTTATGAGTCTGGAATGGTTTCTGATTCAATCTGTTGCTATGAATGTTCTTGTCAAATCTTCATACGGACGTAGGGTAATTTATATGCCTGGGAGCAGGACAGCAGATCCTATGTTAGATGCACATTTAACTTTGCTTTTTGAAAGTGGCCTCAGATTCCCTCTGCAGCCAAGGACAACCTTGAACTTCTGATCCCCTGCCTCTTCCACCCAAATGAGTAGAGGGTTCCAGGTACGTGCCACCACACCTGGATTCCTGTGTGTTAAGGAAAGGGTTTATTTGGCTCAATCACAGTCCACCATGAGCCAAAGGCACTCAGTGCAGAAATTCAAACAGGAACCGGGAGTCAGGAACTGAAGCAGAGGCCATGGAGGAACACTGTTTGCTGCCAGCGTGCAGCCCTGAGCCATGGCCACACATCTGTTTGTGACTTCTTTGGTGGCTGCTGTGGGCTTTGCATTACAGATAAAAGCACCTTAGTCACGTCACCCATTCCAGGGAGGCATGCACACCATTTCCTCTCATTTATTTATTTATTTAGGTTTTTTGAGACAGGGTTTCACTATGTAGTCCTGGCTGTCCTGGAACTTGCCCTGTAGACTAGGGTGGCCTGGAACTCATAGAGATCTGCCTGCCTCTGCCTCCTGAGTGCTAGGATTAAAGGCGTCCGCCACCACCATGTCTTTAGTTTGTGTGCATTGGTGTTTTGCCTGCATGTATGTCTATGTGAGGGTGCCAAATCCCCCAGAACTGGAGTTACAGACGGTTGTGAGCTGCCATGTGGGTGCTGGGAATTGAACTCAGGACTTCCGGACCTCTGGAAGAGGAGTTAGTGATCTTAACCACTGAGCCATCTTCCCAGCTCATTTCTTCTTTTTTAAATTTAGCTTTACTTTATGTATTTGACTGCTTTGCCTGCATGTATGTGTGTGTACCATATGTGTAACAAGTATTCCCAGAGTTTGGAAGAGGCCACAGGATCCTCTGGAATTGGAGTTAAGGATGGTTGTGAACCACCATGTAGGTGCTGGGAACTGAACTCATATCCTCTAGAAGAGCCGAAAATTCTTTAACCACTGAGCCGTCGCTGCAGCCCCTAGCAGATTCAGGAGGGGTCAGGACCTGGCCTCCTGGGACTTGGAGTCCAGAGTGCTCTCAGGGTCAGGGGGCTAGGATAGATACAAGGGGCTGGGGCCTAAGCTCCCAACTTAACAAAAAGGGACCTTCCTTTCTTCAGATCAGGGCTTGGAGGGGTCGCGGTGAATGTCTCTGGCACCCCCCAGCCTTTCCTACACCACTAGAGGGAAGGTGGTGGGGCTCCCTACCATTCTGGTTTGCTATGCTAGCTCTCCTGACCAGAGGCCCAGAATGCCCACCTTCCCAAGCTCTCTTTTTCTGAGGCTGGAACTCAGGACCTCAGAAATTCTAGGCAAGTCCTCTACCAACTGACCCACACTCCCAAATCCGTTGAACACGCATATGTAGTCGAGGTTATCCTTGAACTGGCGGCAGTAATCTTCCTGCCTCAAGTGTTCGGGTCGCAGCTGTACACTACATGTCCTGGAGACCTTTATGGAATGGGGCATCTGGTCTGTGCCCTTAGACTCTCCCAGCTCCTCCCATCTCATTCCCTGAACATTGAAGGAAGCACACACATTCAACAGTAGCTCTTGTACTTAGGACTTAGTATTTGGTTTTATTTCCACGCCCATGCTCAACAGTACCATGTAGTATGTGTAAATTCTCAGCTCTATTAACTAAGCAGGAGGGGGGGGCACCACTCAGTCCATCTTCCCACCGCTCAGGTTTTTGCTTCTTGTTGGATTTTGAGCAGTTTGACTGTGATAGGCCGTAGCTTACGACCTGCTTCCTGAGCTTGAAGTTTGCTTCCTGAACCTGCAAGTTTGAAAGTGAGCCCCTACCCCCCCTTTCCAGTTCTACAGATTGAAAGCAGGGCCTTGTGCACATTAGACAAAGGCCACTTTTTCCTCTCAAGCTGCACCCCTGCCCTTTTACTCTGGGACTCCAAATTACACACGAGGTCCCATCTCTTCCTGAGCTCTGTTCATTACTTAATAATAATAATAAAGATTACTTGTTCCCCGTCCTGGTAACTGCCTGTCTCCTTGGGTTCTAAGAGTCCTTTCTCCTGCTTACATACTTTACTATTCTGAACACCTGGAACTTACTTTTTTTGGCTGTTATCCTAAAGTTAGTGTCTATTCTGAGTGTCTTGACAGGCTGATCTTGTGACCTTGTCTTCCTGTCCACTCCCCCTCCCACAGGTAGGTGTGTGTGTGTGTGTGTGTGTAGCCCTGGCTGTCCAGGCTAGTTGTAAACTCTGTTTCCCTGCCTCTGCGATTAAAGGTGTGTGTTACCATTGCTGGGCATCCCCCTGCTTCGGATATATAGCCCAGTCTGACCTCTGCCTGCTGGGGTAATGGGGCCCAGTCTGGCTTCTGCCTGCTGGGGTGACAGAGCTCCAGAGTCTTGCTGAGCTTTGTAGAGAGCATTTAGTTTGGAGCTTTGACCCTTAGGCCAAGAGGTGGTGTGAATGGACGCAGAGACAAGTGGGTCTCTGTGAGTCTGATGCCAGCTTGGTCTATAAAGTGAATTCCAGAACTGCCAGAGCTGTTAAGAGAAACCATCTTCAAAAACCAAAAAGAAATTCTGAGCCTTATGGTCTTGGGGCTTTTGTTCATTCTTTTAGATTGGGTTTTATGTATGTAAACGCTTTGTTCGCATGTACGTCTATGGACTGTGTGACAATGGCTGCACACAATCTGGTTCCTCTGCAAGAGCAGCCAGAGTTCTTGCCCCTTGAAGTCATCTCTACTGCTCAAGTGCACAAGGTAGATTTACGCCACTAGAACAGAGGTTGTGGACGATTATTTCTGACTGGTGGCAGGACTCGCTTAGTGCCACGCCACTCAGCCAGATGTTAAATTTGTCCTCTACCATCTTTCTCAAGACACCTGTGAACAGCAACTGCTTTTGAATTTTTTTTTTACTTATTTTAGTATTGTTACGCTCGACACACATGGTCAGAGGTCTATTAGTTTTTCCTACTTTTTAAAAATATTTAGATACTTATTATGTACACAGTGTTCTGTCTGCATGTACCCTTGGATGCCAGAAGAGGGCACCAGACCTCGTTACAGATGGTTGTGAGCCACCATGTGGTTGCTGGGAATTGAACTCGGATCCTCTGGAAGAGTCAGTGTTCTTAACCTCTGAGCCATCTCTCCAGCCCCTAGTTTTTCTACTTTTATGTGGGTTCCAGGGATCAAACTTAGGTCACGGAGCATGACTGTACCCACTGAGGGGCATCACCAGACCCAGCAACTGCTGAAATCACATGGGAGATAGAAAGAGCAAGGAGTCTCAAGATTTTATTACCAGTCACAGATTGGACTTATACAATACCATGTGAGTCCCTAAGGGTCACATGGCAGGGTGAGGGAGGCAGGCATTTCTAGGCTGGTTCATAAATCCACTCCTTTTTGTTTAACCAGGCACTAGGAACAACAAAGAGCTTTTAAAGAACATTCTATGTTGAACTAGAGCTAGCCAGATGCTTATCAGTCTTGGGCTAACCATTAACTAGGACAAGACCCCTTCTGAGCACCCTATTTGCACCCCACTTGAAGGTTCTCCAGGCTGCAGCTGTCTGCGACCACCTGTGGACAGATGCTGAAGATACTGCTGCCGAGTCTGCTGGACTTGTGGGGACTTGTTGTTCTCCATTAATCCTGGCCCTTGACCCCCAAAAGGCTGCCTTACAAGACCCATCATGTATGGGCTTATCACCAAGCCCATACATACAAGCTGGCTGTCCTACATTCCTCAGTGACCTTGGAGACCTTTGACTGTGCTGTGTTGTCCCTCTGTTCTGGCCATGTCACCTGTTTCCAGGAATTTGTTTCTCACACCAGCCAAGTGCTGCTCAAGTTTTGCTCTAAGTGTCTGGTCTGGCACCAACTGAGCTGATACCCACAGAGCAACGTGAAGGTGGAGATATTCTGCTCTCACCGCAGCCTGCGGTCTCCAGCCCCAGGGCTGAAACACTCATCAGCACACTTAGTCCTCACTCTAGAGTGTCAGGTCAGGGACTGGACAGACTGAACAGAGGCCAGCGCTCACATGCGGTTTAATTGTGGAAAGGGCACAGCAACAAGAGCAGCATCTTTACCAGGTTGGTGTAAAAATCAGTCCAGACGTGGTTCTTTACACTGACAGTTGCAATAAATTCAAAACCCAGGCAGCGATTTGAATCTTTTCTTGGAAAACAAATACAGTGAGTGTCCGGTGCGGTCCGCAGGGTCAGCATGGCCCTGCATCATGGGTGCAGCCGGGATGCTGGGGGCCAAGGGCCACGGGCTACAGTGTCTGCTGGGGTCCTCATCCTCCAGGAACCAGCCCCCTCCATACCCTGCCCTGCAGTGGGCAGGGCCAGGAGAAAAAGGGGCTCCAGCCAGCAGCCTGTCTGGTAAAGTCTGGAAACTACCAGAAATTTGCCCCATATGGCTTCTGCCATTTTAAGGGGTTCTAGAATGAGCAATGGGGATCTTTCCCAGCAATGCAATAAATATGAGAATTTATGGAGAAACAGCCAGCATGGCAGAGGCCACACGGCAGAAAAGGCTCAGTTTGGCTTCTGCACATCTCCACTGACTCTTCACAGACCAGGTGTCTCCAAGTCAGTGGCTCTGGGAACCCCACTAGGTGGCTGGGACACTGGGAGCAGGGGGTCCCACCAGCAGGACCCTCCTAGTCCCTGCGTTTAGGGTGTGGTGGGGATTGGAGCATCTCTGGTGGCGGGTGTGGAGCGTGGCTTCATGAAGGCCTAGCCCTCCCGTACACTCACTCGAGGCTCAGCCAGGGAGCTGTGGATGATGTTGATGATGGACTCCAGGCCGCTGCCCTCCAGCAGCGTGCGGTGGTCACCCTCGATGATGTGCACAGAAACCTTCCCATCGCACACCTGCAAATGTGGACAGCTCACTGTGACCGCCCCAGCCACTCCGCCCCTGGCAGGTACGTCTGCCTCACCTGCCCCACTCACCTGAGAGAGGTTGTAGTCAGCACCCAGATCCTCACCATAAGTACCGCCTGTCTTAGCACGCAACAGCGTCACATTGCCATGGTACTTGGCCTTGGGTTTATACTGTTCGGCCGCCCGCAGCTTGTGGTAGAAGGACAGGGCAGCAAAGCTCAGCTCGCGGCGGTCCAGGCTGCGGTGGCTTTTGGTGATGAGGTCGACAGCAGCAGTCACCCGGTCCTCCAGGCTTTTCAGTGGGAGCAGGGCCTCTAGCATCTGGAGGGAACAGTTCTGAGTATCGGGGTGGGGCCAGTCTGCCCCGCTTTCCACTGGGGAGACAGGGATCTAAAGAAGTTCCCCCATCTGTCTGGTCCATGTCATTCTCAGCTCCAGCCTGCCCTTCCTGTCCACTCCAGGGTATCTCCTGGCCTACCTTGTTGTGCTCTGCATCAATGAACTGCTTTACGAAGAAGCAGATGGCCTCAGCCTCAGCCTCGGCCTCACAGCCTGGGGTCATCTTTGCCCGATAGCTCTGTCACGGGAGGAGACGCTGCTGCACCAAGTGTTGAAGTGACTAGGACCCTCCCGGAAGAAATGTGTTCACATCCAAGACACAGGCTGCAGCACTCAGGACCAGTTGGCCCAGCTCTTACCTGGGTGTAGGCCAGCACGAAGGTGTGTGAGCCGTCAAACAGGAAGAGGCTGTTGTTGGTGGGGGCTGGGCCCTGCTGGGCCTGCAGCTGAGAGCACATCTCAAAGGCTACACAGGCCCCGAAGGAGTACCCAGCCACTCGGTAGGGCCCCTCGGGCTGCACTTGCTTGATGCAGTCGATGTAGTAGGCAGCCAGGTTTGGGATGCTGTCCAGAGGAGCCGCTGTAAGACAGCACAGGGCTCAGCACTTAGTGGGGAACGGAGCCCCTAGGCAGCGAGCGCCGCCCCAGTGCGTGCACAGTACCTTGGGTGCACTGTAGGCCGTAGGTGGGCACGCTGAGTTTGGCAGCCAGGTTTTGGAACACAGTGGTGGAGCCTTCAATGGGGTGCACCAGGAACAGAGGCCGCTCAGAGCTTTGTACCGAGTTGAGCCGAGTGAGGGTCGGGCCCTCGGGGTTCACCAACAGGGTGCTCAGGTTCAGCTGGGTCTGCTTCAGGGCCGAGTCATTCTTGGACTTGGGGGCTGTCACCTCTGTAAGGACGTAGTATGATATAGGTTGGCCTTGGTATGTGGGTTCTGGTACACTATACATGTGCACTATACACTATACATTGGTCCCAAATGCTCTTCGCTTTTTTTGTTTGTTTGTTTTTTCAAGACAGGATTTCTCAGTGTAGCTTTGGAGCCTATCCTGGCACTCACTCTGTAGACCAGGTTGGCCTTGAACTCACAAGAGATCCGCCTGCCTCTGCCTCCCAAGTGCTGGGATTAAAGGCGTCCAACACTACCACCCAGCTCCAAGTGCTCTTTGGAGAAAGGACCCTACTGTTGCCCCAGTGCTGGCAGCTTGGATAGGACACACCAAGACCCTCTCACAACCTGCTGCCCGGTACGCACCACTTGCTGAGCCAGTCTTGGAGGACAGTTCCTGCAGCTTCCGAAGCGTGAGCTGTCGCACTTCACGCATGGGCAGCACCAGGTCATGTTCACGTTCCAGGATCTGGCGTACTTCTACACCCATGAGTGAGTCCAAGCCAAGATCTGCCAGCGAGCTGTCCAGGTTAATACCTGCCAGGTCTCGGATGCCTGCCAAAGGGATTACTGGTCATTATTTAGGAGGGGAGGGGAGTGAGGACAACCTGGACATGGGAACCAGGTACGGCTGGGAGTGCTGGGCCTACAACAGACCTGTTACTCTCTATAAACAACCATCACTATGGTCATTGCTCCCCAGCATCACTGTCAATCACCCAGGCCATGTAACCCTGTCCTCTGCTTCTACAGATGGGGAAGCTAAGGCTTGGAGAGCTACGCAGGTTCCTGAAGTTGGCTCACCTAGGATGTGTGCTACGGCCTTCATCAGATCCCGCTGGGCTTCGCCATCACCATGGGCCACAGCTTTCTTCTCAGCCAACACAAAACTACTCAGGACTGCATAAGGCTGGTTCAGGAAGAGGTCCAGCACCTCCATGCAAGAGGCGATACGCTGTGGCAGTGTGCCACCGATGACGGTGTCGTTGGTACCCATTGCTTCCAGGACGATGCCCACATCACCGATGGCACCCCATTGCACGGCAAGGCCTGTGAGCAAGGGAGGCAGTGGGTGAGGGGCTCTGCGGAGCGTGTGAAGTCACAGCACGCGTGGGCGGGGCAGAGGCCCACCTGGGAGGCCATCGTGCTGGCGCTGCTCGCATATCCGTTCCATGGCAGAGTTGGCGAAGCCATAGTTGGTTTGGCCAGCGTTACCACGCCCACAGCTTACAGAGGAGAAGGCCACAAAGTAGTCCAGCTCAGGGCAGGCTTCCCGGGTTGCCCTGTGGGTGGGAGTTCATATCACTTTATCATGCCCATAACCTCTCCAAGGCAGTCCAGAGAAGGTCACAGGCGGGACCAAACGGAGGTCCTGCCTACCTGTCCAGGTTCAGGGTACCATTGTATTTGGGCTTGCTGACATCCTGGAAGAGCTCTGGCGTCTGGTTCTCTAGCATAGCGTCTCTCAGGACCTGGAGAAAGGGTTAGTGTTTGCTGCAGCTCTGGGCTCTCCCCACTCAGCAGCTGCCTGCTGCTGGGTCTCAGGCTTTGGAGGTGTCTGGAGCCCAGGATGCCTTTCTCACCATGGCCAAGTTGAAGACACCTCCCACAGGCCCAAGCTTTGTGGCTTCAGCGATGAGAGCACGGGCCCCCTCCAGCGAGCTGGCATTGCTTGTTGACACGAGCACGTGGATGCCCTGGCGCCTCCACTCTCGAACCTGCTTGGCTTGGTAGCCTGTGGGACACAGGGCTGTGGGGCTGCACCGGAGGAGAGGGAGTAGCCTACAGCCCCTCCCAGAACACCTTCCACCAAAGGGAGGCCTATATCACCAGCTGCCCCAGGTGCCCTTACTTGCTTACCTGTGCGGATTCCAGACCGGGAAGTTAGCACAAGCCTCTGGGCCCCCCGGAGCACGAGCCACCTGGCCAGCTCCAGGCCAAAGCCACCTAAGCCACCAGTGATGATGTAACTCTTGTGGGCTGGGCAGAAAGTCTTGGCGATAGCAGAAATCTGGGTGGGCTGAGCCCCTGGGAGCACAGCCTCTGGCTCCTCCTCCCGCACCTACAGATAAGAGTAGTGGCTCAGAAGCAACAGAGGGACCAGGGAGATGATGGAGTCGATGTGTGATGTCCTTCTGATATGTGTTGCTCTTATTTGCTAATGAATAAAGCTGCTTTGGCCCATGGCACAGCAGAAGACAGCCAGGCTGGAAGAGATACAGAGTAGCTGGAGCCAAAGAGACACCATGAGAAGGAAGCCACCAGAACCTTAGCAGTAGGCAAACAGCCTCACAGTGGTACACAGATTAATAGAAATGGGTTAATTGAAGATGTAAGAGTTAATTAATGGGACTGGAGAGATGGTTCAGTGGTTAAGAGCACCAGTTGCTCTTTCAGAGAACCTGGGTTCGATTCCCAGCACCCACATGGCAGCTCACAATTGTCTGTAATTACAGTTCTAGGGACCCCACACACATGGCAAAACACCCATATACATAAAAATAATAAGCAGTCTCCAGTTCCAGAGCAGCTAAAGGTACTTCTATCAAGCCTGATGACCTGAGTTTGACTCCTGGAACATACGTGGTGAAGAGAACCAACTCCCACAAGCTGTCCTTCAGCCTCTACTCTACACATGTGCCATGGCATTCAAATATCACACAGAAGGAAATGTAGTTAGAAAACTAAACTCTGCCAGCCAAAGCCAGCGTGGGCACCCAGGGACTGCCTCACCTGGACAACAACTTTGCCAATGTGTCTCCCCTGAGCCATGTAGCGGAAGGCATCCTCCACCTGGGTCTTGGGGAACACTGTACACTTGAGGGGCTTCACCACCCCATCCCGGATGCCAGCCTGCAGCAGGGCCGCCACCTCCCGCCAGGTCTCATTGTTCTCCTCGAAAAGTGCATCCAGCAGGATCCCGTGGAAAGTGACATTCTTCAAGAAGATAGCCATGCCTGAATGGGAGAGTCACGGTCACTGGTGGAGACCCCAAGCCCCCACACTAGCTCCCCACCCCTGTCCCCAGGACTACTAACCCAGGGGGTGGTTGTTCGAAAGATCAAATTTGCCGATCTCTAGGAAGCGACCATGCTGAGCGAGGCACCGAACACTGGCCTGGAGCTTCTCTTCTGCCAGGGAGTTGAGTACCAGGTCGACCCCTAAGGTGACAAACACAGATCCTCTGGATCATGCGGGCTCAATCTGTCCAGAGGGCTAGACTGAATATATGAATCCCTCCCAGGCAATGGCCCAGGTGGGCACCTACCTTTGCCACCTGTGTGCAGTAACACATGCTGCTCGAATGATGTGTCTCGTGAATTAGCAAAGCTGGTGTCATCGAGCTGAGGGAACCTGGCCTGGAGGTACGCTCGCTTCTCAGCTGAGCCTGTGAGGAGAGAGGCCCTAGTGAGCCTGGGTCACGGAGTTCAGGGTCTGGGGTTCTGGGGGGCAGGGCCCTTACCCACAGTGGTGAAGACTCGGCAGCCCAGACTGAGGGCGATGGAGATGGCCGCCTGGCCCACCCCGCCGGAGCCCGAGTGGATGAGCACAGTCTCTCCGCGCTGCACACGCCCTCGCACCACCAGGGAGTAGTAGGCAGTGGTGTACACGACGGGCACAGAGGCGGCCTCCTCCAGCGTCCTGAGGGCACAGCACAGGATCACCTCAGTCTGGCCACCAACTAAGATCACGTCACCCCCAGGGGCAGCTGGCCCACTTACCAGTTGGAGGGCACTTCCCAGAGGAAGTCTGGCGACAGCAGAACTGAGGTGGCCAGGCCCTCTGCGGGCACCAGCCCCATCACACGTCGGCCACCCCTATCACGGCCTGAGAATTCCATGCCCAGCATGCAGTCCCGGTTGGCCCATTTTCCTGCAGTAGACAGAGGGGAGGCGCACCAGTGCTGAGGGTCCCCTCTTCGGTTGTCCAGGGTACGGGGGTGCAAGTGTAGGCAGGCCCTGGTGTGGGGAACCCTTTCCTCCCCAGGACTTCTCCCTGGGTTGCGCATGCACTTTCCCTACTCCAAGCCACTCAGCTGCACCTGGGATAGCATCTGGGGACAGCTTGCCCGTGGCGAGCATGATGTCGCGGAAGTTGAGTGAGGCATAGTAGACAGTGCAGAGCTGTGCTCCTGGGCTGGCGGGCTGGGCATGTTTCAGGGGAGAGCAGACCCAGCGGATAGAGGCAAGGTCTCCTCGGGTAAGGACATTTATGAAGGCATGTGATGTCTGCTCCTCAGGCTTCTCTGAAGACAAAAGGAAGCAAGAATGCCACAGGGCCCACCTGGCCGGGCTCTTCGTCCCCCACCTCTTCCTTGGCCTGACAAGTGTAGGGCAGGCAGCGATGGGCTCACCCTGTTCTAACAGGAAGTGGCGGAAGGCACCCCAGGCCCCATCACGGTACACGTTCATCACAAGGTCAGTCTCTAGCACCTTCCGCAGCTCTGGAGAGCCAGGGTCCAGCTTGGGGGTATGAGACGTGCTGCTGAGGTTGGACAGCAGGATGCACCTGTGGGACGAAAGGACGGACACCAAGGGTGGGTGGGAGGGCATGAGGGCGTGAGGGCGTGTGAGCACCTCTCAGGGTCTCTCCTACCGAATCCGGTGTCCACCAGGCTCTTTGCGGAGACAGTTCACCAAGCCTACAACACCTGAGGTGGGGCAATCCATGGCTGTGAGCCACACAGGCTGGGAGGAAGATGTGGCCAGAATGCTCTGCAGGATAAAGAAGGGTCAGCCTCCAGGAGGGTCCCATGCCAGGGAGGGCAAGGAAAGGTACCCAGCCCCAGGACCTGACCTTCAGAGAGTCCACCCACTGGAAGCTGGTATCTTCCACAGGCAGGAAGAGGGGGTTGTCCTGCGGTGTGGCTCGGCGGTATAGGAAGAGTGCAGTACCGTAGAATGACTTCTTAAGGGCCACTAGGTGCAGCCCCTTCTTTGAGAACAGGCTCTCCCATTCTTCCTGTGTGATGGCATGAGGTCTGACGTAAGTGCCGAGCTGGTTGGGCTATACTCAGCCCTCACCTGCCCTGCATACCCAGCAGCAGTACCTGGCTCAGGAGGCTGGGCCCAGGCTGCACCGCAGAGGGGAGGCTGACCAAGATCTCCCCAAGGGAATGACCTTTGAGCACCGTGTGCATTAGCAGGAAACCACCTTCCTTGAGGGCATCCACCATGTTGCTCAGGGCTGAGGCTGGGTTGCCCAGCCTGGCCACTGCACAGTTGCAAACCAGAAGGTCAAATGCACCCAGGCTGCTGGGGGCAGGATCCTCAGGGTTCCACTGGCCCTGAGCAATGTCATACTGCTGCAGTTTGGCCTGAATATCCTGTAGGGCCTGGGGGTGCTGGTCGGTGGCTGTATATTCCAATTGTAGCATAGGCTGGGTGTTGAGCAGTGCCGGGATGTAGGAATACAGGTGACCTTCTCCTGCTAGCACCTGGGGGAGGAGGAACACCTTAGATTTGCTGCCTCTAGGAAACAGCAAAAACCTGGGGGCTGGGTAAGCATCCGTGGGCCGTTCAGTCTGTGGCAACGCCAGCTAGGAGGCTCCTTCTACCTCACCAAGCCTGTCAACACTGTCCCATCTTGGAGCCCAAGGCATCCAGGAATTCCTTCTGGTATCACATTCCTGGCTGGTAGGGGTGATTTCCCCACAATCTTTTAAGGTGAAGACCACAGAATGCAGCCGCACCATGACTGCCTGCTTTCAGATCTGAGATCACCCTGGGTCCATGCATATGTACGGCCTGTCTACCCTTCCAGCACCCACCTCTACCACCTTCATCTTGAGGCTAGGCAAGTTCTCCAGGGCTGTGTCTATGCAGGCCTTGAGTGCCTGGGAGTTAAGGAGACCACTGATCAGAGGGTCTTCTGGCAGCAGGAACCTTTCTTGAGCCAGCGCCTCGCCCAGCTCCAGCTGCAGGTTCCCATTGAGCTGCAGCTGGCAGGCAGCCGCCAGCAGCCGCGACAGCCCATGCTGTGACGGGTCCTCCAACCCAGGTGCTGCCATCTTCAGTCCTTGCTGGGTGGCCTTGGTCTGCAGAGCCTGGGCCAGATCTGAGGGAGAAAGGTCTGTTTTCCAAGGCCTCCAGCCAACTTTAGGACCCTTTCCCCAGCTTGTCCTTAGGACAAGCCAACAGCTAGAAGAAATGGCCAGAGGACAAAGGGATACAGCAGAATGCTGTGCCTAGCCAAGGAGAGCAGCCTTACCCTTGCACAGCTGCAGCTCCCTCTGTAGGGCAGGGCTCTCAGACAGGCACCCAGCCTCCACGTGGGGTGTGAAAATGAACTTCTCTAAGGTGGGAACCAGCTGTTCCTGCTGCCGCCGTGGGGCTGCTGTTGTGTGTAGCCTTGAGATGTGGACCCCACCAGACACCGTGCTGCCCAGACAGAGGCTTGTCGTCACATCGGCCACTATGGAGACACACTGGTCAGCGTTGGCAATGCCCAGCAAGGACACAGGTGCACAGAGCGAGGGTCAGAGCTACCTTGATTCTCCCCTTCCAGCGTGTACACCTTCTGCAGGTGGGTCGCGGGGTCAATATGGATGGACGTCACTCGGGTAGGTAGCCGCAGACTCTGCTGGCTGTCACCCAGAATGGAGATCTGTAGCATTGTGTCCAGGAAGGTCACCCAGTTGTCTTTCCAGAGCAGCTTTCCCTGTTCGCCTGCAGCAGAGAGGCTGGGTCAGGACTCCAGATGGTACCTGCTCCATGGGCCTCTACTTCCCCTCTGGCAATTGTGCTCAGACTCCGGGATGTTCCTGCCCACCTTTAAGGCTGGCCTCAAAGATGCCCTGGAAGTGAGGGCCATAATCATATCCACGCAGCCTCAACTCCTTGTACACTTCTGTCTGGGTCAAGCGGGAAGCAGGGGCAGATTCAGGGGCATTCAGGTCTGCTGGGTGGTCGAAGAGCTTGGAGTCAGGGTCTTCCCACTGGTACACTTTTCCTGTAGGAGATGGAACAACGGGAGGACCTGAGCACGGGCTGGCTGGGATGGGGTCCCGTGCACACAGGTCCAGCCGAGTCCCACTTACCACTCACTATCAGGTTGCTACTGTCAGACACTTCAAAGGCATGGGAGGCTTCTAGTAGCCGCACCTCCAGAGACACAGTCCCTGCAGAGAAGGAAGGTCAGACCAGAGTCCTCAACATCCCAGCGGCCCCTGCTGAGGGTGTCTCTTACCTGTCTTGGGCAATATTGTGGCCTGATGAAGGGTGACATCCTCAAACACCACGGGAGTCTCTTCTAGGGACAGGCCCAGGCTGCGGGCCAGCGTCTTCCACACCAGGCACAGGTAGCCAGTAGCAGGGAAGATGACCCGGCTATCAATGCAGTGGTCGACCAGGTAGTGGTCGGGAGACTCAGGACTGGCATCTGTAAGGGACAGAGACCTCAGCATTGGCCCATGTGCCTGGGAAGGAACCTCCCCACCATGAGACCCGGCTCACCAATGTTGTAGACTGTAGCAGAGGAGGAACTGGAGCCATTGGGGAAGTCTTCAGCAGCTGGGACATCCCAGGTCTGACCGTGGTCCCACTTTATGTGAGGGGAGATCAGAGGAGTCCCTCGGGGTGCCGGAAACTCCACAGGCGGGAACAAGGCATTAGGGTTGACATCGATGCTGGTGGAGAGAGCCGAGTGACACACCTGGCCCCAGGTCTGAGACACTTGTGGCTCCATTTGTTTCAAGATCCCAAGATGGCCAAACAGGGCCAGAACTGAGTGAGGCCAACAGTAACTAACCCCTCTCATGGAGGGTGGAATGGGCCCCCAGGAGCAGCAGGGAGCAGGGGAACTTACCCTGTGAGATGCACCTTGCCAAGGTTGGTGAGAAAGAACTCCAAGTTATCTTTATGGTCCCTCTTCATCAAGGGGATGATGGTGCAGCTAGGCTTCACGCCTCGCTTCAGGACAGCCTGTGCATGGCAAAGGAGGGCTGGGCTTTGACCTCCTGCGTGCCACACTCATCCTCTCCAGTGACTGGCAGGCTGCTGCGCCCCTTCCCCGGGCAGACCCGGTGCTCACCTGCAGAAGTGCATGGGGAGCAATCTCCAGCAGCACAGCGTTCTCGGGGACATGCCACAGAGCTTCCTGGAAGAGCACAGGGCTCACCAAGTTGTTGACGTTGTACTCAGCAGAAGATGTGCGGGCCAGGCTGCTCTGCCACTGGGCCTCAGGAATGGAGGTGCTGAGCCAGCGAGCTGAGCGTGGCCGTGGTTCCCGGATCACCTGAACACAGGAGCTTGGTTAGCAAGCGAAGTCAAGTTACCACACCCTTAGGTCCACGTATGTGGCCAGGTACTCACCTTCTTAAGAGCCTGCAGCAGCATGGGGGCAATGCCTTCCATGAAGTAGGAGTGGAAGGCAAGGCCACCTGTCCGCACCTCCTTGGCAAACACACCCTCTTGCTTCAGCTGCTCCACGAACTCACTCACTGCAGCCTGCAGGCAGCAGAGCCAGCAGTCAGAGGGGTCTGAACGGGCTCTCCCTTGTCAGGAACGGTTCACCCAGCTGAAGTCTCACCCAGAGGGACGGGAAAAAGCACAGCTCACCACTGGGCCCTTTAGAACTTGGCTGACAGACTGAGGAGGCCTTGCCTCCCATGTAGGCCAGGGCAAAAAGCAGGGGAAAGAAATCCTGCTATGGCTGCAGGGCCCACCTGAGGTCCAGAGATGGTCACAGTGTCCTCAGAGTTGTGACAGGCAGGCACTACACCAGGGGGGCAGCGCTGTTTACATTCCTCCCAGGACAAACCTGCAATCAAGAGTGGCTGGCCTCAGAGCAGGTCCCCACCCACACCGGTGAACCAGGATTCTGTCACGAGCAGCACCTGGGGCCAAGGGTGCTGGTGGTGACACGACAGCCTCAGACCGGCCTTCCCAGGTCTTTTACCCTCTGCCGCGTCTGATCTCAAGAGGAGGGGCCACTACAGAGAAGTAATGGGGGGTGGGCTGGGCAATGACCACCTAGGGTCAAGTAAGTAGCTCTCTGCCCCTCATCTCACGTGTGTGGGGTTTTCTTTTTTCTTTTTTAAACACATTTTTTTCGTGTGTGGGGTTTTCATGTCTTGCTCAGGCCTGTGGGCTCAGAAGAACTGAAGCCTCCTGTAAATATAATTCGAGCAGTGACCTGGCCCCTTGTAACCGCACTTCTTCCTCCAAGGCGGCAGCTGATTGTTTTGAAGGACCCAGAACAGAAAGCCCTTCAAGAAGATCCTGGTACCTGAGGTGGGGGCCCAGAGAGGATACCTACCAACAGCTGCCATGGACCCAGCTGGGAGGCGGGCGTCCTTGATGCACTGGCCTCTCCAGTAGGCAGCAAGCACAGCCTCCCTCTGGGAAAGACAGCCATCGGCATAGCCACAGGCAACTTCTCCCAGCGAGTGCCCAATGATGCCGTCAGGTTTCAGCCCCACAGAGGTCAGCAGGTCTATGAGAGCAATCTGGGGGTTGGAGACATAGGTCACGTCACACAGCCCGGGATCACTAGACTTGACCACTGACAGTAAAGCCCGACTCCTGGGAAGCCCTACTCTTCCCCAGGCTTGCTCTGGTGCCCACATGCTGGACCGTATGATCCTGGTGACCTACCTGGATGGCAGTGAGGCTCACAAAGGCATGCACGATGTCATCGAAGGTGCTCTCATCTGTGCTCAGCAGCAGGTCTGACACTTTTACTCCCAATGGTTTCACAGCCTCATCAGAACGCAGAATAGACTCACGGAAGCTGTCCAGGCGCATGAGGCTCAGCCCCATCCCGCGCCACTGCGTGCCCATCCCTGTCCCAGAAAGCTTATCAGGGCCACAGCATGGGACCCTACCAGCCTTGCCCTCAAGAAAAGGGAGGTTGTTCTCCCCCCACCCCCCGCTCCGAGGGTTAGCCTGGGAGCAAAGTGCAGGCTCACCTGAGCAGATGAACCAGAGTGGGCGTCTGCTGGCGGGCACTTGCTGCACTTCCTGGACATCTCCCTCAACACCCAGCACAGTATAACCCCTGAAGGGCATGGCAGCTGTAGGGGTGGCTGCAATGTCATTGAGCATGCTCACAAAGGCCAAGTCCTGGCTGTGCTGGCGGCCCTGTTCCAGCAGGCCTTGCACCGCCTCTACAGTTCGTCCACTAGCGTGCAGCAAATGGGGAAGGGCAGCATGTGGGGCAGGGGCAGGGGCCTGCCGTGTGTTGGGCTGGAGGATGACGTGGACGTTGGAACCTCCAAAGCCAAAAGAGTTGATGCCCACATTGCCACCACGAACAGGCAGGGGCCTATCCACCACCTGCAGCCGTCCATCAAGAAGGGCTGGAATTTCAGGGTTGGGGTTGTGGAAATGCAGGTTGGGGGCCCAAACCCCATGTTCCAGGGATAGCAGCACCTGCAGTCAGAACACATTGTTAGTTAGGGGGCAGCAGACTCCAGCCAAGTGTGGCACTACCCACCTCCCTAGAACACACCGCTCCCCACCCAGTCAGGCGCAGCCCCAGAAGGCATGCAAGTTCAGAGATGGGTCTTCCAGACAACTATACATGTCTCCCAATGTAGAAAGAGGCTGAAGGTCCCTACAAACGGACAGGCAGGTGTGAGGGTCACCCATCAGGAAAAGGCATGCCAGAGCATTTGCTGGCTCACTCCTCCCTTGCCATCATAGAACGAGGCGTTCTGCTAAACCTGGCTGCCCAGATACGTCTTCAGAACTGCCCATCCTTTTCGCAGCCAAGCGTTCCCTCTGTCCAGAAGACCACAGGGCAGCCCCGTCCTCCCTGCCTTCTCGGCCATGGTGCAGGCAGGAGCCCACAGGTAGGTAAGTGGTGGTCACAGTACACAGTTATCCACATATCAGAGACTTCTGACTCACATAGCCCGACCTGTTCACCTTAGCTAGAGCTGCAAGTCCTGAGGCAGGCTCAGGGTGTCCCATGTTAGATTTGGTGGATCCAATTAACAGAGGGCCTTGGCGGGAGGCACACAGGGCTCGCACAATGCTGTTCAGCTCCTGGGGGTCACCCACCTGCAGGGGACACGTGTAAGTTAAGGCTGCAGCCAGGAATCTCTCTAGTAAATGTGCAGGAGTCAGGTATGGGCTAGAAAGGGCTTTTACCTTGGTGCCCGTGCCATGGGCTTCAATGTACTCAAGGGACTCGGGGGCCAGGCCGGCTGGCCGGTACAATGATTGGATGAGTCGTTCCTGGGCTTCTCCAGAGGGGAACGTCACACCTGGGGCAGATGGGGTAATGGAGGTATGAAGGCTTGCGCATTCCACCTCCCCATTTCTTGAGACCCACGCTCCCTTTGCCCTCTGTGCCCACCTTGCTCCTTGCAGCCATCTGTGTTGGTGCCAGCATTCAGTACAGTGGCATAGACCCGCCGGGCCAGGGACTTCTTAGTCAGCAGAACCGCCACTACAGCCTCAGAGCGACAATATCCATTCCCTAGGGCAGATCAACACCTAAGCCAGGCAGGTACTCTGGGACGATGGTGTGTGAGTGTGCGCACACACTCACACCCATACGCCTCAGCAGGAGTCAAGATGCCATACTGTGTACAGACTGGAACCCTGCACAGGAAGCCTAAGGATACCCCCCATGCCAACCTTACCTGAGTCATCAAAGGACTTGCAGGTGCCCTCTGGGCTGAGCATGCCCAGCTTCATGAACTGCACAGAGGTGTTGGGTTTCAGCAGCAAGTTGATGCCACCCACAAGGGCAGCAGGGCATTCCCCACTGCGGATGGCCTGATAGGCGCTCTGTAGTGCCAGCAGGCTGGAGGAGCAGGCTGTGTCCAGGGCAATGCTGGGCCCTGCGAGCAAGGGCATAAAGCAGGTGTGGGTCCAAGGCGGACATGGCCTACCCAGATCTCGAGCACCCCACTCAGCTTTCCCCAAGAACAGGGAAGCCCGAACCCCAAAGGGTTGCCCGGATGGATGGACACATGCAGGTAAGGCCTATGCCAGGGCTGGGCTGTCCACCCACCAGGGTTGGGAGAAAACCAACCTTTGAAGTCGAAGAAGAAGGAGAGTCGATTGGCCATCATGGCACGCTGGCAGCCCACCATGCTGTAGCCCAGGAGTGTCTCAGGGTCTCTGCTCAGGGCCTCCGAGGCCTCGGAACCACTCACACCCACCCAGACACCAGTGTTTGTTCCTCGGAGCGAGGCTGGGTTGATGCCTGCCGGGGGCAGCAGTAAGGCTCAGGTTTGGTCACACAGGTTTGGGTGAGAGGGGTACTATCAGAGGAGACAGTGGGCCTCTAAGGTCTGGGTCAGTCTGCAACCACAGGAGGGACAGAGGACACCACTGTCCCAAAGGCAACTCCTTTGGCCTCTGGTGTCACTGGTAGGTCCCAAGGGCCTGCTAGCCAATGAGTTCTCTAGGGCCAAGGGCAGCCTGCCCCAGGACAGGCTGAGATAAGGAGATACAGGCAGACAAAGGCCAAGTGTCCAAGCAGGGAAAGCAGAGGACAGTGGGCAAACCCCCAGGGAGCTGTGCCCAGCCTTTGATAGGGCATGGGTAGCCAGACAGGCCCAGTTAGGAACCTCCATATTCACCACGGAGGCTGCCAGGGTCCTGCACCCCCTGATCTTACATTGTATGCCAGAGCCGCATACAATCAAATGTACATCAAATGGAGGGCTAGTTAGCTCCTACCAAACCTGAAGCTCACTCTTCCCACCATGACACCAACCCACTATGGCTGCCCACCGTGGGGTCTTCTAGGCCCAGGAAGGAACATGTCCATGTCCCAAGCAGGATCCAGCACAAGAGACAGCCTGTTGGGCAGGGCTATTGCCAAAGCTGGAGGCCGAGCCCCTGCAGAACTACCTGCCATAAGCCCCGCCCTCAGCTCCAGAGCAGCCAGAGATCAGGGAGTGAGGAAACTGGGGTAACAGGGCGCGCCTGGGACACCACTGGTGTACAGTTGTGAAACTGTGACCTACCCAGAGCCCCCGCCTCCTGAGCCACTGGCCCTAGATCAGGGCTGGGGACAGGGCCAGAGGCCTATGCCAGGCTTTCCTGATATCTCAAAGCCAAGAAGATACTATTGTTGCATTTCCTTTTCCTTTACACAGCGCTGGGGATGAAACCCAGGTTCCTGTGCACACCTGACAAGGACTCTACCACCGAGCTACACCCTCAGCCCTCACATTCTCGGAAGGGCAGGAGCACCCCAATGACCCACCTGCGTCCACAATAGCCTCATAGCTGACTTCCAGCAGCAGCCGGAGCTGGGGGTCCATTGTGTGAGCCTGCTTGGGGTGGACCCCAAAGAAGGAGGCGTCGAACTTGGACAGGTCCTTCAGTTTCCCAGACCGCCTGGGCAGACCATAGAGCCCTGTGGAACATCACAGCCCCTGAAGCCAGGGAACAAGGAGCTCCTTCTTCTTGGGCAAGGCTCCAATAAAGAAGTGAACCAACCTCACTGTTAACGAGAGTTCCCAAAACACCCGCACGTGTGTGGCCCAAACCCGCCAGAGCTGAGGTTGGTGACCACCCCCTGCCACCTCCATCCTGATGGGAGACCCTCTGCCTGATATGTGGTTGGCCAGGCCAGCCTCACAATGCTGACTCACACCTGCCCATCAGGTAGAGCCACTCTACGTTAGAGCCCGTTGGGTGTGAGAGTCAAATCAGCATCTTAAGACACCGGCAGCCCGCTCAGAGTACAGGCTGCAGATGGGACTTTCAGAAGGACCCTTCTCCTGCCCAGCTTTGGTATCCTCCATGTAGGACCCAAGCAAATCACCTGCCCTATTTTGATTCTGACTGGTTCTCAACCTCACAACTCTACAGGAATCTCAACGGGCGGGCACTGTCTCCAGGAAATGCCTTGGCAATTGACTCCCGATCTGTTCTGCGGCCTGATCCTGACGGGACACTCACCGGCCTTCCATCGCCTGTCATCGTCTGTGACCATGTCCACACCGCCAATGAGGTTGGCCCAGAACTCCTGCAGGTTCTCTGACTCAGGCAACTTGCCCGACATGCCGGCTATCACCACCTCCTCCATGGCTCTTCTCTGAGGGAAAGGTAGCATGGTGGGCCCCACACAGTCATTCCCAGCCACGGCCACAATGTAGCCATCGCTACTCAATTGGTTAAGATGGGCCCTGATCCACAGGTAGCACCTGAGTGTCCTGCACTGACTTTCTGAGAGCCACGGCTCAGAAAGCCCCTAGCAGTACCCAGCCTTACTCACTGGACAAGTCGGGTGCTCAGGTCTCTGAGCACTGAGAGCTACTTCTAAGGTTTTGATCCCTTCCTTTCGCACTGACATAACATGCCCTGACCCTACCATGCCTCGCTGGAGCTACACGGGACCATATAACCTCCAGGCGCCTACTGGGTACTGGTTAAATCAGGAACTTGCAAAGAGAGATGGGTCTGGAACACTGGCAACCATGCTCTCACTTCATGCCACGGGGAAGCCAGCGCTTCCCTTTCCAGGTGGGGATGAAGACTGCTCTGGGCCAGAAAGACGCCAGGCTTGCTGAGGATTCAGAGGGAACAGGCCCGGCTACTATGGAGTGCCCAGGTCTGGCGGGCCAACGCAGCCCCTGCCCATGGACCCCTCCAGCAAGATCCCGACCTGGAATACTAACTACTTCCCGCTAGGTGCGGAGCAGGGACGGCCAATGCCTCTCGCCACCTGGCCTAAGACCTTACAATAACCTGGCGGAGGCAGCAGCAGGGTCTGCATGAGGTCCTCGGGTCCCCAAGGCACTTGCCCTGGACAGTCCAGGCCTTGCAGCCGTAGGTCTAACGTGGAGGCTTCCGCGCCACCCTGCCGGCGAGGCCTGGATAGTCCGGTGACTTCCGCTGAGGCCCCTGAGGCCTCGTGCGCACCCAGACCCCGCATCTGGCCTCTCCGAGCTGGCGCCCGCGTCCCACCGCCGCGAGCGAAGGCCCCGGCCCCATCCACGCGGCGCCCAGCCTCCTGCACCGGGGCTGGCGCGGCGCCCACGTGACAGCGGCCCGCCGCGCTGGCCCTCCGCACACCCCTCCCGCGCCCCTCTCGGCCGCACCGCACCGAGCATCCGGGTGGCTGACCGTCGGAGGGGAGCGGCGGCGCTTCTGTGAGCGCAAAAACACCGGGGATCGGCGCCCGCCTGTCCTCCCGCCGGACCCCGGCCTGCCGTCCCGGACCCCGGAACGGAGCCGCGTACCTGACTGGGCTCTGGAGGCAGACGACGAGCGCGGAGCGCGATAGGCGAACTAGATGGGGACGCCGCTGCCGTCTCTCTGGCTCCCTCTAGGCCGCGCCGGCGCTATTTAAACCGCGGCCATCCCCGCGCGGCCACGCCACATGGGCTGACAGCTTGGCTGCGCCGCCCAGGCCAATGAGCGTCGGGGCTGCGCCCCGGGACCCGGCGCGCCGCCGCCGGTGGGGTGATGCCCGCGCGCGCCGCCCCCAGCCGGGACCCTGCGCGGGCGCGCGCCGCAGCCGAAGGAGCGCGCGGCCCCCGCCCGCTTCCGTCCCCCGCCCCCGGCCTCGAGCAGGCCACGCGGGCCCGGTCCCGACGCCCTCATCTCTCCTGCCCTCCCTACCCCCGGGGCCGGGTCAGGTGTGCACGGTGCGCGTGCGCGCGCGCGGCGTGGGACGGGCGTGCTTGGTCACACTGGGAACTGCGCGGAAGACACCAGGGCCACGCGGGGGCACGGGCCCGTGTCGCCGCCGACTTCACGCCGTGATCGTAGCGCGCGCGGAGCTGAGGGGCGTGGCCTGCTCCACCTCGAGACCAATGGGGTGCCGAGGCCGTCCGCGATGGCCCAATGGGGGCGCGCGGGTGGGCGTTGCTAGGCAATAGGGTGATGGGCCGGCAGCGGCGGCGAGGCACTTCGCGGGCCCCCGCGCAAGCGCGGTCGTTGACCCTGGCGGAGGGCGCCTCCGGCGGGGTTACTACCGGTCATCGTGGCTCAGCTTCCTCGGACACCCTCTCGGTGGCCACCTTGGAGACCAGGATGCGGGCAGGGACGGGTAGAGTGAGCAGGATCAGGAATACTGACAGGCTGCATGCCGCGGTCTCCGGAGTCCGCGCACGGTCCAGGCGCGGCCATCTGGCGAGCGGGATACCACCCCTCCCCCGCATGGTGGGAACAAAGGAGCTGCTGAGCGCCTCCCTGAGATCCTAGTTTCCGGGACCCTCTCCCTCCCTCTTTTGAAAGGGTCATCGAGTTTGTGGGCGGGAGATGACAAAACCCACCGACCAAAAAGAGACAAACTGCTCAGGGGGCCGGTTGAGTGCCCAGAGAGGTTGCTCCCTTTCCTGCTGTCCTTCCCCTTTAGGCCCTGGTCACCAGAGAGACACCTTATGGGGCAGTGGTGTCTTTTATTTTTATTTCTGGCGGGGGGTGGGGGTGGTCCTTGACTGCTTCTCTATAGCTCGGTGTTTGAAAAAGCCTGGATGCAAACGGGTACCAGAGCTTCAGCCTTGTTTGTCAACCCTGATTTCTAGCTTCCCCAACTTGATTGTCCACCCAGGCTGTCTGCGGAAGGTCAGCCTACAGGACTGGCAGGTGTGTTCTGCCCGCATGCTGGCTTGCCCCCAAGTCCTCCAACCACTGCCCCCATGTCTTTAAGGCCCATTTTATGTCTTGCTGTTGGCATCTTTCGCTGTCATGTGTATTCTATAGAGGTGGAGGGCGGGCCAGGGACTCAGGTTCCAGACCTGCACTGCCCCCACTCGAGGGTCTTCACTTTGCTGTTCATTTGGGTGCCTAGGTTTTCAGGCCAGTTCAAAAGGCTTGTGCCTGTGCCAGCCAGAGCTGCCCAACCCCACCTCCTGGTGCCTTAAAAGTATGCCATGTTTGCTTTCTTACTGGCCATGCTACTGGTCAGCCATAAGTGGTCAGCAGAGGTCTGCAGCTATCAGGGACTCAGGTGGAGGGGTTGTAACCAGGATAGGCTGAATGCAGGGTCTGGGCCTGTCCATAGTAGGGTGCTGAGGTCAGAGCAGACATCTGCTTCCCCCCTCCACTCCCCCATGCATGTTGCTGGGCTACACTCACGCACGTGTGGCCTAACCAACAACAACATGCCGCTGGCTTGTGAAAGAGCCACATCATGACGGCCTTCCATTGCCCCTGCTGATCCTGGAAGCACAGTGTGCACAGGTGGGCCCTCAACCTAGGTGGGCTGTTGTGAAGACATCCCATGGCTCTTGGTATATGCACCAGGAGAGAAGCCTACTACAAACACACAAGAATGATGTGCAGATCTCTGCTACCTAGGTTTGAGGTTCTCACCTGACACCCAAGACCACATTACTCATGTGGGCTTTCTTGTGATGTTTGGCCCAGTCAGAGAGTAATCACTGTTATTTTTTTTAAGATTTATTTATTTAATGTACACTGGTGTTTTGCTGGTCTATACTTTGTGTGAGGGTTTCAGATCCCCTGGCACTGGAGTTACAAGCAGTTGTAAGCTGCATGTGGGTGCTGGGAACTGAACTCAGGACCTGGAAGAGCAGCCAGTGCTCTTAACCACTGAGCCATCTCTCAGTATTTTACACACGTGCGAAATGAAGCTGCAAGATTCTCATGACTAGTCATTGTCACAAAGAATCCTAGACCTGGGAGAGACCTGCATTCCGAAAGCCCTCACACGTCTGTCTTGGAGGACACCCAGCAAGGCCAAGGCCACAGCCATCCTTAAGTTCTACTGGGGGCAGGAATTGGTCAGTGATACCAGGCCCTAAGACAGTTCAAGTCAAGTCACGCCATCACGCTTGACTTGACCAATGTCAAGGCATGTCTCATGATGAGGTTTTCAGAAGGGCATATGGATATGTTCCTGTGGTACTTAGGGTGATGGGGCCCCGACCAGGCTCGTACTTCTGGGAGGACCTCTCACACAATGTTCTTTGGGGACACACTTTGTAGGTGGCCACTATTCTCCCCACCAGGTTCCTGAGAAGGACACTGTCAAGGACACGATCAGTGCACGGTGGCTATCAGTGGCCACGTAGGCAGGTGGCAAGGACAAGACAGACAAGTTTGCAGGCCAGGCAGATGGAGGAGGTTTTTAATGGCTTGGTGGCATCAGGAAGGCCATCGTTTGGGAGGCTGCCCGTGCTCACAGCAGCCCGTGTGCCATGTGTACACCTGTACCAGCACAGGCTCCGAGCACCAAGGCAGAGGCACTCTTGGGTCCCCTGCAGGAGAATGAGACTTAGTCCTTGAGGTTATAGTTGCGGATCCTGGGATGCCGCGGCTGCTGGCAGTTTGTAGGTTTAGCTGGACGAGACTTGCTGGGTCTGGAATGTGTGGCTTTTGGTTGCGCTTCTATCTTTAGCCCTTTGACAGCAAAGGTGCTTTGCATGGTGACAGCGCTCTGGTCAACCTTTCGGAGACAGCTGGCTCCTGGAGATGCTGGGCACTCTATAGGCACGAAGCAGAAAAAGTGTAGGTTAGGAGCATAGGAAGCGGGGGCATGCGTGTGTGCATGTGTGTGCGTACCCAGAGCTGGTCATACCATATCAACAACCTGTGAGCACTCATTCTGTTTTCCTTTGCAGGAACCCATACAGGCCAGTAGACCGCCCCCCCCCCCAATAATGACCTAGCCCTAGCTAGTGGCAGCAACCGTGTTGAATCCTGACTGGGGTGCAGTGCAAGAGGTCTTTGTGTGCTCCATATATTCTTGGCAGATCCTGGGCCTGCCTCTCCCAGCACACAGAAACAAAACAACAAAAACATCCTGACCTACTGTGACCATTTCCTAAGGGGATGGGGCAGGTGGCCCCACCTCCCATTCATGTCAGACCACACCATTGAGAGTCCAATCAGTTGACCGTTGTCAGGGCCTGAGTACATAGGTGGTGTTCATGAACACTTTTAACCTCTCAGCATTCATGACAGAGACAGGCCAGGGACCTGGGAGCTGCACTGTGCAGTTAAACACCATGGCATCCCTGCCAGGGTCCACTTACGCCATAGTATAGCAATCATTTTCCTGCAGCTGCCAGCACCCAGACTTAATGGGCACATCTAGCCCTTGGATGTGGCCATTTGTATTTGACCTTTTCTGTCTTTTGAGTCTTTGACACTAAAAGTGCATTTCTTGCCAGGTGGTGGTGGCGCACACTTTTAATACCAACACTTTGGAGGCAGAGGCAGGCAGATCTCTGTGAGTTTGAGGCTAGCCTGGTCTACAAGTTCCAGGATAGGCTCCAAAACTACAGAGAAACCCTGTCTCAAAAACTCATTAAAAAACCAGCATTTCTTTTGTAAGACATTATTTCACTTCCCTAAAGACCTGTCCTTTCTCTCTGGCAGCCTCGCCCAGCAGACAGGAAACTTCTGGTTTACTTGGAGCTGGGGCTTTTGCATTTGGGGGAGGGGGCAAGACAGGGTTTCTCTGTAGTTTTGGAGCCTGTTCTGGAACTAGCTCTTGTAGACCAGGCTGGCCTCAAACTCACAGAGATCTGCCTGCCTCTGCCTCCTGAGTGGTGGGATTAAAGGTGTGCGCAACCACTACCCAGCTGGGACTTTTGCATTTTTATCCTTTTTTCTTTTTAGACAGGCTCTTACTGTGTAGCTCTGGTTTACCTGGAACCAAACTCACTAACTATGTAAACTGCCTGGCCTAGAAATTGGGTATCCAGCCAGGTGGTAGTGGCTCATATCTTTATCCCAGTAATCAGGAGGCAGAGACAGGCAGGTATCTGTGAGTTCAAAGTTTGCCTGGTCTACAGAGCAAGTTCCAGGACAGGCCCCAAAGCTACAGAGAAACCCTGTCTTAAAAAACAAAACAAAAAACAACAACAACAACAAAAAAACCCCAAAAATTGAAATCCACCTGCCTCTGCCTCCCAAATGCAGGGATTAAAAGCAGGCAGCACCATGCGCTCGGCATTTTATAACAATGTAGTGGTTTGGGGACCTAATCCCACTGCTTGCCCGCCTTGCAGGCTGGGAGGTGATAGGCACCGTTTGCCCAGCATTGATGAGTTCACCTCTCTGACCCCTATGGACCTGGCACATGCTGAATGGGTACTGAGTAGGGTAAGAGCCCATTCAGCCACACAGTGCCCAGCTGAATCCACTGTGCAGTGGGCATGGGCTCCAGGGAAGTGACAGGCAGATGAGCTGCCCTCCACCCTGCTTCCCATCCTGCATTCCTTTCTGCTTTGCTGTGTGGGTGTGGGTGTCTCTTAAAATTAGGGTCCTACTTTGTAATCCAGGCTGGCTTTAAACTCACAACAATCCTGCTTCAGCTTTGTGAGGGTTGGGGTTACAGGTAGGTCATACTAGGTCCAACTTTCTGAGGAAACTTTTTTGTTTTTCAAGACCTGTGTAGCCCTGGCTGTCCTAGAACTCACTCTTTAGACCAGGTGGGCCTCAAAATCACAAAGATCTGCACGCCTGCCTCTGCCTCCTGAGTGCTGGGATTAAAGGCGTGCTCCACCACCCAGCTTGAGGAATCTTTGGAACACCTAGAACCAGCAACCTCATTAGGGCCATTTCTGTTCTAGCTCCTGCTGAACCAGGCTCTGCTACCCCACTCAGGAGCCTTCTGGGAGCCTGAGCATTCCTGCTGGCTATGTCTGGTTCTCTAAACCCAGACTGCCCCTCCTCTCTACACAGATGCTCCCAGTCACTAGCTGCCATGTCACCTGGTGAGTCTCCCAGAAGACATCATGGAGGGGCAGGAATCCCAGACAGGGCTTCATGCTAGAGCCTCTTGCTGCCTCTACCTTTGCAGGGTCAAAGGCCAAGGAAGGAAGCAGCCCAGCCCAGCTAAGGTCCCAGTGGAGCTGTGCACGGCTCAGGCCGGTGTCAGACGAAATAGCCTCTAACTGGCACTGAGAGCTGGGAGGGTTGACTTGAACTGTTCTGCGCAGGTCTGCTTAGAAGAACAGAACACTCTGCTTTTCAGAGTCTGTCCTGTAGGAGGGGAGGAGGTACCTGGCCCAATTCCCAGGCTTCCAGGGCTGGGGGCCCCAGCCTGCTACTCTGTAGGGGAGGCATGGCAGTAGGTAGTGTGCCCAGCCTGTCTGAGGCCCTAGTCCCTGTGACCAGAGGTTGGTTCCACCTGTGCTAACCAGTAACTTGCCTGTAAAACCCACTCTGCCTCTCTGGGATTCTACTTCTTCACCTGGGCGGCTGAGTAGACACCAGGGAGAAATCTGGATGGAGATTGCCAGGCAGAGTCCCCGGCACATCAGCCTCCTGTTAGATCTGTCTCTGCCTGGCATTTGCTTGTGGAAAGTTCTAGCTCTGTACGATATTTTAGTCCTTATGGATCCGTGTGTGGGGTCTCTGCAGCTCATGGCGGGTTTGGAGTGGAGATGGGCTTGGCTCTGTCGCACGGGGGCACTAAGGTGTCTGACTACCAAGGGGCAGTACTTTCTGAGCCTCAGCTCTGGCCCCAGCAGCCATCTTCAAAGCTACTATCCCAGCTGCTTGGCTCCAGGATGTCATGTGACCTCCCAGCTCTATGGTTGCCCTGATGTGGCTTTCCAAAGGACAGGACTCAGTGAGGTCTCCAGAACCTGTCTTGGGGCTGAGGAGGGCTTGCCCTGGGCCCTGACTGCAGCCCAGGACTCAGTGCAAGTTGTGGTCCTGGGCACAGCTGACATTTCCAGGTCAGTCCTGACTTCGGGGGTTAACCAGCCCTCACTGCGACCTCTCCTGTCCCCATGGGACCTGTGTGCACCCCAGATCTCTTTTTTCAACATGAGCTCCTCTTTCCGTCCTGCTTATCAATCAGGTCGCATTACACTCTCTAGCCCTTCCAACGCTCGGCCTGCACAGGTGAATACAGCCTTGCTTCTCCGAGTCTCAGCCCCTCAGGGCTCGGCATTCCCATTCCTGTACCAGACCCCGCCTCACCATCACCTTGGGGAACCCCAAGCTGCATGGCCAGCAGCTTGGGCTCCGTTCACAGGACGGCTGGACACCATGTCCCCTGAGTTGTGTACAGCAGGAGAGCAAGGGTCTCAGCTGCTGCCACTGCCATGGAGTTCAAGAGAGGGAGCCTGGTGGTTTGGTCCCGCCATTCCTCCTGAAGATTACTTCGCCAGGTGTGGACACTGGGCCTGTCTCTTTCTTGCTGTCCTGCCTACAGCAAACCATCGTATAGGGAACCCATACAGAGAACGGCTGTGCCCACCAAGTACTTGCCTATATAACAACCTGTTCTGATTCTAATTCTGCCTCTGCAGGGGCGGGGTGGGGGGGAGACAGGGCTGAGGACAGCGGTGGCAGCTGCAGGAGGAGCTGTACTGTGAGGTGGCCTGAGAACTGGCTTGGGAAGACACAATAGTGTGGGCAGAAGTGAGAGAGAGAGGCAGGGAGGTGTCTGGGATCCTCACTGTCCCGTGTGCCCCCCTCTCCCGTGTGGAATCCCGTGTGTGTTCAGATGCTGTGTAGCTCTCTCAGATTTCTCTGCGGATGGCTGACTTGATGAAATGACAGGAACTTTTGCAGGTTCTACCAACTTGAGACGTCAGGCAGGCTCCTGAGCATCTTAGGCTATGTCAGAGCAGGCCAAGGCTGGTGAGGGACTGTGAGGCCCTCGGTGATGGCTACACTGTGGGCAGCAAGCAAGCCCCTCGGTACCTGCATCTCTCCTCACTGTGGCACCTCAGGGTTATGGCATCTCCGGGCTGCTGTGTCTTAGCTTTTCTCTGCTTTCCTGGTCCAGGACAGCTGAATGAGGCAATCTTCCCCTCATCTCCCAGTGTGGCCTTATGGGGAGAGGTTGTGCTGGCCACGTTGACACAGGCTGCCCAGCTTGCTCAAGACATTATGGGCGTCTGGCCAGGTCAAAGGCCTCCTCTGAAATCATTCTCTGCAGTTCTGGCCAATGACCCTTTGGACTCCATGAGCTGATTTCTGTCCCCCCAGGAAGGAGAGGCAGAAGGATGCCATGCCTGTAGCACATGCAGGGAGGGTACAGTCACCCAGGCAGCAGGCCTGAGGGCCAGGGCCAGAGGCACAGGCTGTGCTCTGGGCCTGGTAATGCCTCTGCCACCCTTTCAGTTCCCAGTCTCAGTATGCCACTATGTGAAGGACGGGTGGGAGACCTACTTCCCAGACAGAACGTGGGGGGGCACCTCAGGGAGAGGCCAGCTTTATCCAGCCTAACGCAACACCTCTTGGGTCCACAGGACCAGTGGACAGTGCTTTGCAGTTTCCAGGACAAACGGGCCTTGCCGAGCTGGGGGAGGGGTGCTCAGGGATTGTATGAAGGTAGCCATTGTTCGGTGTTATGCTTCTCTGGTTTAGGGATGCAGGATCAGTACTACAGATAAGTGAGCCAGTGTCTACACTGAGGTGAGAGGGTCCTCCTGAGAGTACTACAGCTCCCTCCACACCACTAAGTACTCGTGATGTTTCTAGGACAGGCAGGATAGCTACTGGGCCTGAGTCACTATGAGAAGCCAGGAGGTTTCTGGATCTATAGGCTGGGCAACTGTGTCAATCTCAAAGATAGGAATTCACATCAGAAGATGCACAGGTGTTCCCAGGCAGTGGCCTCTCCCCCTCTTCCTCTGTACCTTCTTGGTTTCTGCGCATACTGGTTTAGGAGCACTTAATGCTTCCATGTTTTGGTTTTTTTTTTTTTTGTTTTTGCCTTTTTTTTGTTTTGTTTTGTTTGTATATGTGTGTGTTTTCTGAGACAAATTTTCTCTGTTTGTTTATATAACAGTCCTGGCTGTCCTGGAACTCGCTCTGTAGACCAGGCTGGCCTTGAATTTACAGAGTTCGGCCTGCCTCTGTCTCCTGAGTGTTGGGATTAAAAGTGTGTGTCACCATCGCCCTGTGTGTTTTGTTTTTTTTCGAGACAGGGTTTCTCTGTGTAGCCATGGCCGTCCTGGAACTTGCTCTGTAGACCAGGCTGGCCTCAGACTCACAGAGATTCATCTACCTCTGCCTCCTGAGAGCTGGGATTGAAGGCATGCACCACGAAACTGGCTCATGCTGTCCATGCTGAAGGCCAGAGGCCACTGTCCTCAGGGCCGGGTCAGATTCCTTGACTGTGGCACTAGGGCCTCTGGTCACTAGGACACTGTTGGGAGGTAGCATCCATCTGTCTCCACCCCACTACAAATTGCTTCAGGGTCCCTGTATCCAGCTCTGCTACAGAGAGACATGAACTTTGCAGATTACTTACAGCTTATGCGACAGGATGAAGTCTGCTATCAGCCTGTGACTGGCGTCCCATTTTAGACAAAAATCAGCGGTGCCACAATGTACATGGTATCTGTCTTCAAGCCACAAAGAACACACCAAGAAAGCACAAACCCCTATTTCTGCAGAGCACCCAAACACACTCTCACTTGCAGTTCTCAGTGTCAAGCCTGACAGGGAACGTGGCCTTTGGCCCTTCTAGACTGATTAGTTCAAATTTAATTAGAAAGGGCACATTTCCTAATCCTGAGCATGAGTGAAATGTTTTATCGGAAACCTGCTGCCAGGGTACCCAGCTAGTTACCCGAGAGCTAGCTCCTGTTGCCTTGGCTGTGAGGAAGTCAGGAAGCAGGTAGGTGCCTGGTGTGTGTGGATGTGTGTGCGTGGGGGGGGTGTAGTGTGTGTGTGGTGTGTGTGTGCATGCCTTGTGTGTGTGTGGTGTGTGTGCGTGGTGTGTGTGTGGTGTGTGTGTGTGTGCCTGGTGTGTGTGTATGTGTGCCTGGTGTGTGTATGTGTGTGTGCCTGGTGTGTGCGCGTGGTGTGTGTGTGTGGTGTGTGCGCATGGTGCGTGTGTGTGCCTGGTGTGTGTGTATGTGTGCCTGGTGTGTGTATGTGTGTGTGCCTGGTGTGTGCCCGTGGTGTGTGTGTGTGTGGTGTGTGTGCGTGGTGTGTGTGTGGTGTGTGTGTGTGTGTGTGCCTGGTGTGTGTGTATGTGTGCCTGGTGTGTGTATGTGTGTGTGCCTGGTGTGTGCGCGTGGTGCGTGTGTGTGGTGTGTGTGTAGGGAGACAGTGGGAGGGAGATGTGCACTCCTTGCTCCGCCATTGCTGACTCCAGGGTGCAGTTTTCAAGGGTAAGGATGAAGGGCAGCATTGTTTACCTGGGGCAGACTCAACCCAAACTCTCCTGCATCTTTGTTTTGAATTGTAAACAGAACTTTTCAGGTACTACAGGTATATAGGTTCTTAAATGTGGAGGTAGGCTGGGTGGTGGTGACACACGCCTTTAATTCCAGCACTTGGGAGGCAGAGGCAGGAGGATCTCTGTGAGTTCAAGGCCAGCCTGGTCTATAAGAGCTAGTTCCAGGGCAGCTCCACGGCTACCGAGAAACCCTGTCTCGAAAACAAACAAACAAACAAACCAACCAACCACAAAAAACCCAAAAAACAAATTATAATAAAACAAAATGTGGAGAGAATTCTCATTCAGGGCTTTTTTGTTTTTGTTTTTTTTTTGAGACAGGGTCTCTCTCTATAGTCCTGGCTGTCCTGATAGACCAGGCTGCTCTTGGGCTCACTGAGATTCATCTGCCTCGAGTGCTGAGATTAAAGACAAACACCACCAAGTCCAGCGAATTCTGGTTCTGTTTAAGGGCCCACACCTGAGCTGTCTCAGAAGCATTTCTAAAGCAGGGAGCGGCCAGGTGGGATGGCACACACGTTTGAACCCAGCACTGGGGAGGCAGAGACAGG
Source organism: Myodes glareolus (assembly GCF_982192425.1). NCBI lineage: Eukaryota > Metazoa > Chordata > Mammalia > Rodentia > Cricetidae > Myodes > Myodes glareolus. The sequence continues at coordinate 1,321,464 of NC_142034.1, read as the reverse complement.
AGGATCTCTGAGTTCCTGGCCTGCCAGAGTTACATGGTGACACCCTGTCTTTTTGTTTTTTTGTTTTTTGGACAGAGTTTCTCTGTATAGCCCTGGCTGTCCTGGAAGTCAGAGATCTGCCTGCTGCTGCCTCCCAACTGCCGTGAATAAAGACGTGGCCACCACCACCTGGCAGAGAGATCCCATCTTAAAAACAGAAAAGGAGAAGAGAAAGAAATTTTAGGAAATAGTCAAGTCCTACCTTCTCCAAATTATCTGTAAGATTAGAAAAGGATTGAGAGCTGGCCTGATGACACAGACCTGGAACTCGAGAACTTGGGAGGCAGAAGTAGTAGGGCTATGAGTTCAAGCCCAGCCTGGGTTAATAGTGAAGTCTTAACTCAAAAATCCAAAAATAGCAGGGAAGTGGTGGTGCACCCCTTAAATCACAGCACTCAGAAGGCAGAGACAGGTGGATCTCTGTGAGTTCAAGGCCAGTCTGGTCTACAGAGCAAGTTCCAGGACTGACTCCATAGCTACTGAGAAACCCTGTCTCGGAAAAACAAAAATTCAAAATTAGATGGAGGACTGAGAAATGGCTCAATAGGTAAAAGTGCTCGCTGGACAAGTCTGCAACCCGAGTCCCATCCCCAGAGTGAAGGAAGCACAAGGAGGGAGCTAACTCCACTAAGTTGTCCACATGGGTGAGGGGTATGCAAACTCCCTGTCCCCAGACACACACATACTCATACCACCTCCAGCCCCCCACCGATAAATACACAGAACCGGTACAACTGTGTGTAGGCAACAACCAAACAGAAAAACAGGCATGGTGGTGCCTGCCTGTAATCACAGCACTGTGGAGATGGAGGTAGGAAGTTAGGAGTTCAAGGTCATGGCTATATAGCAAGCTCAAGACCGTCTTGGGGATGAGACCCTGCCTCAAAACCATAAAACACATACAGGCAAAAACAAACAAACGAAACCAAATCAATACTAAGAGCACATCACGGTAAAGTCAAGTTCACGGGGGCCTCACACCAGGTCTGCAGCGGCTTCGACACTCACTTTAGTGTAAGGTGCTGGGCAAGGTTTAAGACCCGCCTGTGATGACATATCTCTATAAACCGGGCTATAAAGTACCATTTTACAGTGCTGGGGGCAGAACTCGAGGCTTTGTGCATGCTGAGCACACACTCCGGCCCAGCTAGGAGAAATGCTCGGCTTGATAAAGGTCCCATTGAGAAGCACACAGCAATCATCACATTTAGAAACTTCAGCCTAATCCCCTTCAGCCTAGGAGACAACACAACTACTGTCGCCACTCCTGTTACCATGGTGCTCGGAGGCCCAGCCAGCTCTTTAAGAAAAGGAGAAGGAGTGTATGGATTGGAAGGAAGACATCATCATCTACTCAGGAGAAAGACTCAGAGCCAAACTGTAAGGTCTATTCAGGGGCTCAGCAAGCGGCTCCACCCACACTCCAGAACCTCTCTGCAGCACTTGTAGGAGCCGAACAGGCCTGCCACCACCTTGCAATAAAATTTTCCTGGTACTGCCCCAGGTGTAGCGTCCGGGCCTGGATGGGAACATACCTCAGGGCCGTATGCCTGCTCACCAATCTAGGAAGCTAATTCTGATGCTTGCTTTATACCCTGGTTTTTAAAGTTTAAGTTTCCATTTTTTCAAGCTGAATCTCCAGACCAGTTTTTCACTCAAGCTATTCTGAGGGGGAGGGGGCTTGGGCTTCTCCACTGGCTCTGTCCTCAGGGCTCTACTAAACTCCCATGATGCTGGGGCTCCTAGCCTACTTGTCTGCAATAATGGCCTCCCTTGGTGTCCCTAAGTGCCACAAAGGAAAACAATTAAGAAATCTCTAGTGGCTTGATGAGAATTATAAGCATCCTGCTAGGCTCTGCAGTGGCCACAAACAGCACACTCAGCAGGATAAGGCACTTCCTCCACAGAAGTGTCTTGATTTTGTCTGTGGTGGTGGTGAGTCATCTCTCAGGCCCCTTAAGTCACTTTTATTAAGGAGTAATTTACACACAATAGTGGGCATCTTTCTAGGACTCCCTGGCAATTTATCTAGTTTGTAAAGTATTTACTCAAACACTTCCGTAAGTTTTGTTTTCCTTTTTCTTGAGCCAGAGTTTTGTGTCCCAGGGTGGCCTCAAACTTGTGATTTTGAATTTCTCATCCTCCTGCCTCTACCTCCTGAGTGCTGGGATTATAGGTGTGGATCATTATTCTCCCTTTATGTAGTGTTGGGGATTGAATCCAGGGCTTTGTGTATGCTAGGGCAAGCACTCAAACAATTGAGCTATTTATTCAAATCCCCTTTTATCAATTCAGATGTTCCAGATGTGAGTCTAATATGTTTTTGTTTGTTTACCTGTTTTGAGACAGGCTCTCACTGAGTAGCCAAAGCTGGCTTCCAATTTGTTATCCTTCTGCCTCAGCCTCTTGAGTGCTGGGAGTACAAATGTATGCTCTCAGGCCTGGTAACTTTATTTTGCAGTGTTGGGGGTTAAACTGGGGCCTTCCAGGGCAGACGTAATGGCTCAATGGTTAAAAGTACTTGTTGCTCTTGCAGAAGATTGGATTCACTTCTAAGCACCCATTTGGTAATTCAAAACCCTAACTCCAGTTCAGGGGAATCCAATGCCTTCTTCTGTCTCCCGAAGGCACCAGGCACACGTATGATGCACACACATACACATACGCAGGTAAAACACTCTCACATATAAATAAATCTAGAAATTAAAAAAAAAAACTGGGGCTTCCCACAGCAGATGTTCCTCAGCTCCCCCCACCCCAGCCCCATCAGCCTTTTTAATTTGTTTTTGAGACCGGGTCTCCCTAGTAGTAGTCCTGGCTGGTCTAAAACTCCCTATGCAAACAAGCTGGCCTCAGACTCAGAGATCTCCCTGTCTTGCTTCCCGGGTGATGGAGTTAGAGGTGTGAGCGACCATGTCTGGCCTTTTCCTTTGTTCTTGGTGTGTTCCTGGGATGCTGGAACACCAGTGCTTCCCGCATGGCGTGGTGATGCTGGGGAAGCAGAGGCGGGCAAAAGTTCCCCTCTCATCCCCTCTCTTGCTTGTTATGTGGTAGGTTTGCCAGTGTAGGTAGGCGGAGGGGATATGGGGATCAGGCTACCACCAAAAGGTGGCAATTACAGGTTCTTCCTAGGGGCCTTCTCAACTTGCTGAATTGTTTGGTTTTGAGACAGTGTCTCTGTAGTCCAAGCTGGCCTGAAACGCATTCTGTTGCCCCGGCTGGCCTATAACTAAAGTCTCTCCCACTGTCTCAGCCTCCTCAATGCCAAAATTACAGGACTGAGAAATCGGACCCTGATTGAATTTATTATTGTTTTTTAATAAATTAAAATTTAAACATTTAAAAATTTTTCATGTGTATTTGCATGAGTTTATGTGCACCACACGCATGCGGAGGCCAGAGGGTGATGCATTCTGGCACTAGAGTGGAATTACAGGCAGTTGTGAGCTGTCATGTGGGGGCTGGGAACCCAGTCTCAGGCCTGTGTAAGGACAGTCAGTGCTCTTAACCACCGAGCCGTCTCTCCAGCCCCTGTGTTTCAATGATCAGATTATCACCATCATTATTATTATTGTTGTGCGGGCATTTGTACACATGTGTATGACTCCAAGTGCACGAATGTGAAGGTTAGGGAACAACTTTCAGGAGTCAGTTGTCTCTCTCTCTCTCTCTCTCTCTCTCTCTCTCTCTCTTCGTTTGTTTTAGTTTTTGAGACAGGATTCCTGTGAGGCCTGGCTGGTTTTGAACTCAGAGATCTACCTGCCTCTGCCTCCAGAGTGGGAATTAAAGTCTTTCCACTACGCCTGAGAAGTTCTTTCTATCATCGCAGGCTTGGGCCATCAGGCAGTGGGGCAGGCACTTATTCACTTGCTGCCCCAACTTGAAGTTTTGAATGGCTGTTGCTTTCAGGCAGCGGCTCACTATATAACCCCTAAGTGCTGGAATTACAACATGTGCCACAATGTCCCATTGATTTTTTTGTTTGTTTCAGACAAAGTCTCACCATGAACTAACTCTGCCTGTCCTGGAACTCACTCTGTAGATCAGGCTGGCCTCAAACTCACAGAAATCCACCTGCTTCTGCCTCCTGAGTGCTGGATTTTTTTTTCCTTTTTGGGGGAATGGTGGTGGTTCAAAACAGAGTTTCTCTGTGTAGTCCTGGCTGTCCTGGAACTTGCTCTATTGACCAGGCTGGCCTCAAATTCAAAGATTCACCCGTCTCTGCCTCCCGAGTGCTAGAAAGGATGCATTACAATTGACTGGCACATTTAAAAAAACATGAACATTTGTGCCTTTTTTTTTTTTTTACATCTAAGCCTTCAGGAAAATGTTTACGATAAGGCTAGTGTGGTGGTGCACATCTTTAATGGCAGCACCAGAGTCAGAGGCAGGAGGATCTCTGTGAGTTTCAAGCAAGCTGAGTCTACACAGTGAGTTCCAGGACAGCCAGGGCAAACCACGTCTCAAAAAAGAAAGGAAGGAAGGAAGGAAGGAAGGAAGGAAGGAAGGAAGGAAGGATAAATAAGAGGCTGAGTTTGGTGGCTTACACTATAATTTCAACACCTGAGAGGCGAAGACGCAGGAGGATTACAAGTTAAAATCAAATTAAAAGAAAGAGGCAATATGGTTGGGCAGGGGTGAGCGTTTCAGTTGGAAAGATCCTCACCTTTCATCTGATTCCCTCAGTACTGGCCAGAGTGTGACAAACTGGGCACAGGGTCACTGTAATACAAACTCTACACATCTGGCTGTGGGTGGCATTACAAGTCCTGTTCAGCCCCCTATGGCTTCCACCTCAACTACTTCCCTGCCTGTGGGCCTGGGGGGAAAGCACGTGCGTGTTCAGGGACCTTACATATTTTCTTTGATGCTGGTGTGTCAGAATATCACCTCCATCAGGAAGGCAGCTGAGACCTGGCTCCTCTTTACAGATTCTTCATGCGTTTTACAAAAGCCTTGTTTCCGTGTATTCATTAATACAGTCAATTCGACTGAGGAAATTCTGCCTTTGGCCTCTTGGTCAGCTTTACAAGCAAATGCGTGTAGGCTCCAGTGCCAAACACCGGGGTCAGCATGGCTGCGGCACCCAAATCAGCCATGCCTTAGTATCTACAGGGACTCAGCTCTTGGCCATCTCCCTCCCCAACACTAATATATGCCCTAGTCCCCATACAGAATGTCCATGTGTTTGCCTGGAAGTTTTGAATAAGCCCACTGACTCTAAATCAACTCTCTTGAGTTCATATAATCTCTTTCTCTTTTCTGAGACAGGGTTTCTCTATGTAACCCTGACTGTCCTGGAACTCGCTCTGTAGACCAGGCTGACCTCAAACTCAGAGATCTGCCTGCCTCTGCCTTCTGCGAGCTGGGATTAAAGGTGTGCACCACCACCGCCCGGCTCCATAATTTCTCATACAATATAATGTTCTCCCAATAAATACCAGCTGGGCTATATTACTGGAGATGACAGAAAAAGGTATGTACATGTTTAATAAAATTCAGCTTAAAAAGCAACTTTTGCTTTATGGTAGTGGTGCAAGTCTTTAATCACAGTACTCGAGAGACAGAGGCAGGCATCCATGTGAGTTCCAGGCCAGACTGGTCTACAGAGCTAGTTCTAGGACAGCCAGGGAAGCATGGAGAAATCCTATCTCTAAAAAGCTAAAAAAGAAAGAAAAAAGAGAGAAAGAAAGTATTAAGGTATGCTATACGGTCCCCGGAGATAAAGCCAGGGAAGCTGTCGCTCGGCACGGCGGCTCACATCTATTTTGGCTTCAGCACTTTGGAGGCCAAGACAGGAAGACTACCGCCTAAGTTGGAATTACAGGCCTTTGCCACAAGACTTAGCTAAAAAGGTTATTTCAGTTTCTTTCTTTGCTGGGGATGTAGCTCTGTGGTTGTACCTGCCTACTGTGTACATGATCCTGGGCTCAATCCGCTCAGCACTGCAGAATTAACTGACTAAATAAAATTACTTTCTTTGTAAGGTTGGACCTGGCAGCTAGAACAATAGGAAAGTAGCTGATTAAGTAGCACTGGCTCGCTTCAGGAAGGCTGTTTGGAGGAAGGATTAGGGCGGAGAGAACTCTGTTATCTTGCCAACTGAAAGTGACCTGTTTGGGAATTTGGGAAATAGGTCTGGGAGGCAAGGTAAGCATCTTGGCTTTACATTGGACAGGGACAGTGGCCTCAGCAATTCCATGTTGACATTTAGCTGGGTCTGCAGGGCCCCGTGCTGAACCCCAGAAGTGCCCTGTTATTTCTGCACACCTGCTTTGCCACTGAGTCCCAAATCACCACCAGCTGGAGCTGGGAGCTGTTTCCTCCATCTTGGGCTATTAATTCTGGGTTCCTTTTTTCCCCTCTAGAGATTTTATTTTTATGTGTGTTTTGTCTGCATGTATGTAGACACACCGTGTGTGTGCTGTGTACCATTTTTGGAAGCACATCTAAGACTGCTGTGTCCTGCCTGCCACACAGACATTTTCATCTGGAAATCATTCCTTGTTGAGACATCTACTTTACCTTAATCCTTTCACAGAAAAATTAACCTAAAACAGTTAGTTGTGTTAGCTGGTCAGTTATTTTTCCGTTGTAGGATTCTTGGCTTTCTTGTTTGTTTGTTTTTGGAGACAGGGTTTCTCTATGTAACAGTTGGCTTTGTAGACCAGGCAGGCCTTGAACTCGCTGAGATCCGCTTGCTTCTGCCTCCCAAGTGCTGCGATTATAGGCGTGTGCCACCACCATAAAGCAAAAATTGTTTTTTAAAGATGACTTTGTATTAAACATGCCACCACCCCCCAGCCTGATTCTTGGCTTTCTTAATCTGTCTTTAGATTTTTTTTTTTAAGAGAGGTGCAGGGGTGGGGTCTCAAGGATGTGGTGACGTACTCCTGTAATCTCAGCACCTTGGATGCAGAGACAGGAGGATGAGTTCAAGGTTACCCTGGGCTGTATTAGATCCTGTCTTAAAAAAGAAAAGAAAAGAAAACTGGGTGGTGGTGGTGCATAGAGGCAGGCGGATCTCTGTGAGTTCGAGGCCAGCCTGGTCTACAAAGTGAGTTCCAGAACAGGTTCCAAAGCTACATAGAGAAACTCTGTCTTGAAAAACCAAAAGAGAGAGAGAGAGAGAGAGAGAGAGAGAGAGAGAGAGAGAGAGAGAGAGAGAGGGAGGGGGAGAGAGAGAGAAGAGATAGGGCTGGAGAGATGACTCAGAGGTTACGAGCACTGATGCTCCTCTAGAGGAGTCAAGGTCTTTCCTCAGCACCCACACGACAGCTCACAACTGTCTCTGGCCCTAGTCCAGAGCATCTATGTTCTCTTAAAATATATGTGCTTCCTGTGCTGGTCAGGGACTTCTTGGTTCATTTGACCCTCCTGCCTTATTCTCTGGAGTAGTTGTGACTACACAGGTGTCTCTAGAGTGTCTGTGACTACACAGGTGTCTCTGGAGTGTCTGTGACTACACAGGTGTCTCTGGAGTAGCCGTGACTACACAGGTGTCTCTGGAGTAGCTGTGACTACACAGGGGTCTTTGGAGTAGCTGTGACTACACAGGGGTCTCTGGAGTAGCTGTGACTACACAGGGGTCTCTGGAGTAGCTGTGACTACACAGGGGTCTCTGGAGTGTCTGTGACTACACAGGTGTCTCTGGAGTAGCCGTGACTACACAGGTGTCTCTGGAGTAGCCGTGACTACACAGGGGTCTCTGGAGTAGCCATAACTACACAGGTGTCTCTGGAGTAGCTGTGACTACACAGGTGTCTCTGGAGTAGCCGTGACTACACAGGGGTCTCTGGAGTAGCCATGACTACACAGGTGTGTGTCACCACCATGCTGTGTGGGCTCCTGAGAACTGGATATAACTGCATCTGAACTTTTTAATCCAAGTTAGTTAACAGAGTGTTTTGATCATGACATTAGATATACTTTATTTTGTGAGACTGGAGATTATTCTGTCTTACACATGCCAGGCAAGACTTTTGTTTGTTTATTTTTCTTTTCTTTCTTTCTTTTCTTTTCTTTTCTTTTCTTTTCTTTTCTTTTCTTTTCTTTCTGTGTAGCCTTAGCTGTTCTGGAACTCTACCTTGGCCTCCCACACTCTAGGATGACACACATGTGGCACTGTGCTTACTTATGTGGTGTTGGGATGGGTGGAACACCGACTCTAGGTAAGCATGCCTATCGAGTGAACATCCTCAGCCCCTAGTGTTCTAACACTGAGCTACATTCAGGCCATAGTGGCTTCTGTCTGTCTGTCTGTCTGTCTGTCTCTCTCTATCTGATTTGATTTTTTTCCTTCAGAGGCTCTTGCTGCCTTAGAACACATTCTTTTTTTTTTTTTTTTCTTTTTGAGACAGGGCTTTTCTGTCCTGGAACGCACCCTGCAGTCCAGGCTGGCCTTGAACTCTGCCCGTGGGGTTAAAGCACCGCACCCCCACCCTGGCAGAGCTCTGGAGACTTCTTTTTTTTTAGCATTTTTCCTTCTCCTTTCCTCCCCTTAACTCTTCGTTAGCTCTCTCTCTCACTGCTTTTTGAGCTCTCAGCTATGTACCCTACGCTGACCTTAAAATGTTTTTGGGGAGGTTTGCTGGGACAGAGTCCCATGTGTGGTCCTGGCTGGTTCGGAACTTTACATTGAGAGCAGCTGACCTCGATCCTGTGGGTGTCCTCTTGCACTCTGGTGGACAAACAGCCCTGGGCAGGCCGGACAGCGCTCCACCACCCGGGAGCCCTCAGCCCCAGCCTCATGTGTGGACGTGTTGTAGGATTCCAGGGCTCTTGACTGCATAGTTCCTCTCTTTCTTTAGACTTGGCCTCGACCCCCATCCTTCTTGCCTCTCCAAGTTCCGTTCTCCATCTCCTCAGCACTGTACCGCCTGCTCACGACTGTTCCTTGCAGCCCAGAAGTGGCCTCCGTTCAGATGACCTAGTGACCTAGAATTGGCCTCTGCCCCTCTACCCAGGGTGCTGGCAGTGATGCCCGTCCTCCTATCTGCACACAGCTGCTTGGTGTCTCCGCGAATCTGGTTCTTATCACCACAGCTTGCCAAGCAGGAGTGGGTGCCAGACATTCTATGGCCCTAGAATAAATACCACTAAAAAGCAAGCCGATGTGATTATTTCTAAATGTATTTGCTTTGTTTTAGAAGTGACTTCAACATGTTGCTTTCCTGAGTGGCTATGATCATTTCCTTGTAACCATTTCATAAAAAACCAACAGATCTCCGAGGCACTGAGCCTCAGCCTTGTGGAGTGTCCTCTGCCCTGAAGGAATTCAGCACAGGCAGCAAACAGGCTGCTCGTTCACTTCAGGATCTGCACAGGTTTGCTTGATTTGTTTTTTCTAAAGCACTTTATTTATTTCTATTGTATGTGAGGTTGTGTTGCAGCCCTGCAGCTGGAGTCCTGACAACTCTAAGCCGCTATGCCGGTGCCTGGACGCAAACTCGGGTCCTTTGGAAGAGCAGCCGGTACTCGTAACCACGGAGCCATCTCTCCATCGCTTGCACTGGTTCCGCAGAGGCAGATCCAAGATATGGCGGGGTGTGCACGGAGTCTCAGAGAAATGTTGCCAACAGAAGGGCTCTCAATCCAGCAGCAGGGACCAGGCCACGGGCAGAGATGCCGAGAAACAGAGAGGAGCCTTGGCCTCTTGGCTGTGGAGCAAGGCTGCTGTGAGGGTGGGCCAGGGGGACGTGAACCAGGTTTGCACAGGGCTCTCTGCCCTCCCAGAGTTGTTCCCAGGTTCTTCTTGGTCTGTATGGCTCACCTTGGCTACCAGGCCTTATGTCCACCTTCCCTAGGTTACCGAGACCTAGGGGACTCTGTGTCCATTCTTTAGTGTGAGAAGCAGGCGGGAAAGGAACACGGTGTTCTGGATTGGCTTACCGCAGTCATGCGCTGTTCTTGGAGGCCACCGTCCTGAGCTCTTCACTTGAGTTTTCTTATCACAAATATGCATCATGCTGACACATTACCATCTCCCACGAGGAAGTCTTGGCTGCTCTCCTGAGCTCTCCCTGTGTTTCACAAGAGACACAAAGCGCCTGTGGAGGCCAGACAGTGGCAGGTGTGGCAACAGGGACTCCAGGTTAAGAAGCGTCACAGGAGGGCAGGTTGGGGCTAAGACTAACAGATCAGGAAAGCATCAAAATAGAGTCACTCACCCTGACACTCCACATCAGCATCCTGAGGCTAACCTGTTTACCTGATAGGGTTAGAGCAGAGACTGCCATGTCTTTGATTTTCTTTAGGTCTTTTTGTTTCTTTCCTCCCTGCCTGCTCTGCTTCCTCTTTCTTTTCTCTCCTGTCTCCCCTCCTTCTCTTCCTTCAACAATTTTATCTTTCATGTGTGTAAGTGTGTTGCCCACCAGTATAACATATGAACTACATGCATGCCTGGTGCCCATGGAGGTCAGAAGAAGGTGCCAGAGTGTTGGAGTTTCTGGAACTGGAGTTATGGGTGGTTGTGAGCCATCATATGGGATCTGGAATTGACCTCAAGTCCTCTGCAAAGCAACAAGTGCCTTTAACCACTGGTCCATCTCTCTAGTGCTCCCTGAACTTGGTTTTAAACAGGGTCTATGTAACATAGGTCTATGTTGGCCTGAAACTTCTGACTTATTAAAGGAGTGCACCACCACTGCCCAGTCAATTTTATTTATTTTTATTTTGTATGTTTTCATGCTTTGCTTAGATGTATGACTGTGAACAACATGTTTGTGTAGTGTCTTCAAAGGTAAGGGTGTGTGTCAGATTCCCTAGGACTGGAGTCACAGAAGGCTGTGAGCCATGTGGGTACTGGGAATTGAACATAGGTCTTCTGGAAGAGAAGTCCACACTTTCATTTATTTATTTATTTATTATTAGTACTTATTATTGGTTTTTCAAGACAGTTTTCCAGGGTCCCTGACTGTCCTGGAACTCACTCTGCAAACCAGGTTGACTCTCAAACTCAGAGATCCGCCTGCCTCTGCCTCCCAAAGTGCTAGGATCAAAGGCGTGGGCCACTGTGCCTGACTAGAGCCGTTACTCTTAACCGCTGAGTCATCTCGCCAGCCCTCCAGGCAGGCCAGTTTCAATTGGCTTTGACAGCGAGGCTGCTGTTTGGGCCTATGAGGCTGTCCAGTGAGTAGACAGAGGCCAGCCTGGCTGCTGAGTGTGCTGCTTCCCAAAAACTTCTGGGATTAGCCTATAGATGGTTTTGACTCATTAAGTGCTAATGTTCAAAAGTGAACATTTTAATTTAATTAAGTTTTTAAGTTTTAAAAAAAGGTTTATTTGTATAGATATTCTTTCCTGCGTGTTAAGTATGTGCACTGGATGTACGTCCGGTCAGAAAAGGGTGTGGGATGCCCCGGAACTGAAGTTCTGGATGGTTGTGAGCAGCGGCGTGAGTGTTGGGAATCAAATCCAGGTCTCCCACTCCCCCGCTTCTTTTGCTTTGTGGTGGGTGCACAATTGTCTTAGCAAGCATATGAAGGTTAGAGGTCAATTTGTGGTAGTTCTTTTCTTACCAAGTCCCAGGGACCAGATTCTAGTTGGTAGGTTTGGCAGCAAGCACCTTTATCCACTAAGTCATCTTGTGAACGTGTTACATTATTTTAGTTAGTTTTTTTTTTCCTCTGAGACAGGGTTTTTCTGTGTAGCCCTGGCTGCCCTAAAACTTGCTCTGCAGACCAGGCTGGTTTCAAACTCAGAGAGATCCACCTGCCTCTGCCTCCTGAGTGCTGGATTACAGTATCCTATTTTTTATTTTATTTTATTGGTGTTTTGCCTGTGTGTCTGTGCTGGTTTCCTGGAGTTACAGACAGTGGTGAGCTGCCATGTGGGTACCGGGAATTGAACCTGGGTCCCCTGGAAGAGCAGTCAGTGCTCTTAACGGCTGAGCCATCTTTCCAGCCTCAATATCTTAATTTTATTTTGAGATAGGACCTTTCTGTTATGTAGCTCTGGCTGTTCTGGAACTCCATATGTAAACCAGGCTGGCCTCAAACTATTGAGAGCCACCCACCTCAGTCTCCCAAGTGCTGGGATTAAAGGTGTGTGCCATCACACCTTGCTAAGGGTTCCTAATGTTTTGAGACCAGGTCTCTCACTGAATCTGGAGCATCCTGTTTCAGCTAGACTGGCTTGCCAGTACGCCCAAGATCTGCCATGACAGGTACATGTTGCCCCGCTTGGCTGATGTGGGTGCTGGTATCTGAATTCAGGTCCTCATGTTTGATCTGCAAGCACGTTTACCCACAAAGGTCCCAGAAAGAACTGTTTTACAACTGGCACACACCTCTAATCCCAGCACTCCAGGGCAGGCAGGTGGATCTCTGAGTTCAAGGCCAGCATGATCTACAGGGCGAGTTCCAGGATGGCCAGGGCTTCACAGAGAAGAAAAACAAACAAAAGAACTGTTTTGTTTTTGTTCTCAACGTGAACATTTTAAAGAAATGTCTAGTTTCTCTAGAAACAGAAGCTTATTGGGTTCACAGAGCCAGGGAGGAGCCACTGTGAGTGTGCCCAGGTCCAGCCCAGTGCCCTCTTGCTGCCTGCTCCCCTCTCCCCCACTCTCCTTCCCTGCTGGAAACACTCAGGCCTGGAGTGCTCTCCTGGTGAGGCCTGAGGTGGAGGGCCTGGGACAGGGTAGCTCCAGGATCAGGCCAGACAAGGAGCAGTTGTTGAGTTCTTTTTGTTTGGTGATAGAGTGTGGTCACTGTCACTGTTAGTGTCTGCACAGATGCTGAGCTGTGTAAGTAGGATTTAAGAAATGGCTTTGAACTACAGGGCATTTTATCTTAATAATTCAAACGACAAACCATCTTTTTTTTCTTCTGCCTTTAGACTCAAGAATGTAGCCCAGGCTAGTTTTGAATTCACTACGTAGTTCAGGCTGGCCTTGAATTCATAATGAGCCTCTTCCCTCAGCCTACCAAGGGCAAGAATTATAGGCCTGTTCCATGAGAATGAGCTAAAAAAAAATTCACAGCATTTTAAAGAAATAAACCAAACCCACCATTGCGCTGCATGTCTAGCCCTTAGTTTGATGAGAGAAGCAGACCAACTGCCGGAGCCCGCGCTGACCGGGGAGGGGCTGAGCTAGTCCCAACTAGTACCCACATTCCTCAGGCGCTTCCACGCCCATGACCTTCGGCCCTGCATCTAGCCTCCCATCGCCTGTCCCTTTCCTATTAGAAAGTCCCTGTCTAGAGCACCTGTCTACCTCCCCAATTGCCCTCTGTGGAAAGGTCACAAATCCACATTAAATCCAACCATGAAGCTTCACCACTGCTGAGAGGGGCGGTGCCCACCTTTAATCTCATCACTCTGGAGGCAGAGGCAGGTTGATTTTTTAGTAAATTCAAGGCCAGCCTGGACTACCTTGTGCATGGTTCTGGGTCAGTCAGTGCTATGAAGTCATACCCTATCTTAAAAGCAAGCAAACAAAAAACTAAACCAGCAACAAACTGAACAACAACAAAACAAGTGATTGCTAATTAAGGAGTTGGAAGCAGGAGGATCAGAAGTTCAAAGTCATTTTAAGCTACACAGAGTCTGAAGCAAACCTGAACTACAGGAAACTCTGTTTTAAAAACAAAACAAACTGCCAGGCGGTTGTGACGCATGCCTGTGATCCCAGCACTCGGGAGGCAGAGGCAGAGGTAGGCGGATCTCTGTGAGTTTGAGGCCAGCCCAGACTATGGAGTGATTTCCAAGATAGGCTCCAAAGCTACAGAGAAACCCTGTCTTGAACCCCACCCCCAAATCCACCCCCCCAAAATTGTAAACTAAAACCAAAAATGAAGTATCAATTTTCATTTATCAGACTGAGAAACAGACCTGGGACAAAGTCCAGGGCACTGGGGTGGGGAGGGCTGCTTTCCACCCTGCAGGCAGCTGCAGGCACAGGGCCAGGTTTTTTTAGAACAGTTTGGTAACATTTCAAACCACTCACACCTTTGACCCAGCTATTTCCCGTCTAGATAATTGTCCAACCGTGGGCTCCCACGAGCACAAGGACACACACAGCACCACTGCATCTAGTGTGGAAGACGACGCGGGGGGACCGTGAGACATCGCAGCGCGATGGACCACCCAAAAGATCTGTAGCCCGTGTACTGTGAAAAGATCTTCAGAGACAATAAAGAAGCAAGCTGCCTAGGGCTACGTGTTGTAGGAAGGAAAAGGGCAAAGGTGTGTGTTTAAGGATAGTGCACCTGGCCCTGGCAGCTGGGTAGGTGGAAGGGAACTAGGCAGTGGGCGATTGGAGTCAGGCAGAGGAGGCTGGTGCTCCAGCTGAGGCCTGCACAGGTTGTTTTTCGACTCAAGGAGGTGGAAGGCATAACACAGTTGTCACTGGAGCCCCTCTCCTCTGGGGAGGCAATCTGTCCTTTGGCATGTCTGCCACTTGCACACCTGGGTCAGACACCAGGGAGGCTGGACTGTACTAACTCCTGGGGAAAACATTTGGGGGCACCAATAGTTGCTCTGCAGTAAGGCAGACTGCCTTAGAACTGAGCTTTGGGAACAGGTCCTCCAGATGGGGGAGGTTTTCTGAAGCCTCTGGCTGGGACCTGTGATCTTCAGAGGTATCTGGCCAGGTGAACAGATGGAGCAGCTGTTTTGGCCTTTGTTGGGATGCATAAGGAACCCTTCCAGTTTGATCTTTATGCTTATTTTTGGTGCTGCTGATAACCCAGGGCCTTGGAAATACCAGGCAAGTCTCTGCCAATGGGCTAGTCTTCTCTGAAAGACTGTCCCACAGTGTTGCCCAGGCTGAAGTAGAATCCCCATCTCAGAACTGTGAACAAGTTCTGCTCTGGTTTTTCCTTCTTGTGTTAGTGTCTGCTATCCCCAGTGTGCGTGTGCGTGCATGTGTGTGTGTGTGTGTGTGTGTGTGTGTGCTGGGGATGAACCTAGAGCCTTGCACAGGGGAGGGGAGCCTCTGTCACCGCTATGCCGTAACCTTGCATCATCTGTCTTATGCTTAATGTGTGGAAGGCTGCAGCAGGCTGACTCCCTTCCCCAGGCATTTCATTGCAGTGGAACTTGAAAATCCACTTGTTTGGCTTTGAGAGAAAGTCTGTCCATATTTCAGTTAGGATTACACTAAAGGTTTCTTCACTTTGGGGAACACCGTTGCCCTGATCATATTTAATACTTTCATCTAGGAAGTACATGTATTTTTAAAGCCTTTTCTTTTTCATTTTTCTTCCCTGAACAGGGTCTTGCTATGTACTCAGTCTGTCTTGAAATATTTTATTCTCCTGCTCCAGGCTACTGGAGTTATAGGCGGCACCACTATGAGGGGTAAGCCTTCGCTGGCGGGAGGTGTGCTGGGGATGCGCGGAGAACTTCCTGTATGTCAGGCTAGGGCTCTACCATCAAGCGTGGCCCAGCCCCAAGCTTTGCGGTGTCTACGTCAGCCATCAGTCTTCCTTCCTGAAATTCTCTCTGTCATCCCTCCCCATACCAGGCTGCAGCCCTCCGTCAATCCTCTATCCTGCATACTGGCTGCTTGATATTAGGAGTCCAGCATCCAGTGCAAAGTCTCAGGTGTCTCCACCCTTAGGGTCGTTCTGAAGAGAGAGAAGGGACTCAATATAAATATGAGAAAGAACAAGGCCTGGGGAGGGGTAAGGTTGACTTGTTGGGTCGGTCTGGGGAGGAGGCAGGTGCTAGGGAGACGGGGTGGGCATGAGGGATTCCAGCAGTGGGAATGCCGACTTGTGTCTGCAGGTGGGTGCTGGACTCCTGGGCTAAGCAGTAACACAGGAGCAGGAGAATGGGACCCAGGCATTGGGCCAGCACTGCTCAGGCAGCCTTAAGGCTTTGTAAGAGTGAAGGTGAGAGAGGAAAGCTGGCTTGCAGGTGGGTAGGTGTGTGCGGTGGGATAGACATCAGGGTGTGTGTAGGGGGGATAGACGTCAGGGTGTGTGTAGGGGGGATAGACGTCAGGGTGTGTGTAGGGGGGATAGACGTCAGGGTGTGTGTAGGGTGCCAGCATGGTGGCCAGGGTGCCTCATGCCTCTCCCACCTTGACCTCCTGGATGCTGGGCCCCAGCACCTCAGTGGGCTTTCCTGTTTCTAAACATGGACACAGTTACATGTTGGTCCCTTCCATGCTGTTTCATCAGCGCTGCTAGCTGCCCAGAACCGTGGAATGGTCAGTCTACCGTTCACGATGCACTGAAAGTGTAAAACTTAGAAATCCCACCCTAGTTTTTGAAGCAAGACTTCCAGGCTGACTGGGGACTGATCCTATCCCACCCACTAACGTGGTGAGGCCAGCCACATCTTCATGAGAGACCTTGTCCCCCAAGGTATCAGTGTGTCCACCTATAAGGTCCTCAAGTCATTACAAGATCTGAGTCACTGAGATCTGTCATTCACAGTGACAGATCTCAGTCAAGCCTCCCAGATGCCAGGGCTGCACCAGGAACCCAGGGCTGACTAAACCACAAGATTGCACTGATAACGTCCGTCTTTCCTCTCAGCAAAATCCTCTGTAGAGTGAACCACAAAGCCAGAATCTCTGCTGGAATGTAGGTTTTTGTTTGGTTTTGTTTTTAACTTTACTTTTATTACAAAAGGTGCTAGGAGCTGTCAGCCACACCCCACACTCAGGCTGGGTATGGCAGCTCAGCTTCTACCAATCTTTCCCACTGAGAGCCCCAAGCAGCAGCTTCCAGGAAGGTGGCCTGGGTCCTGCAGGCAATGCCCTGGGACATGCGGAGCAGGTGTGTGGGTTCTAGGGCAGCATTCTCCTCGCTGACGAAAATCAATCAGTGGAGGAGTGGGCAGGACCCGAAAGGGCCGACCAGAGGCAGCGTCCTCCCACTGTCCTGCAGGCTGATGCAAGCTCATGTTCTGACCAGTGTGCGGCAGGGTATGGCCAGTGCTCGTCCCTGTGGCTCTCTGTGTTCTGGCCGGTGTGCGGCAGGGTATGGCCAGTGCTCGTCCCCGTGGCTCTCTGTGTTCTGGCCGGTGTGCGGCAGGGTATGGCCAGTGCTCGTCCCCGTGGCTCTCTACTCGGTGCTGCATTAGACATGGGCTGGGAGCTCTGCTCTATGCCGCCTGCACTGGGATGCAGTGACTCGCAGCTCCAAGCATCTTGCCTGATCTGTGCCACCCTTCACTCCCTCAGGCCACCCTCCACTTGGAACTTTTTGGTTAACTTCTGCTGTCACGTCAGCTCCCAGGCTGCACGTGGCCACCAGCTAACTGTTCAAAAGTCAGAGCTGTTTCATCAGGTCAGCTGTGCCATGACCGTTTCCCACTGGCTACCTGGAAAGTCTGTAAGCTTGGGGAAAGCTTGCCTGTCAGTGTGGGCAGCCGATCTACCCTCCACTCCAGTCACTCCCAGGGCTGCCCTCTGAGTTTGTCTCCCGTCATCTCTGCCCACCTCACCCCCTGTACAGGCAGGCTCCTCAGGCTTCTGTTTCCGCCCCTCCCTCAGCTGCGGCCTCCGGACTGCTGCTTCCGAGCTCTCCATCCCACTCTCTGCTGAAGGACTCGGCAGAGAAGACTAAAGTGATGACCTCATCCCACTGAGACCCCTCTTCAAGCCAACAGTGATCTACACCAGGCAAAACTCAGGGGTTGTGGGCATAATGGCCGTGTTTATAATCCTAGCACCGAGGGACAGAGGCAGGAAGACTGGGGCAAGTTTCAGGCTAACCAAATCAAATCAAAACAAAATAAGGGTCACTTCTCTATCCGATCCTTGATGCATCTGTGGGGCTGACCACGCCTTACTCTTTAAAGCAACCAGGGTGTAGTTCCTGTAATTCTTGTAATCCTAGCACCTGGGATATCACTGGAAATTCCAGGCCAGACAGAAACATGTGGTGAGACACAGTCTCAAAAACACAAAACAAAATAAAACAAACAACAAAAACATTAAGCACACGTAATATACATAGTTGAAAGGACAATAAAAATAAGATAATTTAAGGTTCCGTAATCTACTTGCTTTTGTAAGTTTTGCACACACCAGCCGTGTCTGCTGCCTGTCAGGACTCTGCGTGGCTCTTTTGTACTGAGACGCTCAGCTGAGGATGGACAGATGTGTGGTTTGGCAACCTGTCTGTATTGGTTACCTGTGAGCTTGTTTCAGGTGAGAGGCAGCTGGTGGTGACATTGCTCAGGCTTCTTTGTCACCGAGTGCTCTTCTGCTGTTCCCCAGTGCAGCAGGCCTGTCTGTGCTGCCTCTCAGCTCCCTCCCTGTGGTGAGAAATCAGGTTACTCTGTCCTCATTCAAAAGGACAGCACTGGCCACTGGCGTTAGAGATGGCTCAGCAGGTAAGTGCTTTTCAAGAGGACCTGGGTTCAGTTCCCAGCACCCACTTTGGGCATCTTATAACCTCCTTGTAGCTCCAGCTCCAAGGGGATCCAATGCCTCTGGCTCCGGGGTACCTGCACTCACACATACCCATACCCACCTCCTTTGGTGCTGGCAGCATTACAAATTTCTGGGTGTAGGTTTCATTATTCTGTGGGTGATTTGCTAGGCTTCCTGAGAGCTCTTTCTTCTTTGGACTTTCTGTCTTGGATCTATTTTCCTCTTTTGTTTCTTGAATGGAGTCTCACTGTGTAGCCTTGGCTATTCTGGAACTTCCTTTGTAGACTAGGCTGTCCTTGAACTCTCAGAGATCTTTCTGTTTCTGCCTCCTAAGTCTGAGTGCTGGGACATTTACATCATCTTATTTGTAATGGCAAAGGACTGGAAGTGACCTAAAAACAACTGTGGAGAACACACCAGGACACCAGGGCTCACACTAGAAGGACACCAGAATCATGCATCAGTTCTGCATCACTGCTGTGGACCCGTCAGCCAATAGCCTTTAAGATATTGAGCCACTTCAAGGAAGATCCTCTGAGAAATCTCCAGTAGGAACAGATGGCCCAGATGTCAGAGTTTTACATCCAGAACAAATTCAAGACTGCTACCTGAGATGATCAAGCCTCACAGGATACGCCAGTCATGATTTGATGATAATTATAAATTTTCTTTAGGTCCACATAAGATTATCATCAAACCCAATCAGCAGAAAGTAGCCTGGAAAACTACGCCCACATTCCCAAGAAACGGACTATGGATATTTTCCTTTGTTTAGAATGTTGGTTACAAGTTATTATGGATAATAGTCAGGAGAAAAGCTAAACAAAGGATATTAGGTTCAGAGTTCTTGTTCCTTAAAAAAAGGAGGGGAGTGCTGTGGGACAATGGTTTGTAGCCTGTCAACTGTGTTTTAATAAAACGCTGATTGGCCAGCAGCCAGTCAGGAAGTATAGGTGGAATAACCAGACAGGAAGTAGAGGCGGGTTAATGAGAACAGGAGAATTCTGGGAAGAGGTGTGCAGTCCTGATCTGGCCACAGAACAAGCAAGATGTGAGTGCCTCACTGAAAAAGGTACTGAGCCACGTGGCAAACATAGACAAGAATAATGGACTAATACAAGTTATAAGAGTTAATAAGAAGCTTGAGCTAATGGGCCAATCAGTTTATAGTTAAAAAAAAATACCGACCCATGTTGGATGTGGTCTCATGTACTATCAGTGCAGATGAAAAGCATGCATGGCCTCTTGAAAGCTGGATTGGGTTCCAGTTCCCAGCGCATACAGAGAACTGTGATCGCCCCCTTTCTGTGAGTTTATCCCTAGATAAATAAACCTCTGTTATACTCCATTTCGGGCGACTGTGGAACTCTTATACCCCAACATGATGCCACTGACTATGATTTTTTTATTTTTTTTCCTTTTTGAGTCAGGGTTTCTCTATGTAACCCTGGCTGTCCTGGAACTCACTCTGTAGACCAGACTGGCCTCAAACTCACTGAGCTCTGTCTGCTTCTGTTTCCTGAGTACTGGGATTGAAGGGGTGCACAACCATGCCAGGCTTTTTGTTCATTTTGTCTGGCTTAGATTTTGAAACCACTTTTTCTCCCTCCACCCTTTTTGCTTCGTGTCATCTCAAACAGTTCCCCCAAAGTGAGCCTTTAGAGAAGTTTTCCTAAGAATTTCACTGCGACCATCACTGGCTCTTCTAGAGAAGCAGAGCACTCTCTCCTAAGGGGCCCTGGGGACACAGCTTGTGAGACATTCCTGACCTACAGGGCTGTATGATCATGGCATGGGACACTCTGGCTCCCCACAAGAGATAAAGTATGCAGGCCTAGGAGATTGAGAGGGTGGAGAGAATTCACACATCAACCGCAATCACTTGAGAACATGGTGGCCACGCTGTTCCCGCTCCTTTTGGTACCCCACTCTGTTAGTCAGGAAGCAGCTCTCCTACCTGCAGCAGCAGAGTCATCCTGAGAGGCGACGCCCGAAAGGCTGGACCCCAGGTCCAGCAGCTTCCAGGTGTCCTGGAGGGAACTGCTGGCCAGTGAAGACGATCTGTGGTGGTCACTTTCCTCGGGGACTTCTTGAGCCTGTGGTGGCAGCGGTGGGGACCTGTTTTCTTTCTGATACACTGACTTCCAGGTCTCTGTGGGGACTCTGTGCTGTCTCTGTGGAAGTTAGGAGGACAGTTGTCTTTGATAGCTACCCTCTCTTCAGCCCTGGGAAGTTCATAGTTCTCCTTTCCGCTCTCCTCAGGAAAAGGAGACCAGGACCCTCCTCAAGATGGGGATGGGCCCCTGGAAGGCAGCTGAGTGCCTGAAGCCCAAGTGAGTCCAGGATAGAGGTGAGGGGACAGAACCTTGAAGGTGGTAGTTCCTACCAGAGTGTGAAGGGTGGGTAAATGTACACCAGCTGTCCCGGCGTCTATCCCTCCCCTGCCCCGCCACTCTGAAATGAAGTACCCAGTGGGAAATCCATGGCAGACATCAGAGCAGTGAGACCTTTCCTAAGGTGCCCAGAGTGCTCGAGTTCCCACAATTTCCACACTCGAGTGTGTGTAGACACCAAGTCTGGTCATACTCCAGCTCCCATCTACACTCCCAGAAACCATTGCACCTCAGAGTGTGGCTGTACCTGAGCAGGCCTTGATGCTGCCCCTGCCTTGGAGCCTCGTGTGGTGCTGTTTTTGCTGACCTTGTGGGTAGATGCCATGCCCGCCTTGGAGCCTTGTGCAGTGCTGCTTTTGCTGACCGCTTGGGCGGAGTGTGGTTGATCTTTCCCTGAATATCCAGAAACACATTTTCTCTTGGTGTGCCTGGGGTCCTGCCATGAAAAGTCAAGAGAAATTCAGGAACTGATATCATTGCATATGAGCTTTCCCATGAGATTAGGAAGAAACATTCCCCAAATCCGGGGACTAGGGACTCTTCATTTGATGACAGCCCTTAAAGGAAGGACCTGCTTGTTTTACTACATAGAACAAATTCAACCAGCTCCCTCCAGTTGACCAAAGTGCTTCTCACACCTTCTGGGGAAGGAAGCTATGAATTCCAAGCAGAAGTCTCTTCCCCAAGATCAGGGCAGTAAAGCCCAGCCAAGACAGCACCTGGTCGGCTGGTCCCTAACTGACCACTCTGCCCATCGCACTCTGAGTGCTTGGTTTCATCCATGCTCTGCATGAAAGGAGGCGGGGGACATCAAGGAGAACCACATACGTGGTGTGAAAGGAATCGTGGAAGAAAACAGGCCGGAAAAAGCTGCTGGGCCTTCGCAGAGCTCAGAGCAGTGGGTGGGAGCGTGCAGACCGCACGGGCTGTTCTCCAGTGGGCACAGTAGTGAGCACACCCAGCACACACACCCTGCACACACACCCTGGTGCTTAACTTAGAGCTCTTTGGCTGGCAGTGGTTATGAGCTCCGTCACTGACCTCCGCTTTTCCTATAATGGGTATAGGTATTTTGTCTGCATGTGTGCCCGTGTATCATATGCATGCCTGGTGTGCACAGAGGCCAGAAGAGGGCATGGGATTGCCTGTGACTAGAGTTACAGATGGCTGTGAGCTGCCATGTGGTGCTGGGAATCAAACACCAGATCCGGAAAAGTGGTCAGAGCTCCTAACCACTGAGTCATCTCTCCAGCTGTCTTTCATTTCTTTCTTTCTTTTTTGTTATCTTCTTCTTCATTTTAAGGCAGGGCTTCAGTATACGGCCTAAGCTGGCTTTAAATCTCCATCCTCTTGCCTCAGCCTCCAGTGTTGGTAAGAACCACTGTGCCCGGTTTCTTGTCTAGAGTTTTAAATTATTTCAGTAGATGTAATAAACAAATGTAGTTTTACATAAGAAGTAGTTCATATAACAGGCGTGTTTTATTGCAATGGACGGCAGGCTTGTTTACTGGGTGCGGGAAAGATTTCTTCAGACAATACCTGTTTGCAAAGTTTGAGCACTGACTGACCAGTGCAAGTGACTGAGAATTCCCAACCGGTTGGGGTGAAAACTCTTGGTGATTACAGATCGCCTTTCGTAGGTCAGGAGCGCCTGTGTGGGTCCATGGAGAGTCTGGAGGAGGTGGTGGGGCAGGTATCCCAGGATGCCCCAGTTTCCAGCAGTGTGGGAGCAGCACCCTTCCGCTCTGAGCCAGGCCTCCTTTCTGGACTCAGCCACCCTTCTCAATGCTTCCTTTATAGTTTCCTCCACGGGGAGCGTGGTGTACTGGGGAAAACACCTGGGCCTGCCCTACTTTCTTCGGCCTGTCCTGCTCAGTTTCTTCTGACCTCTGCGGCTCAGCTCTTCTCCCCAGGCCTCTTTCCTGTGGCCTTGCTCTGTCCTTGACTCTGCTCTTCATGTGTGGCCTCGGGCTGGCCGCAGGTGTGAAGGAGAAGGACTACCTCCAGCTTGTCCTCCCCAGCCCCCCCCCAGCCCCGCTTCCCCATCCAGCTGCTAAGGCCTAAGCCTTGATGTTTTCTTCTTGATGTCCTGATATTCTTTTTTACATTTTAGCTCTGCCCTTGCCCCTACCATACCTCACAGCCTCAGCAGCCCTCCCCAGTGGTGGTCAGCATGTCGCTCCCTGGCTCAGAGCTGGCTCTTCCCACCTGGCTGGGAATAAACTTAGAATCTACATCGCCCCAGGGCAAAAACATCACTATTCTTTTAATTTATTTTAAGTGAACTGAAAAGACAAATTGCAAATTCCTTCTGGGAGAACACATTTGCAGTTATTCAACAAATATGAATCAGTACTGAGATTACAAAAA
Organism: Myodes glareolus; assembly: GCF_982192425.1. Lineage (NCBI taxonomy): Eukaryota > Metazoa > Chordata > Mammalia > Rodentia > Cricetidae > Myodes > Myodes glareolus. The sequence goes on along the minus strand of NC_142034.1, from coordinate 1,298,325 downwards.
AAAACAAAAAAAACAAAAAAACAAACCCAGCTGGTCCTGACTGGTGGCCCGTAATCCTAGCACTTTAGGAGCCCAGGCAGAAGGATTGCAAGACTGTCTCGAAAACCCAATAGCCACTTCTATGTACACACACAGCTCCAAGGCACAGGTCTGCTGTGCTTCACCCATCAATGGGACTGAATTAGCTTGTGGGAAGGATGAAGAGGAATAAACATCCCTGCGGCAGAGACACAAGACCTCGGCAGGGTGAGGAGACCTCCTACCCCCAACCTCAGCTAAGGGTAGAATGAGCGGTGCTGGACACTGGACTGTCCAAGGATGGATAGCTTGCAGGTCATGACACTGTTCTGGGTAAAACCTGAAGACAGACCTTCTTCTCTTTTGTTTGTTTGAGACAGGGTCTTACTATGTAGCTTTGAATGGCCTCAGACTCACAGAGATCTGACTGTTTCTGCTTCCTAAATACAGGGAGTAAAGGTGGGTACCACCACACCAGAAGAAGGTACTTCTTTGAGTGACGGAAAATCTCCATCAGGGCAAAGGATTAAAATGGCTGGAATTGACCTTTTAACGTTAGGAAAGGAACCCAGGGCCTCTGGCACAAGCTACATGTGTGTTCTACAACTGAGCTACACCCCAATCCTTGACCATAACCATTACGTCTGGCTGTAAGAAATTTTAAAAGTTGGGTGTGGTAGAGCAGGCCTTTAATCCCTGCACTTGGGAGGTAAAGGCAGACAGGGCTTTGTGAGGCCAGCCCAGTCTAAATTGTACCAGGCCCTTCTCAGCTACAGAGAAACATTGTCTCAAAAAAAAAATTACAAGAAAGTTTTAAAGATTTATTTTTATTTGTGTGTCTGTACTTATGAGTGCATATGCCCTGTGTGGAAGGGCACCGGACCCTGTGCTGCGTAGTTTTCTGCCACTATTACACAGCTAGAGCCATCTGGGAAGAGGGAGCACGGCTGAGAAAACGCCCCCATAGGACTGGCCTGTAGAAACAGCTGAGGTTTTCTTTTTTTTAATTAATGGTTGATATGGAGGGCTCAGCCCACTGTGGAGAGCGCCATCTCTGATAGCAGAACGTGTAAGAACACTGAATAAGGTTTGGGAACAAACTAAACAATCAGCATTTCTCCACAGCCTCTGCTGTAATAGGGTAGAGCCGAGCTAGGTGGGGAAAACTAAACTGAATGCTGTGAGAAGGAAGGCAGAGTTAAGCCTTGGAGCCGCTGTCAGAGACAGGAATGTTGGAACCTTGCCCCCCTCATGGTAAAATATAAAATACTGGAAATTGGTTAATTTAAGATGTAAAAGCTAGCCAATAAGAAGTTAGAACTAATGGGCCAAGCAGTGATTTTATTAATACAGTTTCTGTGTGGTTATTGAGGGAGGCTGGACAGCTGGGAGACAAACATGCGGTCTCTTTCTACAGAGAGCCACCTGCCTCTGCCTCTGCCTCCTGAGTGATGGAATTAAAGACGTTCTCCACAACGCCTAGCTAAAGCATTTACATTTTATTTTATTTTATTTATTTATTTTTAAAACTTTTTTAAAGATTTTTATTTATTTATTATGTATACAATACAGTGTTCTGCCTCCATATGTGACTGCATGCCAGAAGAGGGCACCAGATCTCATTGTAGATGGTTGTGAGCCACCATGTGGTTGCTGGGAATTGAACTCAGGACCTCTGGAACAGCAGTCAGCATCCTTAACCTCTGAGCCATCTCTCCAGCCCAAGCATTTACATTTTAAACTGAGACTTTGTGTGTGTGTGTGTGTTTCGAGACAGGATTTCTATGTGCAGCCTTGGCTGTCCTCACTCTGTAGACCAGGCTGTCCTTGAACTCAGAGATCCACCTACCTCTGCCTCCCAAGTGCTGGGATTAAAGGCATGCGCCACCACCGCCCAGCAACACTGAGACCTTTAAATGTTGCCTTGTATGTTATACTGTGACACTGATATTAGCACGAGCAGAGCTCAGGAACACAGGGCACGACATCCAGCCTGATCTGAACCCGGAGGCCTAACTCTCAGACAGCTGCACAGAGTCGCAGAAGGAACATTATTTACTAACAACCACTAAATAAGAAATGAAAAGTTGTGGCTTATATTGATGTTCTGTTGTGTCTGGTTGGTAAAGAGTCAGCTGTGGTCAGTTTTTGTCAACTTAACACATGCTAGAGTCATCTGGTAAGAGGGACCTCAACTGAGAAAATGTCTACTTCCGTGGACCATAGGCAAGTCTTCGGGGATATTTTCTTTATTAATAACTGATGTGGGAGGGTTCTGCCCATCCCGCTGTAGGTGGTATCACCCTTGGGCAAGTGGTCCTGGACTGTAGAAAAAAGCAAGCTAAGGGCTGGAGAGATGGCTCAGCAGTTAAGAGCACTGGGTGCTTTTCCAGAGGAACCAGATTTGTTCCCAGCAGCTACACGGTGGCTAGCAACCACCTGTAACTCGAGTTCCTAGGGATCTAATGTCTCCTCGTTACCTCCAAGGTACTAGGCACCCACATAGGGTACAGACAAACATGCAGGCAAAACGTCAATACATGTAAAATACAAACAAACAAATAAACAAACCCCACAAAAACGTAACATCTAGTTGAGCACACATGCCATAAGGAGCAAGCTCGTAAGTAGCATACTCCATGACCTGTTTCTCTCCCTCCCTCCCTCCCTTCTTTTCTTTCTTTCTTTTTTTCTCTTTCTTTCTTTCTTTCTTTTTTTCTTTCTTTCTTTCTTTCTTTCTTTCTTTTTTTTTGAGGCAGGGTTTCTCTGTGTAGCAGCCACAGCTGTCCTAGAACTAGCTCTTGTAGTCCAGAGCTGACCTTGAACTCACAGAGATCCGCCTGCCTCTGCCTCCCAAGTGCTGGGATTAAAGGTGGGCACCACCGTGTCCAGCATCAGTTTCTGCCTCTAGGTTTCTGCCTTGACTTCCCTTCATGATGGATATGATTGGGTAAACCAATTAAACCCTTTTCTCCCCAAGTTTCCTTGGTTTCAGTAGAAAGCAAGCTCAGATAGATTCCCCTGGAGCTGCGGTTACCGAGGCTGTAAGCTGCCTGACAGTGGCATGGGGAGACAAACTGAGATTGTCTGGAAGGGCAACACAACTCCCAAACAATCTCTCCAGCCCCAAGACATTTTTTATTAAAAATCAAATTTAAAATTTATATTGAGCCGGGCGGTGGTGGTGCACGCCTTTAATACCAGCACTCCGGAGGCAGAGGTAGGAGGATCTCTGTGAGTTCGAGGCCAGCCTGGTCTATAAGAGCTAGTTCTAGGACAGTCAGAACTGTTACACAGAGAAACCCTGTCTCGGAAAAAAAAAATTATATTGGTAAAGATTAAAAATATAGTAACAGCTGGGCAGTGATGGCGCATACCTTTAATCCCAGCACTCAGGAGGCAATGGCCATCCTGGTCTAGAGAACAAGTTTCAGGACAGCCAAGGCTGCTACACAGAGAAACCCTGTGTTGAAAAACAAAGAAACAAACCAACCAACCAACAAAGTAAAAATATGTACGTCATATGTATGATTCGTTGCTTAAAGCCATAAACAAATCCAGAAGCCAGGAATGGTCGGGCACTTGTGTAATTCCTGTTCTCAGGAGGCTGAGCAGGAGACCCAGGGTTCAAGATAGCCTGGTCTACACAGTGAGACTCTGTCTCCAAAACCCAAAACAAATAAAAAGCAAAGGAGCTGAAGAGTGTGAGTATGACGCTACCAGCACCATGGCGGGCGCTGGAAACGAGGCCCTCCCTGCGTCTTCTGCAGTTTGTCTAATGAGAATCTATTCCCCCCCTCCACGGTGGGCGCTGGAGACGAGGCCCTCCCTGCGTCTTCTGCAGTTTAGAACCTATACTTAGCACTTAGGAAAATGTTAACGCAGATTTCTTAGGTGAAGAAGTTACCTGAGTTGTTGAGTGGGGCTGCAGCTGTCCCAAAGGTAGGACATGGTCCAAAGGCACCTCCAGCACCTCACGGGGGTCCTGGGACTCAGAGGTGGGAGGAAGTGGGCAAGGAGTCAGTTTCCCTGAAAACAGGATCAGGAAAGGGTTGGTTCCCCATGTACATCATACAGGATTTCTTGAACACAAGAACAGCAAACCAAAGCAATTTCTACTCTTGAGAACTTGGGAGTACAGGTCGAGTGTGAGAGGTGCCACACCACCCCCAGCAGAGCCCAGTGACACATGCAGTTTCCCAGCCTAATCGTAACCTGCAACACTAACCTGCAGACAGCTGCACAGAACAGCAAGACGAATGCATTTTTACTAACAGTCACTAAAACAGGCCTCTGGGCAGTGCATCAAAGTATGAATCTGCCTATACAGGACACAAACACACATACACACCCACACCACACACACATACACACATACACACTCACACCACATACACACACCACATACACACCACACACACCCCACACACAAACATGCACACACACCACATACACATATACACACCCACACCACATACACACATATACACACCACATATACCCCCCACACCACACCCACACCACACACACATACACACACACACCACACACACATACATACACCGCATACACACATATATACACCCCACACCCCACACCCACACCACATACACACACACTACACACACAAACACACACACACCCCACACACTCCACACACATACATACACCACACACGCATACACACATACACACACCACACTACACACACATACACACCACACACACACATACACTACACACATACACACACTACACACACATACACACACCACATACACACCCACACCACATATACACATATACACACCACATACACACCACACACACCACACACACACACACACACACACCACACCACACATACATACATACACCACACACACATACACACATACACACCACACTATACACACATACACACACACACACCACACATACATACACACACTACACACATACACACACTACACACACATACACACACACCACACACACATACATACATACACACCACACATACACACACTACACACACATACACACACCACACACACATACACACCACACATACACACACTACACACACATACACACACACCACACACACATACATACATACACACCACACATACACACACTACACACATACACACACCACACACACATACACACCACACATACACACACTACATACACATACACACACCACACACACATATACACCACACATACACACATACATACATACACCACACACATACATACACACACCACACACACATACATACACCACACACACACACACACACACACACACACACACACACACACACACACACACACACACGAGCAGTCCCTCCTGCTCTGGATACTGAGGATGAAGCCAGCTTGGACAACACAGCAAATCCCCTTTTAAAAAAAATGGGGGTGGATGTGGCTAGAGAGGTAGCTCAGCTGTTCGGAGCACTTGTTGCTCTTAAAGAGGCCCCGTGTTCAGGTCCCAGCACCCACACAGTGGCTCACAACCATGTATAACTCTAATTCTGGTGAATCCAACACCCTCTTTTGGCCTCCTTTGGCACCAGGAACATATATGGTACAGAGACATAAATGCAGCCTAAACACTCATACATATAAAATAAAATAAAAAACCTAAAGAAAGAGGGGAAAATTTATGTGCATTAACTTAAAGTTAAGGTTGTAATAGATGATTCTGTGCTCTTTCACTGAGGAATGATCTTAAAAGCAAATGAATAATTTGATTTATTCGTTTAACTTGATTTGTTTTAGGTTAACCTAAACAACTTGGAGGTTTTTTGTTTTGTTTTTTTTAAGCAGGTCTTGCTCTGTAGGCCAAGGTGGCCCAGAGTTATCCATCCCCTGTAGTCTCCCATGTGCCGTGACACCCAGTCTCACATAAGGCCAATGATTACCAGAGACAGGGTCTCACTGTGTAGCCCTGGCTCCCCTGGAACTTCCTCTGTGTAGAGCAGGCTGGCCTTAAACTCACAGAAGAAGAAATAAAGAAAAGGAATGAAGATGAGGTGGTAGCTGATGGCCCCTAGGAACTAATCTAGTGGCTTTCAATAGCCACTTTAGAAGGCCCTGGAAAGTGACAGAAACACACGCCTTACCACAGTGAGGTACACAGGGACGAGAAAGAAAGGGGCAACAGCATTTAAAGGAACAATGGCTGGAGTTTATGTCTTTTTCTTCTTTTATGTGTGTATACATGGTTTTATTTTATGTGTGTAAAGATTATATATACGTGTGTGGAAATGCATGCATCTGTGTGCATGTGGACTCTGAGGTCCAAGGTTGACCTCAGAAATTATTCTTGATGGCCCATCGACCTTATTCCTTGAGGCAGTCTCTCAACCAAACCCAGAGCTCACTGATACAGCCAAGCTCCATAGCTAGCTTGTTCTGGGGATCCTGTCTCTGGCTACCACATCTACTGGAACTGGGGATTCAAGTTCCAGTTCTCAGGCTTACTCACCAAGTACATAACCACTGAGCCCTTCCTAGTTCCTGTGGCTAAGTTTCCAAGAGGATGAAAAACAAACAAACCAATGTATCCCAAGATCAAAAACACATGGACTTTTATCAAGACAAACCAAACTGAGCCCCAGCTGCACAGAGCAACATAGGATGGGAAGACAACGGACAGTGGCCGGTGGGTGTGCAACGGACCCTCCTCTGAGAAGGGCCAGCCTGTGGCTACTGTTTAGGAGATGTGAGAAACTTCTCTAAAAAAAGGTTGCAGGAGCCAGGTTTGGCTTATTTATCTGTGATTCCGGCATGAGAGAGGCTGAGGCAGAAGGATTTTGGCCCGGGCTACACAGTGAGACCCTGTCTCAAAAACAAAACCAAACACCGAAGTTCTGGCTCCAGCTCAGCCATGGTTTTGGACAGCAGCTGAACCAAGATCCCTTTCAGACATGGAGACTGAGGAAGGCTCTGCCCTCAAGGTTTTGCTAAAGGAACAGCTAAAAGAAAAGCCTCAGAGGATGAAATGCAAGTCAGGTTTCCTCCAGAGGAGGCAGCTGCTTTAGTGGAGTCTGCAGAGGCCAAGCGAAAAAGGCTGCCCTAGGGCCCAGAAGATGCACAGCAGCAGGACACGGGGTTTGCAACAGTTCATTCAAGTGGTCCATATGGTGAGAGTCTGTGCTAACGCCATTTCTTCAGAATTAGTGTATTTTTGCAGTAGGCTTCCAAATGCATATGCCATTGTAATCACTAAACACGTAGATCTGACAGCGTGTGCAGGCGTGCGTTAGGGAACAGAACCACACCGATATAACCACAGGGAAAAGCTAGCTGAGGCCCCATTACCTTCGCTAAACTTTTTGACTGGGGCTGGTCTTGAATTCCTGACCTTCCTGCCTGGGCCTTCTGAGTGCTGGGATCATAGGCACCATTGCCACCAGCATGGAAAGCTCTCCCCAGATCACTCATGATGAATCACATTCTCATCAGCAGGGCTGGGGATGCAGCTCAGAGGAAGACTGCTTGACTGGCATGCACAAGGCCTGGGTTTGATACCTAGTAGATAAATCAGAAGTATAATAAAAATATAGCAAAATACAATGGGGAAAACCCCACAAAAATTGAGGATACACACAGTAAAACAATGAGATGCTTTACCTATCCTGATTTCCTAGCGAATATTTACTTTTTATGGGGCTTGGTCAAAGGGGGATTCTAATTCTCTGCTATGCTGTCTCTTCCAGAGGAGAGCAGAGAGTAGGCTGGGGCAGACAGACACTAAGCTGCTGGCAGACGCCACCAACAGGCCACCGGAAGAAGGAAGAAATAAATGAGGCCATTGTTCTATCTCTTCTAGGAATCAGCTTGCTAAGGAGGCTGTGTGCACATCGTGTGCCTGTAAGTCTCGGGATGAGGATGTGAGCTGGGCGTAAGCGGACACGGTGTGCACATGGACTGGAAGGATAAACATGTAACATATAACAGGGAGACAAAGAGGGGCTGGCCTCTTCGGGAAGATGTGAATTAGCTCCAGTTACTCATTTATGTTTTCCTGTAATTTTTGTTTTGTGTTTTTTTAAAATTTAGATTTATGTATTTATTTTATTTATGTGTATGAGTGGTTTGCCCACGTGTATGCACACACATGCCTAGTGCCAAGAGCATCAGAAGAGGGTTTTAGACTAAAGTTATAGATGGTTGTGAGCATCAAGTGGGGGCTAGAAGCAAACCCAGGTTCTCTGCAAGAGCAACAAGTGCTCTAAACACTGAGTCATCGCTCCAATCCCTTGATTCAGTTTTTTATGTAAGGGTCTCACTCTGTAGCACAGTCTGGTCTTACTCACCATGTTCCTGAATTAGTCTGCTTTGTGCTGGATTAAAACACTAGCTATCAGGTCTAGGAACGTATCTTAGTGCAGTGATTGCCCAGCATGTGTGAAGCCCTGGATTTGATCCTCAGCTCATAGAAAATTGAGTGTGCTAGTGAAAGCTGGTAACCCAAGTCAGGACCTGGGAGGTGGAGGCAGAAGGCTGAGAGGTTCAAGTCATTCTTGACTACATAGAGAGTTCTGTTGAGGCCAACCTGAGCTATATGAGACTTTGTCTCAAAACAACAACAACAACAACAACAGCAACAACACCACCCCCAAAACAAACAACAACAAAAAAACCCAAGGGGCTTTAGAGATGGCTCAGTAGTTAAGAGCACTGGCTGCTTTTCCAGAGGACCCAAGTTTAATTCCAAGCAGTTCACAACTATCTGTAATATGGCAGTTCACAACTATCTGTAATTCCAGGTCTAGGGGATCTGGCATTCTCACGCAGACATACATGTAGGCAAAACAACAATGCACATGAAAACTATATCTTCAAACAAACAAACAAGCAAGCAAACAAAGGTGGACGCCATGGACGGTGAAAGGCAGCATTTCGAGAGGACGGAAGCACTGCTGGGCAGACACAGGGAGGAGTAGGAAGGGGAAGGAGCCCTGTGGGTATCTGCTTTGCCTGGCCTGTAGTGACAGGCCCATGTTTATATACATTTATATATCTGTATTCCCAGGACTGTAGTGACAGGCCCATGTTTATATACATTTATATATCTGTATTCCCAGGACTGTAGTGACAGGCCCATGTTTATATACATTTATATATCTGTATTCCCAGGGCTGTGCTCCTTGGCTGGTCTTGGCCTGGACCCTGCAGTGGGCCCTGGGATCTGCACTTCAAGCTCTGCTAGCTACTAAGTCATCTCTCTAGTCGTGCTTGGTTTTAATATAGGGTCTCACACCACAGCCCAGGCTGCCTGGAATTTGTGATCCTTTTGCTTCAGTCTTTTGAGTGCTGGGATTTCAGGCACGAGCCACTCTACCTGGCTGCTTTAAAACAAACAAAATGAAAACAAACAAATGAAAAATCCCGGGACTCAAGTATCGCTTGGTTTTTGTAGGACTGTAGATAACGCTGCACGACCTAGGGACACCCACAGAGGGCTGGCCTGGGACCGCCTTGGTGCTTGCCTCACAGGACCCTTGCTTGCTCCACGGCTGTTCCTTCCAGATGTGGCCAGAGCAGTGGGTCAAGGGACACCCAGTGCTGAGCTGAGGCCCTGCCCTGTGCCTGAGGCGTCTGGTTGGCTCCGGTCCACCACCAGTGGCCTCTGTGAATCCCATCCAGCCTGCAGTCCTCCCTCTGGCCCCAGGCTTGTGGCAAGCAAGCCAGGAAGCTTTTTCTTTTGGCCTCCTGGGGCAGAATCATGGCACCAGCTTCCCTCTCCATTGGCATGACCCCAGTTGTGGCCTGGCCCACCAGCCTTGCCCAGGTACTTACCTTTAGGGAGCCCCCGCTCTGCTCGGAGTCTGTTTCCCATTTCCAGGAGCTGCTCCTTCTCTAGGGTGAGGCTGAGGATCTTCTTGGCTGCGTCCTTCAGCTTCCTTTGCAGATGTCGCACTGATACGGTCTGTGGAGGCTGAGCCCCTTCCTGGGGGAGACTAGGGAACTCCAGCTGGCCCTTTGTGACCAGGGATCTCCAGTTAGTCAGGCCCTGTACACAAAACCCAACCAAGAGTCAGCCCTGAGGGACACTCCAGAGAGCTTACTGGACATCACGCAGGCTGGGAGATGGTGAGGTAGCCCACGGCATGGCCCACCGAGCTGCCCACCATTCCTCTCAGAATCACCATGGCTGGGGCTCACTGGTGACATCCTTCCAAAGAAAAGACAGTAGAGTGACTTCTCCCACGCTTTAACTGAGTTGGGAGTTGGGAACAGCACCCAGGTTTCAGTGAGCTACTTCTCTCCCAGAACAGGGGAGGGTTGCATAGTTCTCAGCCTCCCCACCCACTGCAAGCCCACGGCATTCTTCCTTCCCATCAGCTCCTGCTGAGCTCTGTGTCTCTCAAGTGGAGACAATGAGAACTTACACTCAACCAGCACAGGGCCCTGCTCTGGAGGAAAGAAGGCCCGGCAGCCTCCAGCAACTCCATGACCTGGGAAGCCTGAACCCTGTATGGACACAGGGACCTGCGGCCAAGCCACTTCTCACTGCTATGGGCCTACTCTGCTTCTGACCTCTGACCTGTGCTGACTGGACCTTCCCAATGTCCTCCTCCCCTGTTGCCCAAGGGCTGGCATGCCCTTCCGTCTCCTCTCCTTTCACCTCTCCTCTGGCTCACCCCTTCTCCACCTGCCTGTTAGAGTCCCCTTACCACCCTGTGGGCCAGCTGTGGTCTCCCTTCCTATAGAAGGTGCAGGAAGAAGCAAAGGCTGCTGGAGAGAAGGTCAAACAGACATGAGCCCTCTGGAACCATGTGTCCTTCACTCAGCCCAGCCTGGACTGGGGGTCAACAGACACAGAATACAGTCACGACTTTAAGGGGATATAGGCATTGGAGAACCAGGTTCTGACATGGCCACCTAGTCTTGACAGTTATAAGACGTCATGACGGTCTGCTGTTCTGGGTGCTAGATCTCCATGTCCTGGAACATCCTGCATGCTCTGGTTTCCCGGTCTTTGCCAGGGCTGGCATGTGTTTGTGCCCTCTGGGTGCTACTGTTCTTCAGGTAGCCTGGAGTGAGTGGGTGACTGCACCTGTAGGTGACTGCGTTCAGGTGCTTCTGGCCGATGCTGCAGGCCACAGGGGACTGAGGAGCTTGCAGAAGGACACAGCACAGGGGTCAGAGAAGGTTCTGTGGACCTTCAGGACCAAGATAGGCAAGCAGTACATGGTGCGCCCAGAGAGTGCTGTTCTAGGCCCAGGCATCCCACACCTCAAGTGGCCTTCAGAATACAGAGAATTTCAGGTCTTAGGAGAGGTGGGCTGACCTGGATAGGGGGAGGCTGGGGCTCTACCTTGTAGGGCTAGTCTAGTAGGAGATTCCTGTCAGTTCGAAGGCTGAGCACTCTATTTAATACAAAACTTGTCAGAAACTGTCTTCATTCAAGTGACAGACCTGGTAAGGCGTAGCACCTGATGTACCCTGAGTCGAGAGCCTGTATGTGTGACCATACAAGAGGCTCAATGAGGTCTTGTTCCTGGGAGCACACTTGCCTGGAGGATATGGAATGATTTCTCTGGGCTCAGCTGGTAATAATTTTTATTTGGGCCAGGTATGGTGGCACATGTCTTTAATCCCAGAACTCAGGAGGCAGAGGCAAGTGGATCACTGTGAGTTCAAGACCAGCCAAGTCTACAGAGAAAATTCTAGGACACCCAGGGTTACACAGAGAAACCCTGTCTCGAAAAACCAATCCACAAAATAAGTATTTTACAACATAAGACACATTCAGAAATGTCTTCTGATCTACAGCACTCGAGTAAACACTGTGGCAACCCACTCCTTGGCACCTGTCCCAGGGCTGCAGACCCCACCCTGCCACCTATGACACCATCTTGGTATGGTGAAAATCTGGACAGTACGGAAATCTGAAGAAATGTCTTGATGAGATTCGCCAAGGCCTAGACTGAAGCCCTTCAGGAGGCTGTGGTCAATGCCAGTGGACTCCATGGGTCACAGGGGCTCCTTCCCAGGCCAGGGCTAAAGCTTCCAGCAGCTAACACTGCCCCAGAGACGATCCCTTCCACTCCCTCCAGCACAGGAGAGGAAGACATGGGGCTAGAAATGAGTTGATGGAGGTGGCAGACCTGGGAGCAAGCGATAACCTGGGCCCCAGCCATGACTAAACAGCGGGCCCGGCCGAGGTCAGGCATGGAGGATGGCAGTGCACCCCACCCACTGCCCATGGCGTTCTGCACAGGTACCCGTGTGCACAGTGTCACAGAACAGAGTGGCCAGCTTCGCTGGCTCTTTGGTTGGGCAAGGGAGAGACGACTACCTTTTCTCGTTTGTTTTTTGAGACAGGGTTTCACTTTGTAGCCCTAGCTGTCCTGGAACTCTCTCTGTAGACCAGGGTGGCCTTGAACTCACAGAGATCTGCCTGCCTCTGCCTTCCAAGTTCTGGAGTTAAAGATGTGTGCCACCACTGCTAGCTTAAGACTAGCCTTTGATAGAAGCTGAAAGGACAGTTGTCTCAGACTCCTGCCTTGGGAACTGCCACTGCCCTGCTCACTACCCACCCAGCTCCCTGCACATAAGCTCTTCCTGAAGACTGGAGGGTGGGGGGAGACTGGAGTGTGCTACACACTGCGGTTCTGCACGTCCCAGTGGGCTTCCCTGCCTCACACTACAGTTCTGCACATCCCAGTGTGCTCTCCTGCCTACACACTGAGGTTTTGCACGTCCCAGTGTGCTTTCCTGCCGTGTACTACACACTGCGGTTCTGCATGTCCCACGAAAGATCGAGGCACACTGATGATCCTGGTGACCGTCCTCCCCTGGTCTTCTGAGGATGTCCCTCCAAGGTGGACTCCTGTCCAGAGCCTGGGACCCCCAGAGTATGGATGTGCAAGGATTTTCCCATAGCTGGAAGGTTCCCCGGTCTTCATTTGTATTTCATGGTACTGACATCTAAGTGTCCAGAGGAGTTAAACCCCAAAAGTACGTCTTGGGGATGTTCCACCTGGGCGCAGACCCTAGTGTCCAGCTGCTGATGTTGGTCAAGATGGGTGTCCTTAGGTTTCTCCAGTGAGTTTTTCACCTTGTGATCAAGGTCAGCTGGGCGTGGAAGAGACACTGTGGCTGGCACTCCACGGCCTTGTCTGCTGTGTCTACACACTGATGTTCTGACAGAGGAGTCACTTCACGTTTTCTTTATAAAGATTGTCTTGTTGTGCCTGTCTGTCTGGGGTGCTGTGCATGCACGGCATGGTGTACACACTGCAGAGGACAACTGTGGAACCTGGTTCTCTCCTACCATGTGGTTCCAGAGACTGAGCTTGGGTCCTCAGGCTTGGCAGCAAGTGCCTCTGCCTGATGAGATTCCTTTCTGGCGTCCATTTCTTCATGTACCTGCCCACTTGGCCAAGATCACGTCAGGATTTCCTATGAACTGGTGGACTGTAGTCTCTCTTGGCTGAGATGGTCAGTTGGAACCCTTCACAGCTAACATCTCTATCGCCCTAATATATCTATCTGGAACCCTTCACAGCTAACGTCTCTATCGCCCTAATATATCTATCTGGAACCCTTCACAGCTAACGTCTCTATCGCCCTAATATATCTATCTGGAACCCTTCACAGCTAACATCTCTATCGCCCTAATATATCTATCGGGAACCCTTCACAGCTAACGTCTCTATCGCCCTAATATATCTATTGGGAACCCTTCACAGCTAACGTCTCTATCGCCCTAATATATCTATTGGGAACCCTTCACAGCTAACGTCTCTATCGCCCTAATATATCTATCTGGAACCCTTCACAGCTAACGTCTCTATCGCCCTAATATATCTATCTGGAACCCTTCACAGCTAACGTCTCTATTGCCCTAATATATCTATTTGGAACCCTTCACAGCTAACGTCTCTATCGCCCTAATATATCTATCTGGAACCCTTCACAGCTAACGTCTCTATCGCCCTAATATATCTATTTGGAACCCTTCACAGCTAACGTCTCTATCGCCCTAATATATCTATCTGGAACCCTTCACAGCTAACGTCTCTATCGCCCTAATATATCTATCTGGAACTGGCATTGTTCAAGGAGCCCTGATCCCGGGACTGGAGCAAGAGATTCTGGATCAACCTTGGGACACGGGAGCTGGTGGCTGAAGGCCCTCGGGACACGGGGACCGGGCACGCGTATGTCTCCTCCATGTCTCTACACATCAGCAAGGATCCCTGAGGACATCGTTGATCAGCTTCCAGCTTCCCTGGTCCAGGTCGGGGACAGGCTGCTGGGCATTGGTTGCCAGCATTGGGGCCTTGTCCAGCAGGCGGGCCCAAGCTTCCTTGCTTCCTGAGCTTTGTGACCTCACAGTGTGCCCAAACCATAGGTGTTAAGACCCACAGGAATGGAGATACCCGGAAACTGTGCTTGACCTGTGTGACTGCCGAGATCTGGGCCTGCTGCTTTAACCCAGTCTACCACAATTTAAAGTTAGTGTATATCATTTAGTGCTGGCCTACCTGTTTTCTCTGGACTGATGGATGTGGAGAAGTCTTGGGAGGCCTAGGAGCAGAAGCCCTTAGGGACTAGCACTGCTCAGTACTTCAGTGTTGTCCAGTTGAGTCTTTTGCTGGAGCCTCAGGCTCCCTCAGCTCCCAACCCTGCTGTTTCTTCTTCTGTTTGTTCTTAGATACAGCCTATGCCAGCGGCTATCGGCTCTGTTCCTGTTCTTGTAATGTGGCCATGAGGGCATATACTGTCTTCAACTTCTCAGCTGAATGCCTTAAGACCTCTGGTGATTAACAGGTCACCACTGGCAACCACAAGTGGCCATGGGCCATTATAGGTCAGCACAGGTAGTCAAAGGTGACCTTAAGTCATCATTGTCACTGCAGGTCAACTGGCAGGGAGTCATATCACAGGTCATTCACAGCAGATTATAGCAGGTCAGGGCAGGGGCAGAAGGTCACCGTTAGTCAGTACACATTGCCCCAGTCACCCTTCCTACCCATGGTTCCACTGGGGCCTTAAATGGGAAGGGAGGACTCTGTCACAGGATTCCAGGGGGTCTCCGTGCTGGTCACAGTACTAACCAGATGCCGAGGAGGGTGCCCCGTGGCCCCTCCTCTCACAGGCAGGCAGACCAGGTCTGTGCACAGTGCCTTCTTAGCCACAGCCTAAACCTGTTTATGGAGAGAAATGCATTCTCTGCAGGGAGCCAAAGAGGGCATGGGCTCCATTCCAGCAGTAGTATGTCAAGCCAAAGAAATGAACAGTGAGCAGAGGTGTGAGTAGGCTCACAGAGAAAAACAGCGGATGGAAAGAGGAGGTGTCTGCTTAGTCACCTCTCAACACCACCCTCTGGCCTCACAGGCCAGCAAGCATGTGACAACCAGGATGGAAGGAAATGGGTACACTCATCCATGTCCAGCACCCACCTCTCTCTGTAGCTGCTCCATGAGAGAAGGCTCTCCTTGGGGCTGGGGCGTCTTGAGATGCTTCTGTAGCTCAGCCACCTGCTTCTGCAGCTCCAAAACCTCCAGGTGCACCTGGTCCACTTCACTGGGGAGCTCGTGCAGGACAGTGACCGACTCCAGGGGTTTCTGCCACAGCTAGGCAATCAGTTCAGAAGGCAATGTTAGGAAGGGGTGGGGGCCTGTCCTAGGAAGGTGCAGGGGTGGAGCAGGGTCAGTGGCCGGTTTCTGCTCTGGCTAGACATGATGATCTGCAAACCTGCCCTGTGTGTTGCACTTCTGTGCAGTCGATGCTAGACACCAAAGCTCACTGGCAAGTGTGTGAGTGAAAGCGGGTTACCATCCTCTCCCGAGCCCTCGTTCCCACCACGAGGGCAGATGACAGGCCAGGTGAGTTGGCGCACACCTTTAATCCCAACACTTGGAAGGCAGAGGCAGGCAGACTCCTAAGAGTTCAAGCCCAGCCTGGCCTACAGAGTGAGTTTCAGGACAGCCAGGGTTCTGTGGTGAGACCATTTCAAAAGACCAAGAAGGAGGTAAGAGGGAGGTGAGCACAGGGGGAGGCTGCGAAAGGCAGGGATGGGCTAGTGCAGTGCAGTGGACAGAGTGCTTGCCTAGCATGCATGAAGCCCTGGGCTTAATTGCCAACGTCACATAAGCAGGATGTAGCGGTGCATGTCTGTAGTTCTGGTACTTGGGAAGTAGAGGCAGACAGACCAGAAATTCCAGGTCATCCTCAGTAAATGTGAGGCCAGTTTGGGTTACAAGAGAACCTATCTTTAAAAAAAATAAACAAATAAAAGACAGTGAGAGAAGTGGCTGTGGTGGAAGGGGGGGGTGCAGGAGGAGCAGCTGCCGTCCACGGGTACGACAGAGGTGGACGTGGGTACAGGAGGAGCAGCTGCCGTCCACGGGTACGACAGAGGTGGACGTGGGTACAGGAGGAGCAGCTGCCGTCCACGGGTACGACAGAGGTGGACGTGGGTACAGGAGGAGCAGCTGCCGTCCACGGGTACGACAGAGGTGGACGTGGGTACAGTAAGAGCAGCTGCTGTCCACGGATATGACAGCGGTGGACGTGGGTTCAGGAGGAGCAGCTGCCTGCTGTCCATAGGTACGTTAGCAGCAGCAGGATGACTTTGAGGACCCATCCTGAACCTTTAGCACCACAACACCAGCACCCACAAGGCCCTAATGTGGCCTGGGCCAGGTAGGAGGCGATCCAGGCAGATGGGAAACACACTTCTTTGTATTCTGGCTTCCCAGGCTAAGTGAAGAGAATTAAAATAATGTTTCTATTCCAGGGATGCCTACAGTTGACTCCATGTGACTATCTTATTTGGACAGTCACATACACACAGAAGAGGTGACCATTAGGTAAACAGACACTGTTAAATAAAAATGAAAAACACTTGAAGGTAAACCTGTTTTATTTAGACAGCATCTCACTCTGCAGCCCTGCCTGTCCTGAACTCACTGTGTAGATCAGGCTGGCCTCAAACTCACAGAGATCCCCCTGCCTCTGCCTCTTGAGAGCTGGGATTAGAGGCCATCACACTTGACTGGAGGTAAATATTTTGCCCAGCTTATTCCAACTGCCTCTAGTTATCAAAGTGAAATTTAAATGCTTTAAATTAAATTAAATTAAATTATTTTTTAATAATTTAATTAACTTCATTTTATGTGCTGTTAAGTTGGGAGCATAGTCCTAGCCCCTGGCATCCATCCCAGCCAACCTGGCCTGGGAGTGGCATTGGGTTGGACTTCAAATCCCAGCATGCCAGGTCCTGACCACTCCCACAGGGTATTTAAGTGGACTGCCAAAGGAGAAATACATGGTTTTCAGGTCTGCATGGGCTCCCTGCTTTTCTGTCTCCCCACCATGTGCTCGGCCACCCAAGAGCGTCTTACTTAATAAAACGATGGGCATTTTGATCTGGTTTGATTTGATCTAATTGGATTTCTTGCGCCAATGAAGCTGCCCTTTTCTTATTATTTTTACTTAACAGTGCACTGGTGTGAAGGTGTCAGATTCTCTGGAACAGGAGTTACAGACGGTTGTGAGTTGCCATGTGAGTGCTGGGGATTGAACCTGGGTCCTCTAGAAGAGTAGCCAGTGCTCTTAACAGCTACTTCATCTCTCCAGACCCTAAATTAAATTCTTTTTTTTTTTTGGTTTTGTTTTGTCAAGACAGGGTTTCTCTGTAGTTTTTGGTGCCCGTCTGGAACTAGCTCTTATAGACCAGGCTGGCCTCGAACTCACAGAGATCCACCTGCCTCTGCCTCCCGAGTGCTGGGATTAAAGGCATGCGCCACCGCCCGGCCCTAAATTAAATTCTTATAAGAAATAAGCATTGAAATGTGTGTGTGTGCGTGTGTGTGTGTGTTTGTGTGTATAAGTGGGTTTACATGCGTGTGCATTTGTGGTTGTTATTGTTTTGTGCTGCTGTTTTGACATAGGGTCTCATGTATCCCTGTAGCCATGGATGACCTAGAATTCTTGATCCTCCTGCCCCTACATCATGGGTGTTGGGAATAGAGGCACTTAGCACCACATCAGGCTTACCTGTGAATAATCCACAGCCACCCATGAGATAAACCAGTGACTGCACAGCACAGTCCTTTGTTCTGAAGGAAAGAGAAGTTGGGAAGACACCCAAAACACCTAAGGTCAACGAGGTCACTCCTGGCACCTCTCAGAAGCTGCACCTGTGTCCAAATCTGGACTGTTCTTCAGCAGGAATGCTTGCACAACCTAAGTGTTAGGAGCTAGTCTCACCTTCTTTTTGAGCTGTGTCACCAGCAGGTTCAAGAGGTGCCCTCTGTCTCCGAGTTTTCTGAGTGCTAACGCAATGGATGCCTGGCTTGCCAAAGCCGCTCCTGTAATGAGAACACCTGCTGTCAGCTCAGTTCTCAGAAACAAAAGCAGTCTCCCTGGGGAGCTGAGCCTCCTTTCCCACAGAGGCCTACTGAAGCTTCTAACTGACTTCAAGGTAAATACGCCCATCCCTGAATCAAAGGGCTGGGACCCTAGAAAGACCAGAGATGCGTGGAGTACGTAGTACATCCTTAGCGCGAGACGAAGGGCTAGAAAATCAAATCTAGCCTGACCACATCTGACCGGATCAAATAAATCCAGGACCATTTATTTGGAATGTGAGGGGGTGGGAAAGTTCCTCACACAAAACCTGGGGCAAAGAAGAAGTGACACTTACATTCCAAGCTACTTTGAGCAGAATGGTAAAGCAGCTTTGAGGAATGTGTGTAAATCTGTCTTCTTAAGGCAACTCACAGCTCCTAGGCCTGGTGGTTCACAGCTATAAATCCCAGTCTGCAGCGTGAGTTCAAGGCCAGCCTAAGCTACTTAGTGAGAATGTTTCAAAACTAAAAAACTGGCTGGGGTGTGTGTGTGGCTCAGGGATTATGAGCAGTGGCTGCTCTTTCAGAGGACCCAGGTTTGGTTCCCAGCAGCCACATGGCAGTTCACAATCTGTGACTTCAGTTCCAGAGTCTCTGACACCCTTCCCTGGCTCCTGCAGTCACCAGGCACATTGTGGTACAGATACACACATGAAGGCAAAACACCCATACATGTGAGAAAAAAAAAAGCTCCTCTGAAAATCAAACTGGCTGTGGCTTGGGCTCAGAGGCAGAGAGCTGGCCGGCGTGTGCCAGGCTCTAGGTTCCATGGTTCCATTTCTAGCACTGCGTAAGAAATGAAAAAGCACATTTATAGCATTAGGTGCATATCCTAGGAATAAAAGTTCAACCCATGAATCTAGAAGACAGAATAAGATTAACATTAAATACTGAGGAAATAGAAATAACGTGTCCTCTGATATCAATAAAACCAATGGTCAGCTTTTGTAAAGGCAATAAGCGAAGAAATAAATAACTACATACTCTCTAGTAGGACATCAAGAAAGAATAAAAGATGTCAGGCATGGTGGCACAGGCCTTTAATCCCAGCACTCAAGAGGCAGGGGTAGGCAGATTTCTGTGAGTTCAAGGCCAGTCTGGTCTATAAACTGAGTTCCAGGACAGATAGGACTGTTACACAGAGAACTCTTGTCTCAGGAAAAAAAGAATAAAAGAGAACAGAAATGTTCAGTGTGACGCATGCTGAAAACTCTGGACACTGAAGATCAGGAGAGACTGCAGTTACACGGTCCCAGCTACTCAGAAAGCTGAGGCAGGAGGATCACAATCTCAAAGAAGAAAATGAACAAAATGGATAGGATAAGAAACTCCATCCCAGAAGTTTGAAAACTTGAGGAAATGGATAATTTCTTAGTATAATGTAACAAATATATATAGAAAGAAAATATGGCCATGCGGCGGTGGCGCAGGTCTTTAATCCCAGGTCAGCCTGGTCTACAGAGTGAGTTCCAGGTCGAATAGGGCTACACAGAGAAGCCCTGCCTCAACAAACAAACAAAACAATGTATATGAACAATCCCTTAACTACGAATAATCAAATCAAGTTTCAAATCTTCCCATAAGGAAAACTCTGGGGCCTGGTGATTTCAAAGTTGAATTCTACAAATAGTTTAAGAAAGACTTATCTGGTCACTCATATCTCTAAGGTCAGAGCAGCCCTCATTCCAAACTATGACCCGATCATTGCAAACAAGGAAATGAAATGACAAGCCTGTCTCACTTCTGACCCCAAATCTGGCAGTTCTCCACGAAACACTGGCCAGCCAGTTTCTGGGTTCCTTCCTGGGAAAGGAAGGTGTAACAGGACAGAGAGGGCATCCACACTTTCTGTTCACTATCACAACCGGGCACACAGACGACTCTGGGAGGTGAAGAAGAGAGCGGTGGGGCCTGGGCTGACCCACAGGAGCTTCTGTCCGTCCTTCCCTCAGGTACCACCAGGGGAATGCACCCTGTACCCACGCCCCCAATCCTTCTCACTAAGGAATGAAGAGAAGGCCCAAGGCAAGCCTGTCCCAGGAAAGATGCCTGTCCTCTGTCCTCCTGTGCCTCTGCCACAGCACTCCACACCAAGAACAGAACACTCCTGGGAAGGGCCTGTGAATGGAAGTCTGCAGAGAGCCCCGAGGGGCCCAGGGACATCAGATGGCTAGCACTTGGCAGTGTGAGCGCTGTTCAGAACTCCAGGGTCTCTCAGAGGCCATAACTGGCCGCCACCACCTGTTTATGGACAGTCTGGAGTATTTCACCATAGACATTTGATGATAATGTCCCTCCTAGGCTAAGATGTTTGAGCACCTGGTCCCCACTTGAGGGCACCCTTTAGGGAGGTTTAGGACACATGGCCTTATTGGAGGAGGCACGTCACAGGAGGGAGGCGCCCTTTCCCAGCTACCACACCCATCTGCAGCCTCAGCCTCGTCTGAATAGTCTCTAACCCTTCGCAACTGCAGCCAAAGCAAACACTTTCTGCTGTAAGGCCCAGTTCTTGGGGTCCTGTCACGGCAGCAGAAAAATAACGGATACATTCACTGTGACAGCCAGGGCAGATGAGGATTCCAAAGGCCCAGGAAAGATGTCTGTGCCCTCCAATGCACTGGGGACAGGATGAGCCAGACAGCCTCTAGGGTGGCCAAACGGGAAGAGAGATTATGTACACGGAGGGGCTGTCCTGCAAACTGCATGGAGCTTTGTGAAGTCCGGCACTGTCCACTAACACACAACATAGGCCCAAAGACACCAGTCACTTACATGAGGAAACAACTCTCACCTAACATGGTGACTTCGGGGGACTCCTGGTTCTGGAGACAGGGTGTCTGAAGGTGATGAACATTGGAGCTAGGCGTGCATTTGTAAGATTTGCCTCAGGGATTACACCTTTATTCTCACACAGTTAGTGTTACTGGGACAGAGCATAAGGCTTAGGTGGCCAGGGGCTCTCACCAGCTGCTTCTGCGGAGCCATGGGCACCAGAGCGTGGATCAGCAGGGGGCAAGGCTGTCTTCACTGGCTCTCCACCACCTTGTTGCTGCTCTTCCAGGGCTCTAAGCTTGCGCTTTAGGTTCTGCATTTCTGCTTCAAGCGCCAGAACATAATCTGCCGAGACAGCAGGGAGTACAGCACACACTCACCGGCACACTCGTGCCACTCGCCTATCGTCTCGGCTGCAGGGCTTGAAGGCCACCTCTGCCCCTGCCCTCTTGCCTCAACTCTCAGCCTAGCCCCTATTCCTCCAGGTAGGTTCTGGGGCCAGGAGGGAGAACTTGTCTGTCTCCCATTGGCTTTGGGCATGGAAGGCACAACTCCCACATCAGGGATCAGACCCTCAGAAGCAGTCATGGTGCCTGCTGAGAACTAGGCAAAGGTGGGGCTGCCAGCTCAGTTCCCTTGCAGGACGCTCCTCTTGAGGAAGGTCTGGCCTGCAGCCTTGCCACCAGTGCTTCATTCTGCCCAGTCTGATGGCTTCCCAGGTCCATCAGATATGCGCCCTGCACTTTCTCCTCTGTGTCACCAGAGAAAAACTGTTTCTCTCTTGGGGGACCAGCAGGTGCAGTGCTTCGCAGTGGCTTACGAGAGGGTGGCGTCCGTGTGACACTGGGATGGGAAGCTTGGCTGGGGCTCTGTCCCCGTCCTGCCCGCCCTGCTCCTGCTCTCCACCACCTACCCCTCCTTACATCTACACCTGCTCACCCGGAGGGGCCGGATCTCCACCAGCCTGGGGGTCAGGGCTTGCTTCTTCCGGCTGAGCGGAAGGAAGATGGCCACTCAGCGCTTCCATCTCTCGCCTCATCTGTGCAACAGCGTTCCGCAGACCCGCATTCTGCTCCTGCAGCCTCTGGATCTCACTAGATGGAGACTCTTCCCTCATTTCTCCTTCGTGCTGCTGTGGAGGTACCTGCCAACCACACACACCCAAGGAGAATAGTTATGGATACTAAAGAGGAGGTTTTCTGCTTTAACTCAGCTTGGAGCCACGCTGCTGTACACCTGTCCTCCGGAACACTATCCTCTGAGTGTGACAGCCTCCATCTTTATCAGAAAAGCTGTTATTATTTGCAAGAGCCCCCCCCCCCACCAAGATCAGGCTTGTCGACTGCTGACACCCCACAGGTGGGAATGGTGGATCACTGGGCTCCCCTGACATTCTGGCCTTCACCCACCACAATGCGATCTGGCCCTCACTGCTCATGGTCCAAAGTGTGTCAGGGTATGTGTGGACCATGGAAGGTTAGCTGAAGGCAACGAGTCCATCTGTACAGCTATGGGAAGTGTGTCAGGGTATGTGTGGACCGTGGAAGGTTAGCTGAAGGCAACAGGTCCATCTGTACAGCTGTGGGAAGTGTGTCAGGGTATGTGTGGACCGTGGAAGGTTAGCTGAAGGCAACAGGTCCATCTGTACAGCTGTGGGAAGTGTGTCAGGGTATGTGTGGACCGTGGAAGGTTAGCTGAAGGCAACAGGTCCATCTGTACAGCTATGGGAAGTGTGTCAGGGTATGTGTGGACCGTGGAAGGTTAGCTGAAGGCAACGAGTCCATCTGTACAGCTATGGGAAGTGTGTCAGGGTATGTGTGGACCGTGGAAGGTTAGCTGAAGGCAACAGGTCCATCTGTACAGCTATGGGAAGTGTGTCAGGGTATGTGTGGACTGTGGAAGGTTAGCTGAAGGCAACGAGTCCATCTGTACAGCTATGGGAAGTCATTGTCCACACTGGGGCAAAACTGGTACTAAGATGGCTATGGCATTCCCTGTGCTCATGTAAGTAGCCGCTCATTCACAGTCTGTGTGTAAGCCCTGCAAACTCTTTGATTCCCAGGTTGGGTTTTGATAGAACTGTACTTTAATTTGTCATCAAGCCCTAAACAGAGGGGGTAGATGCTTGGTTATGTCTCCCCAGGAAAAAGTTCCCACAACACAATGATCCTCCTAACCCACAGGCACGTGCCTTGAGAGGCATATTGGTTCGTGAGGCACTCCATGATAGGGTCTTTCAGTAGCCAGAGTCACTAAGACAGACAAGGGTCACAGGGCTAGGAAGGAGGGAGGGAGTTGAGGAAACTCTGGAGGTGGACGGTGGTCCAGTCACATGCCCGTGTTTAGTGCACCAAAGGCTTTAAGGAGTTTATGCAGTTTTAATAGAGCACAGAGCACATCTGAGGCAAAGCGTGGGAACTACGCACGCAGCAGAAAGCATCCAAAAGGATCAGATATTAGAGCTCCTGAGGCTGGGGAAATACGAGGTGCAACAAACCGACACCCAGAACAAGAAGGGAAAGAAATGAATATGGCCAAAGGTATTTCAAAGTTCCCCTCAGTGCAAACAGAAACTCCAGTGTGACCTGTTAGCAGCTTCTCTGGTCATAAGCCAGGCAAGACTCGGCACAGGTGGTCCTAGCTGGTCTTCTGAGGAAGAGGTATGAATGTGTCTAACAACGCATTTTAAAAAAATATATTTATTTTCATGTTATATGCATGACTGTTTTGACTGCAAATATATATATATATACATATATATGTATATATATATACATATATATGCATATATATGTATACACACACACACACACACACACACACACACACACACATCCACCACACAGATACACTACTTCCGTGCCAGAAGAGGGCTCTGGATACCTGGAACTGAAGTTACAGACGGTTGTGAGCTGCCATATGGTGCTGGGAACCAAACCTGGGTCCTCTGCAAGAGCAGCAAGTGCAAAAAGTGCTCTTGACTGCTGAGCCATCTCTCCAGTCTCCCTCAGCCCCATCCAACCACAGCATTTTAACTGTGCTTGTGAACAATCTAACACCCTGGTAGGAAAATGATTCCAAAATGGCAGGCCTCCCACGTATGTCAGTCAGCCACGGCACATCGAGTTGCAGTAAGACTTGGAGGAGAAAAGGGAGGGGAAAGAAGGGAGGAGGGCGGGAGAGAAAACTGATTGGGCTAGAAAAAATTAATAAATAATAAAAAAGAAATAAAAAGAAAATGATTCAGTAAACTAAGGCATGCCATGTCTCCATTTATATTATGTTTCTGAGAAATCTCTATGCAGCAGAAATATTTGTGGGAGAATTTAAGGAAAAGATAAACTTCCTAGTAAAATGTTCAGCTGTGCCCCCTCCAGCTGCAGGCCCCCCACCCCATGTTCTGCCCACTCCATCCCCTGTCTGTCTGCCTACTCCTCAAGCACGTGGATTTCCGGCAAAAGTACTGCTAGAGAGCACCTCCCTCCAGGGACATGCGCAGACTTCCCAAGGTTGAGAGACTCTGAGCGGGGTGCTCTAACCCTGTGTGATTTCAAAGGTTGTGCTAACTACAGTCACCCCCCACTTAAAAGTTACATTCTCTGCGTGTGTTTGTGTATACATACACACACCACAGCCTACATATGGAAGTCAGAGGAAAACTTGAGAAAGGTGGTCCTCTCCTCCCACAGTGGGTCTTAGGGATCAAACTCAGGCTGACCAGCAAGCTGACCAGCAAGCACCCTTACCCAGGGAACCATCTCACCAGCCCAGCTGCAGCCTTTGAAGTTGCTGTAAGCTGTTTGACTCCTAGAACAGAACTATCATTTCTTTTAACCCTGGCCCTGGCTCACCAATGTTTTTCTTCAGTCAGGCTGACTGCATGTGTAGCCCACTGCTGATAGCCTTCCAGCCCCACCTCCTCCTACGCTCTGGACAGGAGTGGTCAGCTCAGCTCTCGGCAGCACCCAGCCTCTCCTTTATTATGACTGTGGAGACCCCTGCTCGGGCCAGGAAACCAGGGGAGAATCTCTGGGAAGCAGAGAGACACACTAAGGGAGTCTGGTCACCTCTGTGCTATCTCACATCAGTGACGCCAAGTTGGCTAAGAGCCTGTTCTGGCTTCAGGCTGGCTGCATCTTCTCCCTCTTGGGGTCCCCAAGGTGACAACTTTGGAGCACAGGGCCACCCTTCTGATCTGCTGTAGACTACAAGTAAAGCCCCTACATCTCAGGTGCCAGACGGGAGCCTGTAAGACGGGCGGGATGTGTCACATACAGCCAATCCCGGTCGGTTGGGGGAGTCTATGGCAAGTTTGGTGCCAGCCTCTTGCACAGCCTGAGCTACTAGGCAACCCAGAGGTGGTCCCCGGGTGCTCCTAGTGCTCCTAGTGCTCCCTGCAGAGAGCCCTGCTCTATAAAACTCAGGCAGCATCTCTGATCCTGCTGTTTGCAGCTCGTCAATTATGGCAGGCTGGAAAGCCTTCATTCAGTTCAAACTTTTATGTAATGCTGCCAGTCAGGAGCTGGTGAGCGCTTCTCCCTGCTGAGTTCTAGTCTATCACTCCACTCCAAAGTTGGGCCTGGGTTTGTATATGCAGACAGATTCTGGAAACTGTTGTGGTCACTCTGGCTATTGGGACCTCAGCCAGATACTTTGTCCAAGATCAAGGGTGCACTTAAGGGGTGGGTGGGTGTGGATTGTTCCTGACTACAGTTCACACTTCTAAAGTTTATTGTTTACTTAACAAAGAAACCAGCCAACTGATAGCCCTTGCTGACCTGCTTAGCTGGTACTTGGAGACAAATGTCTTTTTTTGATTGCCAGCCTAGGGGAAAAGTACAAGAAAGTTTCCAGTAAGGGACCATTGAGGAAAATAAGCACCTTCCTTGTCATTTGTCTACAGCTTTCCTGTGTTCATACTGGGGAGCACTTCATATATGATCTCACGAGAGCCTGTGGATAGGAGGTCATGGCTACCAAAGGATATCCACTCCCTCACTGTCTTCTTCCTCCTCTTTTTTCCAAGACAGGGTTTCTCTGTGTAACAGCCCTAGCTGTCCTGGAACTCACTCTGTAGGCCAGGCTGGCCCCAAACTCACAGAGATCCGCCTGCCTCCTGAGTGCTGGGATTAAGGGCGTGTGCCATCACCACCCAGCCTTCTGCTTCTGGAAATCTCCCTACTTGTGACAGTGATGTGACACCTGCTTGGGAGTCCTCGGTGCTCAACACCTAGGACAGCCTGCCTCATAGGTGCTCGGAGGGGTCAGGAGTATCTGGTTGGAACCTCCATCTCGCTCCTGCATGATCGGAAAGTCTCATCCTTGTCTCTCTCTCCAAGCGCTGCCCACTCAGAGTCTCCAAGGAAAAAGCGCCCAAAAGCCCGGTTCCGCATTCTTGGTGACTATTCCAGCTTCCTCCTCTGTTGCCACCAGCAGCCCAGATTCCTGCCTATGCAGTCAGCTTTTGACCATACTTGGGCACAAAATCTGCTTGCGGTGAACACGTCATCACTTCTTGCCTACCACCTATAAAGTTTCCCTGCTATAGTTCGGGGGTGCAGCTTCTCCAGCCCTGATCTCTAGAACTGGAGAACTCACCCAGGAGTCGCCTTCCTCAAAGAAACCTGCTATTATACTTTTTCAGTTCAGCTTGTTCTGGCTTACTGTGTCGGTGGAGAATCTTATTATCTGGAGGCAGAATACCTATTAGTATTTTCAAACAACTTTTCTGCTGTGGGCCAAGTTTGGGAACTGCAGAGTGTACTGAAGAGGAGAAGTATGTTTTCTTGGCAATCTGTTGCTCAGATCCTGAATGCCCCAGCCAGCCCAGAACATGGCTAAAGGCAAGCACCAGCTGCCAGCACCAGGGCATCCCTTAGGAAGGGCCTGTAAGAACCTCAGTGTTGTTACCACGGAGAACTGGTGAAGGAAAGTTCATAAAGGGGCAGATGTCGACTGCTGTCTTGGCACTTTTATTGCTGTGAAGAGACACCATGACCAAAGCAACACTAACAGAGGAAAATGTTTAGTTGGGGTGGTGGCTTACAGTTCTGAGGTTCAGTCCATTATCATCATGGCGGGGAGCACAGCAGTGTGCTGGCCAACATGGTGCTGGCTACATCTTGATCAGAAGGCAACAGGAAGTAGACTCAGTGTCACAGTGAGGAAAGCTTGAGCAAAGGAGACCTCAAAGCCCGCCCCCACAGCGATACACTTCCTCCCACAAGGCCACACCTCCAGTGCCACTCTTTTGGGGGCCATTTTATTTCAAACCACCCAACACTGAAAAAAAAATAGACCATGTACTGTATAGTTTTATATCAACCTACACAAGCTAAAATCATCTGAGAGAAGGGAACCTTCATTAATAAAGCGCCTTCATAAGATCAGACTGTAGACAAACCTGAATGGCATTCTCTCTCTCTCTCTCTCTCTCTCTCTCTCTCTCTCTCTCTCTCTCGGGTTTCTCTGTGTAACTGTGTAACAGTCTTGGCTGTCCTGGAACTAGCTTTGTAGACCAGGCTGGCTTCAAACTCCCTGAGATCCATCTGCCTCTGCCTCCCAAGTTCTGGAATTAAAGGCGTGTGCCACCACGGCCCGGCTTTGAATGGCATTCTCTTAATAAGTGATTGAGAGGGGAGGGCTTAGCCCATTATGGGTGGGAACACCCCTGGGCTGGTGATCCTGGGTTCTATAAGAAAGCAGACTGAGCAAGCTAGAGGGAGTAAGCCAGTTAAGTTGCACCCCTCCATGGCCTCTGCATCAGCTCCTGCCTCCAGGTTCCTACCCTGTTTGAGTTCCTGCCCTGACTTCCTTCCGTGACTGACTATGATGTAGAAGCATAAGCCAAATAAACCCTTTCCTCCCCAGCTTGGGTCTGGATGGTGATTCGTCACAGCAATAGTAACCTTACCTAGGACAGAAATCGGTACCAGGATAATGAGGTATTGCTGTGACAGACCTGACCATGTGTTTTGGGCAGGGTTGTGGAAGGACTTTGGAACTTTGGGTTAGAAAAGCCATTGAGTGTTGAGAGCTCAGCGGGCTGTTCTGTAGGAGCTTGGAAGACGAGAGTACTGAGAGCAGTGCAGAAGATGGAGGCCTGGCCTGTGACGTTTCCGAGGGGAGTTTAAAGACTCTACTGGGTCACTTGTTATTTTAATTAAGAGGCTGTGTTTCTGGTCAGCTGGGGTTGAAGAATTAGGTATGATTAAGAGGAGACCAGCACTTTTGCTTTACAACTGATGGGATAATTGATGCTGATCAGCTGATGCTGAGAACTGAGTGGTGATTAAGAAGAGACCAGCATCACTGAGGTGAAACCTGGGAAGTGTTTCCTGAGGGCACAGAGACGCTGTGTTCCAGAGTCAGCCAAGGCTGTACCTCATGCTGGCAGCTTGACGTGGTCATGTGTGAGTGTCACCCAGGCGGGACTGGTTTGCAGGCATGAAGGGGTATGGAGAGCAGCTGAGGCATGGCACTAGGCGGGGTCATGGGTGAAGGTGAGCAGCTGAGGTGTGGCACTAGGCGGGGTCATGGATGAAGGTGAGCAGCTGAGGTGTGGCACTAGGCGGGGTCATGGGTGAAGGTGAGCAGCTGAGGCGTGTGGCATTAGGCGGGGTCATGGGTGAAGGTGAGGCCCCAGCAGCTGTCAGTGGCCCGAGACTAAAGGGGTCACGCCACGAAGACAGTCCAGAGAGGCTATTGGCGAAAGTACAGCCCTGGTGCAGCAGAAGGTTCCAGAAGTGTGGAGATGTCAGAACCATGGGACGACACCAGGAACAGCAGTAGCAGTGGAGTGGAGCCTGCCCCAGCTTAGAACACAAGTCATGTGTGCAGCAGAAGGTGGGGCTGGAGAAGCGACCCAAACCCATAGTTGTGAGGCTTTAGGTTTTTTTTTTTTTAGACTATGGATTTTAAAAGAGGCTTGGGATTTTTAAAC
The DNA here is from genome assembly GCF_982192425.1 of Myodes glareolus. NCBI lineage: Eukaryota > Metazoa > Chordata > Mammalia > Rodentia > Cricetidae > Myodes > Myodes glareolus. The sequence continues at coordinate 1,269,198 of NC_142034.1, read as the reverse complement.
AGGCTGAACTCTTTTTTTAAAGATTTATTTTAATTGTGTGAATGTATGTATGTGTGTATGTATGTATGTGTATCTGTGAACAAAGCCGTACAGGTGTGTTAGTGCCAGTGCTCTCTGGGACCAGAGATATCAGATCCCCTGAAAATGGAAGTTACAGGCAGGTGTAAACTGCCCAATGTGGGTGCTGGGAATTGAACTTGGGTCCTCTGTAAGATCAGGGTGTGCTCTAACCACTGAGCTATCACTCCAGCCCCAGGCTGAACTTTCCTTTGTTTTTGTTTTTCGAGACAGGGTTTCTCTATGTAGCTTTGGAGCCTGTCCTGGAACTCGCTCTGTAGACCAGGCTGGCCTCAAATTCACAGAGATCCTCCTGCCTTCTGAGTGCTGGGATTAAAGATATGCGCCACCACCGCCCAGCCAGGCTGAACTTTTGGTCTGTGGCTTAGCAGTGATGTGTTTGTGTCGAGCTGGCAAGGGATAGTTGCTGGCTGGTTTTATGTCAGCCTGATACACTAGAGTCTTCAGAGAGGAGGGAACCTCAATTGAGAAAATGCCTCCATAAGATCAGGCTGTAGACACCCCTGTAGAGCATTTCCTTAATTGGTGATTGATGGGAGAGGGCCCAGCCCTTTGTGGGTGGAGCCATCCTTGGGCTGGTGGTCCTGGGTTCTATAAGAAAGTAGGTGGTGAAAGAAAGCTGGGTGCTGGTGGCACGTGCCTTTAATCCCAGCACTTGGGAAACAGATGGATCTCTCTGAGTTTGAGGCCAGCCTGGTCTACAGAGTGAGTTCCAGGACAGCCAGGGGTACAAAGAGAAATTGTGTCTCAAAAAACAAAACAAAGTCCTGAAAGAGTGTCATCCCAAGAGCAACCTTATCTTCAGATGGGCAGGATTAGCAGCGCCCGACGGGGCTTGTCGGAGGACTAGCCCAGGCTTGGCTCTACAGAGTCTGCGGGAGTTCCTCACAGCTTCAGGACAGACGTCCATGAACTAGCTCCAAACAGAGTTATTCTCTCCTGCTACGCAGGCCCACACCTGACACTGCGCTTCATGTAAATGCCTGCAGAGGACCTGTTCCAGGCCACATCGGCCTCTGATGTTTGCTCCTGGTGCTCCTGGTGTTCCTGGTTGTAAGTCTGTCACTCTAGTCGCTGCCGTCCTGTGCACCTGTGTGTCCTCTAAGGACAGCAGGGACAGGGTCGGGACCATCTTCACTAGCATGGCCTCATCTCAGCTCACTACATCCTTAGCAGTACGACCTCCAGTGAGTCAGATTCTGAAGTTCTGGGGTCAGGACTTGAACCTGAGTCCTGTGGGGAATGCGACTCAGCCCACAGGCATCCACGATCAGTGTCTGTCTGGAGTCACCACTGAGTTTCTAGGCCAACACTCTGTGGGGGGAAAACTGTCTTTTGATCTTAAGTTACTCAGACACCATGTAAGAAGGCATGTGTCTGTGCACAGAGTTCTAACCTCCTCCTCAGGATCTGGTGATGAAAGGTTTCTAGGCCAGCAAGATGGCTCAGTGGTAAGACCACCCGACTTGAAAGCCTGGAATATGCATCATGGAAGGAGAGAACCAGCTCCTGAAAGCTGTCCTCTGAGTCCGCCCACGTGGCACACACACACACACACACACACACAGAGTGACACACATACATACACACACTAAATATAATAAAAGTTGAAAAACAAAATAATAAAAAAAGGTCCCATGACTACACCCTGAAATGTTACTCTGGACATTTGACAGCACGTTCAATTATTCACAATTAGCACCACAAACTGATGAGGTCAATAAAATAGGAAACACCATTTCGCATTTTAAAAATGAAGGCAAGGTAGGTAAGGTGGCACATACAATTAATCCCATCACTCGGGAGGGAGAGGCCAGAGGATCTTTGTGAGTTCAATGCTATTTATAGTGAGTTGTAGGCCGGTCATAGGTCAGAGCTACATAGTGAGTCCCTATCTCAAACAAACAAATAAAAACCAAAAAACTAAAAATAGGCCGGGCAGTGGTGGTGCACACCTTTAATTCCAGCACTCGGGAGGCAGAGGAAGGCAGATCTCTGTGAGTTCAAGGCCAGCCTGGTCTACAAGAGCTAGTTCCAGGACAGCTAGGGCTGTTACACAGAGAAATTCTATTTCGAAAACAAAAAACAAAAACAAAACAAAACAAAACACATCCTAAAAATAATCAAAAAGAAAAAAAGGGGGGCTGGAGAGATGGCTCAGAGGTTAAGAGCACTGACTGCTCTTCCAGAGGTCCTGAGTTCAATTCCCAGCACCACATGATAGCTCACAACCATCTGTAATGAGACCTGGCGCCCTCTTCTGGGCTACAGGCAGAATACGGTATATATAATAAATAATAAATCTTTAAAAAAAAGAAAACTTAAAAAAAAAAAGGCATCTGAGCTCCTTGCTAGGGACGATGTGGCAGGATGCAGGTGTCTCGGCTTGCCTTACCCAGAACCGTGTGTTAACGCTCTTCTCTTCTCCAGCCTTCCTGCTCCTGTGAGCTCCAGCGGCCTGAGGAGCTGCCATTGCTCACATGCCTGTCCTTCACGAGGCTGTCTGAGTCGTACATCCCAGAGTACAATCAACCAGCCGGGCTCCCGTGGCTCCCGTGACTGGGCGATTCCCATGCAGCAGGGGTGGGGTCCTCACAGATGCATGCTGGCTTTGAGTGCTCAGAGTCAGCGCAGGGAAGACTGTTCCTGGGCTGTGTGTGCCCCACAGAAGGACTGTGGGGATGAGTGTGTGCAGGGATGGATCACAAATCCGGGGACTTGATCATGCGAGGAAAGTGCCTACTTACATTTCTCACGTGTTTTCGACAGAGAGCCTAAGTAGTCCATGCTGGCCTTGAACTCATGATTTTCTTCCCTCAGCTGCGTGAGTGCTGAAATTCCAGCATGTGCCACCACACCTGCCTAAATTTAAATACTGTGTGTGTATGTACGTGTGCATTACATGCCAGTGTGTGCATGTGTGTCCAAGTGTCATTGTGTGGAATCAAGCAACAGCACTGGATGACTCTGTAGATTTAGGTCCTCATGGTCACACGGCAAGCACTTCGCCAACCGAACTGTAACCCTATCCCTTCAAATATTCTTATTTTGGGGGTGGATGGGGTTTGAGACAGGGTCTCAATATATAACTCTGGTTTGCCTGGAACTCACTATGTAGACCAGGCTGCTCCCAAACTCACAGTTCTTCTGGGATTAAAGGGAGGAACTTTAATTCTTTACCATGCCTGGCCTTTGAAATATCTGTAACTATGGCCAAGCCCCATCGCATGCGATAGAGGGAATCCTGCCACCTGGTCCTCCATGGCAACAGACGCAAAAGGCAGAGAAATGAATCAATGAGGATTGATTGGGTAGGGAAGTAGGACCAAGGGAAGGGTGTAGGGACTTTATAGGGTGAAAATGCTTGCTGGAAGTAGACATGGTACATTCTCTCACCAGTCTCACTGCTCAGGGTGCTAGGACCTTCATTTCACCACACTGAGGGGTGGTGAGTACACCTCAAAAAAAAAAAAAAAAAGAAAGAAAGAAAGAAAAAAGAAAAACAGCAAGGGAAACAAAACCATTTGCAGGCCTGGGATAATGCTATTCCCTACCTCTCTCAGTCTAAGGTTGCCTCTAGCCCCCCCCCCCCCGCAAGCCCCCTGAGCCCCCACCCTGAACCCTCCCAGTCCCTCTGCCTAGGAATTTAGTCCTGCTGACAACTGCAACAGCTTAGGCAGATTGGTCTCCATGGCGGTAGTATCCACCTCTATGAAGAAGAGACCAGTGCAATGCCTTTGTAGGCTTTGATGCTTGCTCCCACATAAAGGTGGAAGGGGAGAACCAACTCTACAAGCTGCCTCTGACCTGCGAATGCTTGCCGTGGCTCCCTCCAACAACAATAATAAATATAAACATAAAGTTAAGAGACGGAGTTAGCAAATTAATGGTCTCGGGAGGTAAAGCCTGAGCATTTAACGATGAGCGGTTCGAGACTCAACAGTGACTCGACACTGCCCCCTAGTGTCGAGTGGCGCCTTTGGATGTAGGGATGGAGCTTCGAGGGCTAAAGAGCAGAGCAGTCTTCACACTGGAACGCCCGCTTTAACGCTGTAAAGCTTTGGACTTGCCCTCGTTGAGAGGGGCTGGACCGAGAAAGCCCAAGCCGACCTAGTGGACACGGAAGTCTCTCCTGCAGCTGTGGACAGAGGGAAGGAAGGCTCTTCAAGCCAGCAGGGGGCTCACCTGTGAGTCCTGTCCAGGGACTAGCCCGTGTGTCCGCAGAGTCTCCACGGCCTGGTCTCGTTCCAGTGACACAGCCTTCAGCAACGTCTCCTGTTGATGCAGCGCCTTCTCTGTCTCCTGGAGCTTAGCAGCAACCTGGGAAAACGTCCATCAGTGGGCGGGAACCAGCACCCTCCCGCTTAGAGAGTGGACAGCAGGAGCAAACGCACAGCCACAAGACCTAATTTACAAGCAGCACTCAGAGCGCTAGGGCCACCTAGTGGTGGGGCAGGACTTTCCTGTTCAGCTATGGTACCGAGTTTGCCCTGGTCAGGGAGGGGCCGTCTCAGCACTCTCAAAACCAGGCCGCAGTTAAGGAAAACAGCTCATATGATGAATACATCTGGGGATAGGGCAGAGACTTATTTGTACTCAGACTGGCCTTGAACTTGGGATCCTTCCTTTCCCCTAGCAGCTGGGATTGCAGGGCCCCATCACTGCACCAGTGTGGCTGTGACTCACTGCTATAAATTAACTGGTATTTGAGGCTTTGTGTTTTCTGAGTAAAAAAACTAACATGGCAAGGGCCAAACCCATCCTCTACAGTACTGCATGAACGCCGCACCCAGAACTAGCCAACACACCTGGTCTCTGGCCTTGGTCAGCCCTTGAATCAAAGTCTCTGACTTCTGGATCTGGTCTCGCTCAACATCATCGCAACGGCGCTGCCAGTCTAGGCCCAGCTGCACCTGGTCACGCTCCAGGCTCTGTTCCCTTTCCACTGCCAGGGACAGTTGCTGCTTGTACCTATAGACATAGTCCAATGTCCCATGTTGTTGTGAAATATTTTAAGATGTGTTACATTTGTTTATACTGTGGAACATTTGTTTTAATGATGCAAAGATGTGTTACATTCTTTTATGTTGCATTTGTTTAACTCTGTGAATCTGTGTTACTTTGCCCGTCTAAAACACCTGATTGGTCTAATAAAAAGATAAATGGTCAATAAATAGGCAGGAGAAAGGATAGGCGGGGCTGACAGGCAGAGAAGATAAAGAGGAGGAAAAATCTGGGAAAAGGAGATGGAGGAGCAAAAAAAGGAGGAGGACTTTTCTTGTCCAGCAAGCCACGAAGTAAGAAGTAAAGAAAGATATGCAGAATTAGAGAAAGGTAAAAGTCCAGAGGCAAAAGGTAGACGGGATAATTTAAGTTAAGGAAAGCTGGTTAGAAATAAGTCAAGTTAAGGCTGGGCATTCATAAAAAAGAATAAACCTCTCTGTATATTTATCTGGGAGCTGGGGGGCGGGTCCCTCAAAGAGCAAAGAAATAAAACTACACCACGTTAACTTTCTTTCCTGAGGTCCCTTCAACATGAAAAGCAAAGGCAGAATGCAGGATGAAGGGCTGACATGATGCTCTTCCGCGTCCTTCCCATCTCAACTGTAGCTCGTACTAAGGAAGGATGCATGCATGGTGCAGGGAGAAGCTCTCCTATGAGAGACCTGGAGGAACACTAACACATGTGGACAGGTGAGCATAACGGGCAGATATCAAACTTTTCCAAATGCTGGAGAAAATGGTGCTGGAGGGAGGTGGCCACACTCAGCAGAGAGAACCAGTGTACGAACAGGAATTGAAGGTGTCACAGCTAAACCAGGACTGGACTGTAAAAATCCCCTGAATAGAGAGGCAAAATTGGAGCATGTGCCACTGGAACATGAAAGCTGGAAAAGCAGGAAGAGCAGAGGGTCCATGTCAGACAGCAGTCTGAGGACAGAGGGGGCAAACGGGCCTGTCCACACTAGTACAAAACCCAGCACGATCAGTGAGCAGCCGGTACAATCCTAAATGCAGATGCACCTGACATCAGAGCTGAAGACAGAGCAGAGGGTTATACTTTTCTATAACCGACAGAACCAGTAGGCAGATCACAAGGACATGGGAGACAAGAATACTGTTAGCCACCAGAGTGGTACAGGTGACATTTTCAGAGCCCAGGCTGCAACAAGAGCATGCTTTATCTTTTAGGTCTACTTAGCCAGCCATCAGGGCAGAGCACATTCCAAAACCATGAAACAGATTGCATAGAAAGTCAGTTGTGCAAGGTGCAGGGCCGGGTTAGGTCGGAATCACTGACAAATAGTACTGGGACTAAAATCACCAGAGATTAGGCAACATGGTTCTAAATCATCTCCTGGCCAGAGAAGAACATACAGGAGACTCAGTATTTCAGCTGAACAGCACCAGGATTTGTTGGGTGTAGCTAAGCTGTGTTTGAAAAGAAATTTATAGCACAAATCGTATCTGATGGGAGGAAGGATGTCTCAGAGTAAATCATCTTGGCTCCACTGTCAAGATCAATAGGAACAAATAACCAAATCCAAAGGAAATAGAAGAAAGTAGTAGTAAAACTGAAAACAGAAAAAAAAAACAGTTGAAAAAAAATCGAATCGAAAAGCTGGTTCTTCACAAGATCAGAAAATCAACAGACCTGATAAGCCCGTAGTAAGGCTGGGCGGGAGTGAAGGAGAGGCCATAAATGCTCAGTGTGTGAGCAAGAGGGGCACATGCAGCAAGGTAACAGGAGCCAGGAATGTGTGCAACAGTGAGATGAAGTGGACAGACAGACACAAAGAACCAAATGAACAGAAAAAAATATCAGAGAGGAAAAATCTTTTTTAAAAAAGAAGAAAGAAAGAAAAAGAAAAAAAAGGCAGCTAGTTGGGTAATGGTGCATGCCTTTAATCGCAACACTCAGGAGGCAGGCAGGCGGATCTCTGTGAGTTCAAGGCCAGCCTGGTCTCGAGAGCGAGTTTCCGGACATCTGGAACTGTAATCACACGGAGACACCCTGTCTTGAAACCTGCCCCCCTTCCAAAAAATAAAAGGCAGCTACGAACTCAAGCATCACAAGAGTACTGAGTATCAAAAAGAATCTGCAGCATCCTAACCTCAAAGTGGTGAAGACGCTAGAGTCAAGATGTCACACTCAGATGCCCAGTTCAGGTGGCCCCACCCCACAGGAGTCTGGGTTAGAGGGTAGGGTGCATGTGTCTGTGGTCACCCAGATTCGTCTTGTGGACAGTGCTTTACACCTGCCTGACTTGGTTATTAATGGAAAATAGGCCCTTGCCTTCAATCAAGCATATGTCCTTACAATGAACAGGAAACATGTTTTTAAATTTAAATTTGTTTTCTTTCTTTCTTTCCTTCCTTCCTTCTTTCTTTTTCTTTCTTTCTTTTTCTTTTTTTTTTTTGAAACAGGGTCTCTCTATGTAGTCTATTTTTTTCTTTTTTTTTCTTTATTTATTTCTTATGTATACAACATTCTGCCTCCATGTATGCCCGTACGCCAGAAGAGGGTGCCAGATCTCATTACAGATGGTTGTGAGCCACCATGTGGTTGCTGGGAATTGAACTCAGAACCTCTGGAAGAGCAGCCAGTGCTCTTAACCACTGAGCCATCTCTCCAGCCCCCTCTATGTAGTCTTGATGTCCCAGAATGCTATGTTGTCCTTGAACTCATGAAAACCTGCCTGCCTCTGCTTCAGAGTGCTGGGGTTAAAGCTAAAACACAAGCGTGTTGAAGGTAGAGGAAGTGGCCACTCCTCAGCACCCATCAGCCCTTTGGCTGCTTTCCTTGAAGCCTGAGAGTCTTCATCTCAAAGGTTTGTGGGCATGCCCTCTTGGCTTGGGGGTCTGCTCTCTTTACCACCACAATCTGCTTGCGTCTCTTTTACTGCTCCTCCCCCAGAGAAGGCAGGGCCAAGTTTCTTTTCCTGCAGTTCCAATCCCGAGGACCTGCCTTGAGATAGTACCTGTCTATGTCCTTCTGGAACCTGGCCACCTGTGCCTTGAGCTTCACCTCTTCTTCCTGTAGCATCTGAACCTGAAGGTCTTTGGAGACAGCCTCCTTGGACATCTGAGTGATCTGGGCATCCCAGGCAGCTTTCAAAGCTGCCGCGTCTTCACGAAGTCTGTACGGGAAGAAGTGTGTGAATCCAGCTAGGTTTCCTTATACTCCCTCAGCTTCTATATAGACTCGGAGGAATGCACACACAGTTTCTATATAGACTCGGAGGAATGCACACACAGTTTCTATATAGACTTGGAGGAATGCACACACAGTTTCTATATAGACTCGGAGGAATGCACACACAGTTTCTATGTAGACTCGGAGGAATGCACACACAGTTTCTATATAGACTCGGAGGAATGCACACACAGTTTCTATATAGATTCGGAGGAATGCACACACAGTTTCTATATAGACTCGGAGAAATGCACACATAGTTTCTATATAGACTCGGAGGAATGCACACACAGTTGCCCAGTCCTTAGAGGAAAGCCACAGTAGAAGTCACACTATTGCCTACATTAAGACCATGGTTCTCCTCAGTGAGACACATCTGGCTGTCAGCCATGCAAATGTTAGCTAATTGACTATAAAGGGCTAAATTATGCAGAGTGGGAAGGCGATCGGCACCCACAGCCTATGGGACTGAGGACTGAGGAAGTGCTGTTGGGGACTGATCATTGCCTAACACAGCCCCTAACATATTTCAGTGACAAGCACAAGAAGGTTCCAGAGTCCACTCATTAGCTTGGCAGTAAAGTGCTGCTGGGACAGCCACCCAAACCGGACATTTTCCCCAGGAACAGAGCATCAAGCGGCCCTCTTTAGGGAAGGCATTGTGCTGATCTAAGCAAGACCATCCCTCCTCAGAGGGACAACTCTGTTCCTTAACAGGATTCACCAGTGATCACATCCCTGAGCACAGACCTCTTGAGCCATGAGCTGTCTGTCAAGTGTGGTGTATCAAGCAGACTGAGTAGCTGCAGCTACTCCAGAGTGAGGCCGCCCTCGATCAGGAACCCAGCATCGGTGCTGCAGACCTGGTCTGTGCCAACATCTCTACACGTTTTGGGAGTGCTAAAAACAGGCACACGGAAGGCGTCGGTCTCCAGCCACCCTGGGCAGTTGGCCTTGTCCTTCACATTCTACCTCACTTCCCAAGCACTCGGCCCAGCCTAGGAGCTAGGGCAGGACTGCCGCAGCCTCACTGTGGAGACCAGTGGACACTGACCATTCCAAGTGAAGCAGGCAGGTCACCACGAAACCCGTTTTTATCCTACTCCTACATGTTTACCCAGGGGGCCTCAGCAAACCCACTGAGTGGGAAAGCTGCTGAGCACTGAAGTTGTCACTGAATGCCAGTGTGTGCTCTGGACAGAGACGAGAATGCTATCTCAACTCCCAGAAGTGAGAACAGTGCCCTGCCTGTGTAGTAATAACCCTTAATAAGCAAAAAATACTTAGAGATAGAAACTAAAAGATGGTTAAAACTGGGTGTGGCATATAATTCCAGCACTTGGGAGGCTAAGGCAGGAGGATTATGAGTTCTAGGCTAGCCAGTACTATATATAGTGTGTGTGACCCTCTCTCAAAACAAAAGCAAACACATGTAGTTTAAGGCTTCAAGAGCAGGCAGGAAGCAGCCAGGTTCTAGGAGGTCCCACCATTGCAGCTATACTCATAGGGAACTGCAACAGTAATGAAGCAGCACCCCACTCCCGCAGCACGCCGAGGCATCGCTGGCTCATCGAGGTGAGCTGCCTTAGCGTCTTACCTCACCGATCGATCAAGAGCACGACTTAACCAAGTAACATGGAACAAGCGTTTTAAAATTCAACTTAAATTTGGTTTTTTGTTTTTTATTTTTGTTTTTTGAGATAGGGTTTCTCTACGTAGCCCTGGGCATCCAGGAGCTCACTAGTAGACTAGGCTGACCTTGAACTCATAGAGATCCACCTGCCTCTGCTTCCTGTGTGCTAGGATTAAAGGTGTGCGCCACTATCACCTGGACAATTTATAATTTCTTATTTTTCCGTTATGTGTGCAGGTATTTTGTCTACATGTGAGTGCTGAGGATTGAACTCAGATCCTCTGGAGGAGTGGTTAGCGCTCTTAACCACTGAGCCATCTCGCTAGCCCATGCGGAATAAACTTTAATTTCCTGAAACATCATAGTTCTAAGATCTACTTCTTCCCCTGACAGAAATGTAATTTGGCAATGATTTTCTGTTAAAAAAAAAATAGAAATACCCCCATCCCAAAGAAACACCCGGCTGCTAAGTCTGGGAGCATGAGCAAAGGGCATTACGTCAGTGTTTCTACTGAACACAGTGTCCCATGCCATTTCCTCACCACCCAGGATGAGGGCGCAGGGCTGCCGCCCAGCGCTATTACAACAGTTGGCTGACACGAGGCACAGGTGGAGCAGGTTGCCCAAACACTCTGGCCTGGATTGGATATTGGTGTACTGAAGCCCTGGGAAGACTGAGGGAGGAGAACAGAGGCTTCCAGGACAGGGAGACCTCATCTTAAACACAGGCAAAACAAAATGTAAAACCCAGAGCTATGTGGTCCTGAAATTCCAATTCTGTTCATATCCACAGGAGAAGAAAGCAAAGTCTATAAGGGAGGTCGGCTCGCCCGTGCCAACAGCAGCGTTGTCCACGCTCAACAGGCCAGGAGCATCTGCCTTGGTTTTGGGGATGAGGTCTCTCAGTGGGACCTGTGGCTCAATGATTATGCTAGGCTATTTGGCCATCGAGTCCCCATGGCTTTGGAGACGTACAGTTTGACACAATTACGATGATTTAAAAGAGAGTGGCAATCTGCAAACGTGAGTGAACCAACCTTGGGGACTCGAGTCTCTGCGACAGCCCAGTCAGGAAGGCCAGTGCCATACGCTTACAACGTCACAGAGAAAGCAGACTGGAGGTCGCTGGGAGACTAGGGAAGGAGGGAAGCCAGCGTGAATGGGAACAGTCCCGTCAATGGCTAGCATCCGACATGGTGGCACACGCTTGCATCTCGGCACTTGGGAGGTGGATGCACAAGGATTATAAATTCAAGGCCAACTAAGGTTATAGGGCAAGTTCTGGACCAACTTTAGTCATATGAGACCTTGTCTTAGAAAAAGCAAAAACTAAAGAAAAACTTTGTTATGTATACTTTACCACAAATAATCATAAATATAAAAACTACACAATTAAAAAGAAAACATTAAGAGAAATGGTTAGAAAAAAATGACCAGAAAGTCCCTAAAGTCCCTCCCACTTACTGCATGCAATTCCCTTGGTCTGAAATGGCCATGCCTGGCCAGGGCTCGGGCACACAGGGCTGCTGGGAGTGGCTCACTTGTCAATAAGGGCGTTCTTTTCCTTGGCGTCACCAGCTCGTGTGCACTCGGCCCTGCGCGCTTGTCCCTCCAGGGTTTCGCAGTGGGTTTGCAGCTGCAGCACCCTAGCCTCCAGCGCTCGCAGCTGCTCTGCATGGGCGCCCTTCACTGCTGCCAGCACTGTATCTTTCTCCCTGGCTTCACGGTCAAGTTCTTCATGTCTGGAACACAGGGAAGGGCCCGACTGGGGTTCACTCAGTGCTCTGGAGTCTCCAAAGTGTCTGCCATCCGTTCTCACACTACAGGAGTTCCTGATGCCCACTGCAGGCAGCAGCTGCCCACCCCTAGCTTTACCGGAGTGTAAAAGCTGTGGGTGAGCTTGCTCTTCCTATGTAAGCAGCTATTCTTAGATGCCAGGCTCCTGGATGCCCCACAAAACTCACAAGACAGACACCAAAACAGTTCACAAAGCACTCTTAGCTCACCAGTGAGACCGTGACCGGCCCACGGAGGGCACAGGAGCACGCTTAGCTCACCACTGACACCGTGACCGGCCCACGGAGAGCACAGGAGCACGCTTAGCTCACCACTGACACCGTGACCGGCCCACGGAGGGCACAGGAGCACGCTTAGCTCACCACTGACACCGTGACCGGCCCACGGAGGGCACAGGAGCACGCTTAGCTCACCACTACAATGCTGTGATATAGCTACAGTTACTGTGTTTCCTTTGGAAGAGAAAGTGAATGATTCTTGCCCTGTGGCTAAAATCCTAGAGCCTGGCTTCTAGCTGAGCTCACTCATGGGGCCTCTCACCTCATCCCCAAACCACTCCATGGAGCTACCTTGTTGACAGTGCTGTTCCAGCACCTCCTGAACCCCACGATAGCCTGGGGGAAGGGCAATGCTTCAATGGCCCTGCTGAAGTCCCCACCTTGAGCCAACACACCACCTACTTCCTGGGTGTCTCAGACACCTTGGCAACATGAAGCACCTGCTGCGGTTGGCTGGGTCCCAACCTACTCTGGTCACAGGGTATGTCAGCAGGAAAAAGAGAGCTCAGAGAATCTACATCCATGAGAATAAAAGAAAATTGCATCAAGATAGTAAAGTTTGGGGCTACAGTCTAAAATTTAAAGGTAATAAGACATTCAACTTTTAAATGTTAACTTTCAATTTTTAAAATATTTAGTGGTGGGCATGTGTGTGAAGTCACGTGTGTGAAGTCACATGTATGAAGTCACATGTATGAAGTCACGTGTATGAAGTCACGTGTATGAAGTCAGTTCTCTTCTTTAACTGCATGGGTTCCAGAGAAGGAACTCTGGCCACCTGCTATGGTGGCAAAGATTTTATGTACAGAGCAAGCTCACTCACCTATAAAAGTTAACTTTTAACTAAGGCAATACTTTTTAAAAGGCTGTTTTGGCATTGAAGATTAGATCCAGAATTTCAGGCATGCTAAGCTTGTGTTTTACCAATGACCTGGAGTCCTGGCCCTTAAAACATTTTCAGTTTTGAGATGTTGAAAGCCTAACCCTCTGAGGAAGCAGAGCATGGAGCCAGAGAATCACGTGAGCACAGGTTACCTGTCACAGGGCCCTTGTCGCCAGTGACTACAATCCAGACTCTTTTCCAGAGGCCCCCACCCAGACACAAATACTCACTTCCTCCTGAAGGTGTCCTCGGCTCTCTTACTGGCCAGCTGTACAGAGTGAAGCTCCTTCTCCAAGTCCTTTATCCTAAACAAAAATTGTATCAGTAAAGAGCAGTTACAGAAGAGGCCGAAGAGAAGAGCTGGCATAAGCTAGGAAGGCAGGGCCACCAGGATCTAGCCCTGATGGCCACAGTGCCTTAGGAGGAGAACCCACGCACCGAGCATCCTTCACGGCCTCCAGATTCTGGAGCTCCAGGGCATGGCCCTGTAGCCTCCTCTCCAACTCGATGTGCTCTGCCTCTGCCTTCTGCAGACTCTCTGTTGCCTGTGCCCCAGCTTCTCTCAGAGCCTGCAGTTCTTTGTTTAGTAGCTTCACCTACGAGATGGGAGGTCCGAGAGCAGCTGTGGGAGGATGCCGAGGTGCTCTGCAGCTCAGATCAAAGCTGGCGACAGTGAACTGGAGAGCTGGAGAGCCTGCGGGAGCCCCGGCAGGGACAGTTACCTTGAGCTCATGGGTCAAGACTATGTTGCTCATGTCACCTGCCCTCAGCTGGAACTCGTGCTCCCGTCTCTGAATTTCAGATTCAAACCCCAGCAGCAGCTCCTGGAACAAGGGAGTCGGGAGTGAAGGAGGGCAGCGACCTCAGACACCTGCTCAGGCTGGGGACCACGGTCCGTCGTGAACTGCAATGTCTTTATAGTACACACAAAGTTTGCTGTTCTGCAGCATGATAGTTACCTACAGAAAAGAAGGCTTCATACTTTCCTACCACTGCTCTTCAATATGTATCTTTATAGCTCTTTGGTTTTTATTACGTTAGAATGCTGCATTTTAAAAATTTGTCTGTCCAGGTAAGTAGTGGTGCACGCCTTTAGTCCCAGCACTTGGAAGGCAGAGGTAGGCGGATCTCTGTGAGTTTGAGGCCAGCCTGATTTACTTCCAGGACAGTCAGAGCTGTTTCACATATACATATTTTGCTTGTATGTATGTCATTTGCCTGCATGTATGTCTGCGCACCACAAGTGTGCCTGGTGCCGTTGGAGGCCAGAAGATGGCATCAGATTCCCTGGAACTGGAGTTACAGTTGGTTGTGAGCTGCCACATGGATGCTGGGATTTCTGCTCTAAACCACCACATCTCTCCAGACCACAAAAAACTTCTATCACGTTGTACTATATTTATGTAAAGCAATCTTCTCATCGTTGATATCAAAATATCAACCAGCTCTGAAAAAACTTGAAGATGCTTGATGTTCTACAGTATCAAGCAGGCAGCCAAGATTTAATCATTTTTGTAAAAATAAACAAGCAATCCAATTCATTAGTAGGCAAATTTGCTTTCTTTGTTAATAAATGGTCGCATTAAATGTAAACAAAACTATTTGTTTGTCTTTGTTTTTGATAGGGTCTTACTGTGTAGCACTGCCTGGTCTGGAACTTACTATGTAGTTAAATTTTTTTTTTTATTATTTATGAGTGTTTTGCCTGCGTGTATGTCTGCACACTGCATGAGTGTCTAGGGCTTGCTTGCATCAGATCTAATGGAACTGGAGTTACAGTTTTTAGCCCCCATGTGGGTGCTGAGAATTGGACCCAGCTCCTCTGGAAGAGCAGCCAGAGCTCTTCCCCGCTGAGCCATCTCTCCAGCCCCAGTAACTTGCTGTGTAGACCAGGCTGGCCTGGGATTCAGAGATCCACTGTGTAGACCAGGCTGGCCTGGGATTCAGAGATCCACCTGCCTGTGCTCTCAAGTGCAAGGACTAAAGGTGTGCACCTCCATGCCTGGCGCCCAAAGAACTTTTTATTTCTTCACATTTATCCACTTGCATGTGTGTGTCCGCACATGTGCACACTTGCATGTGTGTGTCCGCACATGTGCACACGTGTGGGGAGGTCAGAGGACAACTTGCTGGAGTTGGCTCTCTGCTTCTACCACATGAGTTCTGGGGACAGAAATCAGGTTGGCAGGCTTGGCACAGTGCTTTTACTCAATGAATCATCTTGCCAGTCAAGAAAGATTTTAAATTAACTTTATCTATGATTTATTACCAGTAACTGTGTGATTTGTATTTCTATTTTATATACATATACCAATATATATCAAGCTACATAAAAATTTCTCAGGCAAGTAGGGCGGTGGTGGCGCACTTAGGAGGCAGAAAGAGACAGATCTCTATGATTTTGAGACCAGCCTGGTCTACAGAGTGAGTTCCAGGATGGCCAGGGCTACACAGAGAAACTCTGTCTCAAAAAACAAACAAATAAAAATTCTCAGGTAAAATGGGGCAATAAACGAAATCACTTTAAGAAGCCTCTCTCAGCCAGGAGGTGGTGGCACACACCTTTAATCCCAGTACTCAGGAGGCAGAGACAGGTGGATCTCTGTGAGTTCAAGACCAGCCTGGTCTACAAGAGCTAGTTCCAGGACAGGCTCCAAAGCGACAAAGAAACCCTGTCTTGAAAAACCAAAAAAAAAAAAAAAAAAAAAAAAAAAAAAGGAGCCTCTCTCTAAGAGATGAACGACTCATGGATGCTGCCCTCAAAGGGGCTGGTGTGGCTCCCTCAGTTGGGTCAACATGAGCTGCACAGTTGCTGCCGTCAGGGTACCACATGCATTAGGGTCAGCACGTGGGCTGCACAGTCGCTGCCGTCAGGGTACCACACGCAATAGGGTCAGCACGTGGGTTACATAGTCGCTGCCATCAGGGTACCACACGCATTAGGGTCAGCACGTGGGCTGCACAGTTGCTGCCGTCAGGGTACCACACGCATTAGGGTCAGCACGTGGGCTACATAGTCTCTGCCGTCAGGGTACCACACGCAATAGTGTCAGCATGGGGCTGCACAGTCGCTGCCGTCAGGGTACCACACGCATTAGGGTCAGCATGGGGTTGTACAGTCGCTGCCATCAGGGTACCACACGCATTAGGGTCAGCATGGGGTTGCACAGTCGCTGTCGTCAGGGTAGCACACGCATTAGGGTCAGCATGCGGGCTGCACAGTCGCTGCTGTCTGGGTAGCACACACACTAGGGTCAGCATGCGGGCTGCACAGTCGCCGCCGTCAGGGTAGCACACACATTACGCACATCTCCTTCTCATCTCTCTGACATGGTGAGGTCAGCCACGGTCAGCCATGGGGTCCTTGGCTGATGAGAGTGTATGGATCCTCCAGCTACCAGTAATCCGAAACAGCCTAATTTCTCTACTACCCAATGTCAGCTATCCTTCATCTCGTTTTTGCTCAGCACAGAGCAGGAGCCCCTGGGAGGGCTGAGTGCTCAGGAACTTATGAGTCCTTTAGACCTGGGCCCTGCCCTGCCCACCACCAGACTCTGGCCCTGAAAGCAGGGCTGAGGGAGTACAGGCGCAGCTGTGAGGGAGCTGCCCCCAGCCCTACCCTGTGGAGCACACCGTCCAGCCCGTGAAGACAGGCCCCATACAAATGTGTGAACCATGAATTCTGCACCTATGGCTGCTCACGTACCTGCTTAGGAAGCTGTAAAAAGCATGACTGAGAAATCACATTTCACATTTTCAGTCCCTTAAAAGGTAAATGTGAAATATGAACGGTCACATGAGTGACCTTACTGGAATTACGATGTTACAATCATTATAAATTACAGCATCATGGGGATATAGCTTAGTGGTAGGATGCTTGCCTGTCATGTGTGATGCCCTGGATTCTGTTCCAAGCATAGAAACAAACAAAAAAGGAAGGAAGGAAGAAGGGAGAGAAAGCGGGAGGGAAGAAAGGTAAGAGGGGGCGAAGGGAGAGAGGGAGGGAAAGGTGGGAAGTGAGTTGGTGGAATATACCGATAACCCCGAACTTGGGAGCAAAGACAGACAAGTTCTAGCCAGCCTACATGGTAGGAACCTCTCTGAAAAGATCCACACCAAAACCAGCCACTAACCAATGACAGCAAACCCACAAATCATGAAACATTGTTTTTTTTAATTTTATGATTTATTTATCTTTTATTTTATGTGCATTGGTGTGAAGGTGTCAGGTCCCCTGGAACTGGATTTTCAGACAGTTGCTAGCTACCATATGGGTGCTGGGAATTGAACCAGGGTCCTCTGGAAGAGCAGTCAGTGCTCTTAACCGCGGAGCCATTTCTCCAGCCCCGAAACATTGTTTTTTGTTTTTTTCTGAACAAAACCCACAAGGGAAGTTCTGCAGGCTCTGGCTACCAGAGAACAGGGATCCATACTACATCGAGCCAGTGCTGCCACCTTCTGGTCCTGCTGGTCAACACGACATGCATACTTGTCCGGCCTCTCACTGTCCTCCTTGTGCCCTTGTCTCAACAACTAGCACCCTTTGTGCTCAGACCAAACTGAGGCATCTGTGGCAACAGCCTCCTCATGAGCCGCGGCAGACGTCCCACTGGCTCCCCTCTAAGCGTGTCGAAAGCTGGCCTGTTCTCATCCGCTGATCCTCAATCATGTCAGTGCTCTGTACAAAAGCCCAGGGTTCCCCATGCTGCTCGGGTTCCTGCAGGGCCCTGCAGACCACCTGCACCGCCAACAGTCATTCCTCCCATGAACGTGAACTCTAGTTTCTAGGTATCCCTGCACACATAGGCAGGTGCTTGTCCTCCCCCTGTGAACTCCCCACCCCACCCCCAATGCCTAATAGTCCTTCTTGACCACTCACTCTACCTGAAAGGCGAATCCAACCACATCCCACACCTGACCCTCCTGTTTCTCCATGTCCATGCTGGGAAGGCTAGGATCTTGCTCAGGTAGTTAACTGCTCCAAGGATGTTCTTTGCTCTGTGAGGGCAGGCAATCTAGGTATGCCAGGTATTCATGCCCGACCCAGAGCCTAGAGAGCTACCAGCATGTAGCATGCATTCAGAAACATTTCAGAAATGAATGATTAAATTTCCTTCAACATCTTGTGACCCTGTGACTAACCGACGAGAAGGAAGACTCTCTTTGCGTACGGTGTGTGATGAAGGTAAGCAGGCCAGTTCCCAGACATCAGTTTGTTTCAGTTTATATGAGAAAAACCATTGATTTTTAATCTCAATTTTTTATTGATATTTATTGAGCTCTACATTTTTCTCTGCTCCTCTCCCTGCCTCTCCCCTCCCCCCTTCAATCCTCCCACAAGGTCCCCATGCTCCCATGCTTGGAGACCCAATGAGTCTCCAAGAACTCAGGAGATCTTGGTTTTTTTTTTTTCTACTTTCTACTTCCTATGTATGTTTCTCTTAGGGTCCTCATTGTTGTCTAAGTTCTCTGGGATTGTGATTTCTGGGCTGGTTTTCTTTGCTCTATGTTTAAAAACCACCTATGAGTGAGTACATGTGATAATTGTCTTTCTGTGTCTGGGTTACCTCACTCAAAATAATGTTTTCTAGCTCCATCCATTTTCCTGCAAAATTCAAAATGTCGTTATTTTTTCTGCTGTGTAGTACTCCATTGTATAAAAGTACCACATTTCCTTATCCATTCTTCGGTCAAGGGGCATTTAGGTTGTTTCCAGGTTCTGGCTATGATAAACAATGCTGCTATGACATAGTTGAGCATATGTCCTTGTGGTATGATTGAGCATCCTTTGGATATATACCCAAAAGTGGTATTACTGGGTCTTGAGGAAGGTTGTTTCCTAATTTTCTGAGAAATCTCCACACTGACATCCAAAGGGGTTGTACCAGCTTGCATTCCCACCAGCAGTGCAGAAGTGTTCCCTTTCCCCCACAACCTCTCCAGCATAAGTTGTCATCAGTGTTTTTGATCTTGGCCATTCTTACAGGTGTAAGATGGAATCTCAGAGTTGTTTTGATTTGCATTTCTCTGATGACTCAGGATGTTGAGTATTTCTTTAAGTGTCTTTCAGCCATCTTAGATTTCTCTGTTGAGAGTTCTCTGTTTAGGTCTGTACTCCATTTTTTTTTTATTGGATTATGTGTTCTTTTGGTGTCCAATTTCTTGAGTTCTTTGTATATTTTGGAGTTCAGACCTCTGTCTGATGTGGGGTTAGTGAAGATCTTTTTCCATTCTGTAGGCTGCCATTTTGTCTTGTTGATTGTGTCCTTTGCTTTACAGAAGCTTTTTATTTTCAGTTTTTAATTTTAATTTATTTTATTAATTGTTTCTCTCAGTGTCTGTGCTGCTGGGGTTATATTTAGGAAGTAGTTCCCTGTGCCAATGCATTCAAGTGTATTTCCCACTTTCTCTTTTATAAGATTCAGTATGGCTGGCTTTATGTTGAGGTCTTTGATCCATTTGTACTTGAGTTTTGTGCATGGTGATAGATATGGATCTATTTTCATTCTTCTACATGTTGGTATCCAGTTATACCAGCACAGAAAAACCATTGTTTCATTGAATCTGTTCTACTGACAAGGCTGCCCAACATGTGAGACTGTGGCCTGACCTCTCCTCACAGCTTCACAGCTCCCCCCAGTGTCAAGACTGCTCCGGGCCACACCAGGCTGGGCTGACTATTCCAACCCACACTAACCCTCCTGCAGCAGATATGCGGTTTCTTCTTCCTGTGATAGAGATGACTGGAGATGACAGAACCCATGCTCCCTGATGTCGAAGGGACCCACGTGCATTCTGCTGAGTCTGCGCAAACTACCTACCTACCAGCCTTTTCCACTGAAGTCCCTCTCATTCCGCTTTCGCGGCTCTGGTACCATCAAAAATGGGTCATTTCTTACACATCATGGTTGTTTAGCTGTTTTAGGTAGTTGTTAACTTTCTGAGTCAGAGTCTCATTCTGTAGCCCAAGTTGGCCTACAAACTCATGATGACCCTCCTGCCTCAGTCTCCCAAGTATTAAGACTGCCAGCTTGAACCATCACATCTGGTACAATTAGTTTTTTCTCTTTTTCTTGTTGGTTTTATGAGACAGAGTTTCTCTGTGTATCCGTGGCTGTCCTAGAACTCACTCTGTAGATCAGGCTGGCTTTGAGCTCACAGAGATCCTCCTGCCTGTGCCTCCCAAGTGCAGGGATGATGGGGAAGCTCAACCAATCACGTCTGGTTAGGGTGTGGCCACCTGGAGCCCAGGTAGAAAAACCAGGAGATGCAGGTGTGCACCCTCTCTTTGCGGTGCCCGCCGGACCTACCGGATTTCAGAACTCCCATTCTTGTAGTGTAAGTTTTCCCCTCTTTAACCATTAAAGTATTCCTGTTACTCTTTTTTTTAAAAAAATATATTTATCTATTTATTATGTATACAATATTCTGTCTATGTGAATGTCTGCAGGCCAGAAGAGGTCATTACAGATGGTTGTGAGCCACCATGTGGTTGCCAGGAATTGAACTCAGGACCTTTGGAAGAGCAGGCAATGCTCTTAACCACTGAGCCATCTCTCCAGCCCCTCCTGTTACTCTTGAGCTAGCCTGGTTACTTATCATACCGACCTAATTCACTACACGGGGATTACAGGCATGCACCAGCACCACCCAGCCAATTAGTGTTTTCTTGGCCACATATTTCTGGCTCTGACTTAATGTGTAAGACTCCTGGCTGTTTTGGAAGTCAAACCCTCCCACAATGGACAAAGTTCTTGGTCCCTAAAGGAAGTGCTCTGAGGGCCATTCCTGTAGATCACAGGAAGTCCCGAGTCGTGGCGGTGTCCTGAGCAGTGAAGAGCGCCAGTGACTCCGCTTCCATGTGGAGGAGGCAGGGGCTTGCGCTCGTGCCCTTTGTACTGTGAGCCCAGCCTCTACTGCTGGCCTCCTCTTCTAGACCACGCTGGTAGGAGTGGCCACATGTGCAGGTGAGGTTAGGACGGTCAGCCTTACATGCGCCCTTTCAGTCCCACGTGCCATGCTGCTGTACAGGCAGCAAGGCCCCGCTTCACCCATGAAGGTCTATGGGAAGAGGTCCTGTCTCGAGAATTGCTCTTCTCAGTGCCCAGAGAACTCAGCTGGTTCTCTGTAGGTGCCACATATACCTCTACATATCTTGCCAAAGGCACCCTTAGCCAGGGGTTAAGAAATGTAGTGGTTTGAATGAAAAGAGCCCCCTATTTGAGTATATAATTCCTACCTAGTTGATGGAACTGCTTGGGAAGGATTAGGAGGTGTGGCCTTGTTGGAGGTGTCACTGGGGGTGGGTTTTGAGCTTCCTTTCTCTGCCTAGTGCAGTACTGATTACATGTCAGCTCGCAGCCGCTGTCCAGCACCACGCCTGCCTGATGCTACCATGCTTCCCCCCAGAGAGTTTCACCCTCTGAAACTGTAAGCAGGGCCCCAGTGAAATGCTTTCTTTTGTAAGCTGTCTTGGTCACAGTGTCTTTTCACAATAGAGAAGTAGCGAAGGCCAGAAGCATCAGATCAAAACAGCTCTCAGAGTCTCACACTCTGGGAAAGGGCAGACGTGAAGGCAACAGGGCTGACTTCTGGCTTCGGCTTCTCCAGTGTCTTAAACACAATTCTAAAAGCAAAAAGTGTATGACTGGGAATCAATTGCATCTGCTGTGGGGAGCACATGAGTCTGTGTTCTGCACACTGTGGATGATGCTATTACATGAAGGGCCCAGCTTCCAACAGACGTGAAGGAGACCCTGTCCACCATCATGGACACAGTAGCAGCAACACCACTGAACGTGGACTCTGTGTAAATCCTCAGGCTATGCTCTCCCTGCATCTCAGCTCGCTGAGGCTCTGGATGGTACAGGCTCGCCTAGACTCGCAGAGATTCACCTACCTCTGCTGGGATTAAAGATCCTTTTTGTAAGAAAATTTTTGATCAGCCACTGGGTCTTGGTATAAACTGAACACTTGGCCATAAGCCCTCAATTTACCATGTGACTACAGCTGGTTCATCATCTGATCCACTAAGCTATTTGGTATCTGCTGCAATACACCGTAAGGAAAACAAGGAAAACTGTTATCTGCAGGACTGGACGTAAGCAGACCCAAGATCACAGTGTTACAAAGGCTCCTGCTCTCACTCCTGCTGCTGGGCCTTCTCTCCACAGCCTCCACGGCCTCGGGCCACGTGAACGAGTTCACAGAGGAAGATAAGACAGGCACCACCTGAGGGAGCATAGCTGTAACACACAGGTCCTCCCTACAACATTCCTGAAGGAATCGCCCTTCTTAGCAGGCAGAACTTTGGGCAATGAAGCCAATGGTACATTTTGTTTGAAAGAAACAAAAATGGATAAATAAGCAATTATATACTGATTCATGTGCTGTAGCCAGTGGCTTGTCCGGATGGTTGGCTCCTTGGAAGGACTTGAATACTGGTGAGAAAGACAACTGAGGAAGTGTGTGGACAGATCTCTCGTGACCTCAGCAGAGGAGTTCAGTGATCTGCTCTGTAGACAGTAAACAACCTCAATCTCTTTCTTCTCGTCCTCTTTCTTCAGTTACCCCTATAATTGCCCAATGGATTCATGAGCAATGTGGCCATGGTGGCAGGGATGGAGGTTATGCATGGCTTCAGTAACACAGACTTCTCACTTAGCAAGGCTGATCTGGCTGTGGCTACTGCTGAGCTACAATATGGCAGCATTCCCTGGATGACCAGCCTGAAGCCTGGGGGCAGGCTGGTGACACGGAATCGCTGCATCATCGCATCCTTATGAGAACAGACACTTGTTCTGAGTGGCTTTGCTTTCCCAGCATGGAATGCGTCCATCAGTACTGCATTGTATGGACCACAGAATGCCTCATCCACAGGAATGGTATTCCACAGAGCATGGCTTTTGAGCAAGGACTCACTCACAGCCAAAGAAGGGGTCAGTGGGCTTATGACTGTTAGATTAATGGGTCTTACCAGGGTCTCGTCATCATGAGTAGTTGGCTTGACTAAGCAGTGAAATGGTCTTTTGAGATTAAATTATAGTACCAGTTGGGTGGCATTAGGCTTCTGGGCTGAAATAAGGTTGTCTAGAAAGTTGAGTCTACTCTGAATTGGAATTTGAAAACCATGGAGATAAGTCATGGGACCAGGAACTGAGAGGTGGAATTAAGAATTGTATTACTATCACCTCCAGCTTCCAGGATGCTCTGTTGTCTTAGAAGCCTTGATTTCAGAGAGGGAAATTCTTCTATCAGGAACAATGGTCCACTGGACAGCACAGACACTGTCTATCACTTTGGGGCCCTCAGGCCTGTAGGTCAACAGGTGAAGGAAGGAGCTATGGTGTTGACTGAGGTGAGTACCCCAGACTACCAAGGAGGACTGGATGATCACGCCACAATGGAGATTAGGAAGATCCGGGGATATCTCTAGTCATGTTCTGTGATTACAGTCAGCGGAGCCAGACATGGTAGAATATTAAGTATTAATTTCCTTTTTAAAAAATATAAGAAATGACATTTTATTTTTAAATTAAAATATATTTTTAGTGAAAATACATGTCCCTTTACTGAGCATTTACAGATTGTTAGGCTCTGTACAAAATGCCAAAAGTTTAGCCAGGAGGTGTTGGTGCGAACCTTTAATCCTAGCACTCAGGAGGCAGAAGCAGGCAGAGCTCTATAAATTTGAGGCCAGCCTGGTCTACAAAGTGATGGAGGAGGGTTATCTATCTATTGTTACTTTCATTGGTTAATAAAGAGACTGCATTGGCCTTTTTGATAGGCCAGCCCTTAGGTGGGTGGAGTAGACAGAACAGAATTGTGGGAGAAAGAAAGCAGAGGCAGGCAGTCGCCATGACTCTCCTCTCTGAGACAGCCTCAGGTTAGAATCCTCCCGGTAAGCCACCACCTCGTGGTGCTACACAGATTATTAGAAATGGGTTACTCAAGATGTGAGAGTTAGCCAATAAGAGGCTGAAACTAATGGGCCAAGCAGTGTTTAAAAGAATACAGTTTCCGTGTAATTATTTCGGGTAAAGCTAGCTGGGTGGCTGGACGCAGCCCGCCGCTCCTTTTACAACAAAGCAAGTTCTCAGACAGCTAGAACTGAACTGAGAAACTGTCTCAAAAAACTAAACAAAAACAACAAACAAACAAAATGTTTGTTTATGCTCTTTTAGAGCAGAATCTACTGTTGTTCTCCACTTGTTTTGGGTTTTGGTTTTGATTTTCTGAGACAAAGTCTCATTGTGTAGCCCTGGCTGTCCTGGAACTCATTCTGTAGACCAGGCTGGCCTCTAACTCAGAGATGCACCTGCCTTTGCCTCCTGAGTGCTGGGGTTAAAGGCATGCGCCACCACTGCCAGCCTCCACTTGTTTTCGCAGGAGACTGACATCCAGTTCCGCTGTCAGACTGACATCTTCAAGGTCGCTCAGGACACAGATTTCTAGCCAGGGGAGAGCACATCACAGTTAAAGTGGAAGTCCGGAAGTCCGCCCGCCAACTGTTGTTTCTGAAGTCGCTACTTCCTCTTCTCCCTCCAAAGCCACCACTTTTACCTCCTCTTCCTCCTCCTGGACTCCACCTGCCACTGCTTCTCCAGGACCCTTCTCACCTGGAGGATGAGACGGGAATCTCTGCAGTGGCACCGACTTTTAGGGGTCTGTACAAAACTGCTGTCATTTTTAAAAAGTAAGTTATGTTTAAGTTTTCTAACAATTTAACTAAAAAAGAAATTAGAGTGTCTTCAATTTGTCCTTTGTTTTCTACATAAACAAAAGTGTTGAAATAAGGCACCTTGAGCTTCAGAGAAGGCTCAGTGGTTACGAGCACTGGCTGCTCTTCCAGGGGACCCGAGTTTGATTCCTGCACCCACATGGTGGCTCACAAGCATTTGCGATGGCGGTTGAAGGCCTGATGCCCTCTTCTGGCCTCTTTGGGCACACAAGTGGTCCAAAACACTTATACACATAACATTTTTAAAAAAGAAAAAAGAAGCCAGGTGCTGGTGGTGCACGCTTTTAATCCCAGCACTCAGGAGGCGGAGGCTGATGAATCTCTGTAAGGTTGAGGCCAGCTTGGTCTACAAGAGCAAGTTCCGGGACTCCAAAGTTACAGAGAAACCCTGACTCAAAAAACCAAAACCCAAAAACAAACGAAAAAAAAGAAAGAAAGAAAAAGAAAGACAGAAAGAGAAGGCACCTTATTTTGTCTTCTACTCTTTGGTCAGGTAACACAACATTGGCTATGTATCACCAAATCCAGATTAAAGTGTTAAAGTTACGGACATCAGAAGAATGAGCACTAATTAAAATGTCACCTGGGCGAGGTGGTGCAGGCACTGGGAAGGCTGAGGCAGAATCGCAATTGCAAATTTGAGGTAAGGGTGGGCTGCAGAATGAGGCCTTGTCTTCTTGTTTGGCTTTTGTTTCTCTTGAGACAGGGTTTCTCTGTGTAACAACCTGGAACTCACTCTATAGACCAGGCTGGCCTCAGACTCACAGAGATCCGCCTGCCTCTGCCTCCCACCCGACTGCAAGGCCTTGTCTTGAAAACAGATCAATATTTGTTTCCTTCTGTACTTGGGAAGAGGGGCACAGCTGTTGTTATGGGTCAATTTCACCGGCCTAAAGGCTTTCCAGCTAGTTGGTAAACATTATTCCTGGGTATATCTATGAGCAATTTTCCAAACAAGCGGGGCATCTGAATCACCGGATGGAGTAAAGAAGACTCAGTCTCCCCAGTGCGGGTGGTGTCAGCCAATCCGATGAAAATCCAAAGAACAGGAATGCTCTTTCCTTCTGCTTGAGTCCTGACTTCATCTCCTGCCCTTACAGGGTGGGGCCCCAGTTTCTTAGGCCTTTGGGTTCAGACATAACCAAGTTCCAGGTTCTCTAGCCTACATGGTAAATTGTGGGGTGGCCTCCAAGACCTCCAGGGTCAAGTCACGTAATAAATGTGCTTCTACATGTTTATGTGTCCCCATTTCCCTGGAGACTTCCGACTGCGTGAGAGAAGAGTACACGGCAGTGACTTCCAGTGAAGATTCGGACAGAGCTCACAGCATCCAGCAGACCCCTACGCTCCCATGTCTACTAGGACAATGTGCTCGGTGAACACCTCAGCACCCAGATGTCGTACTAGCTGCCAAGGCAGAACCAACCCCCAGCAATGCGCTACCTGTCTTTGAAGAGCAAGTTCACCGTCGAGTTCCCTCAGCTTTCTCTCCAGCTTCCACTTCAGATTCTCATACTGCTCCTGCTGGTGGTCGATTTCATTCTTCCTGTCACTGTGGCGATTAGACATGGTATTCAGAGAGCCATACTGAATGTTCATATGTATGCATGCTTATACGCTGAATGTATACCCTGCCAGGTGCACTACACATGGAGTTGGTACTTACACATAGAGCTGCAGCAGGGGCTTGTAACAGGCCTCCAAGAAGTAGAACTTCTCCTGACCTGAATCTGCTTGCTGCCCCTAAATGGAGTATTCAATTGTGCAGCAGAAAACACGGAACCCCAAATTGATGGACTAACAAGAACCAGGAAGAGGGCCAGGCATGGTGGTACACACCTTTAATCCAAGCCCTCAGGAGGAAGCAGCAGGCAGAGCTCTGTGAGTTCAAGGCCAACCTGGTCTACTTAGTGAATTCCAGGACAGCCAGGGAGACCTTGAGGGGAGGGTGAGAGTTCAGCATCAAACAGTGCCAACATTTAGACAAATGAATAGAAACAGAAAACCTCAGTAGAGAAAGATAGAACAAAGAACCGAATGGAAACACGATAACTAAAAGTACAATGACTCCCAGGTCACCGCCCCTCGAGCCTTTAATCAGGATCCCAGCACTGGGGAAGCAGAGGCAGAGGCAGAGGCAGGCCAAGCTCTGTGATTTCAAGGCCAGCCTGGTCTACATAGTGAGGCCCTATTTCAAAACAACAACAAAAAGGATTTAAGAAGCCCAATAACCTAAACAAAAGGCTCAAATTCTGGGCATGATGTCACAACGATTTGACAAAGGAGGGATGGTGAACTGGATACAGACATTAGACACCACACAACTGAACACAGAGAAAATAAACTAAAAATAACAAGCAAATGGAGCCCCCGAGGATTCGTGGAGTGGTGACAACTGATACTTATTAAGCCCTGGGGTTTCAGGACAGGAGAAAAGGGCAGGGGCCTGACAAAGTATCTGCATATGACTGAAAGGCCTCAGGTGTACAGAAGAAGGGAAAAGATAAAAGAGTCACAAAAAGACACAAAGTAGCTTTAAACTGTGAGCAGAGGTCTGTGACATCCTCGGGAGCACCTCCCGGCTCCGGATGGCAGGTGCTGCCGGCCTCCATCTCTGACTACCAGGTGGAACTTGTGGAATGTACTGCTGAAATTCAGCAGACCAGTAGCCTCCACCAACTCTAAAGCTAAGAATGTCAGCAGATAGCATCTGACATGCTGGGGCAGTAATGCAAATCTTCTTCAGTCCCAGCATTTAGAAGGCAGAGGCAGGTGGATCTTTGTGAGTTTGTTGTCACTTTGGTCTACAGAGTGAGTTCCAGGACAGCCAGGGATACACAGTGAGATCTTGTTTAAAATACAAAGAAATCTTGGACTGTTATCTAAGGAAAAAAAATCATATCACCAAGTATCAAGTGGAACATGCATCACTCACTGGGCACCAGAAAAAAAATCATCTGTAGGGGTAAACTAGTTTTAAAAACCTCCTCCATACAAGCAGTAGGGATAAATCCTGGTGCCACTGCCAGTGGCCCTGCAGTCTGCCCCAGCCATACAACACACCCTGTTCAGCCTAGATGTGGTAGGGAGGGCCTTGGACCTTCTGAAAGCAACGTGCCTTCCCCTCTCTGAGGAATGGATGTGGGTGGGGATGGGGGAAGGTGGAGGGGTTGGGAGGAGGAGAGGGAGTGGGAACTGAGATTGGTGTGTAAAATGAAAAAGACAGTTTGTTTTCTTTTTTAAAAACAACAACAACAACAGCAAAACTCCCCAATAGTAGCTCAAAAATTATATTCAAAGTATCTTAATTGTTCCACACATAGTCCTGGAAAACCGCTACATGGATGACAGGGACATTATGTTTTATTGAACCGGCCCAGGGTGAGGGCACAGTGAAAGTAGGTGCCTACCAGCCTGTCGGGAGAAGACTCCAGGACCCTGACGTCTGTGATGCTCACCTGCGGACACGCTCCAGCTCCAAGTGATGCTCCTGCAACGTCCGCTCATGCTGATGCTGCAACTCTGCCACGTGCCTGGCCTCCCTGGAGAGTGCCTGCTTCAGCTTGGCCACCTCTATCTTCAGCTCACTGACCTCTGCTTGCTGGGCCTCCTCCCGCCTGCGGGCCTGGGTGAATTCAACATCGTAGCGCTCCAGCTCACGGTCCCGCTCCTCCAGCACTTGAAGGTTGTACACAAAATCCTCCTGCAGGCGCTGCAGCTGCCCTCGTGTCTCCTCCAGATGTTTCTCCTGCATCTGGGCACGGTGGGCCTGCAGAGCTCGCCACTCCTCCTCCTTGCGAGCCAGCAACTCACTCAGTTCCCGCTCCGAACACGGTGGCAGCATGGTTGCGGTGGCTGCAGCAGAGAGAAGGCAGTAAGGAGCACACCATCAGGGGCTGTAAACTTCCTTCCCCGGTGCCACCTCAGGTTCGCTACCATGGTGGGGGGCATGGTCACCCCTTGGTTCTAATGTCAGGGAGGTTCAGAACCATGAGGCAGCACCAAGCCCGAGGCCTCCAGAGTTCACTTGTCCCTTGTCATGGGCTGCTCCTTCCTGAAGCTCACTCTACAGCAGAACTAGGGAAGGCAGAGGAAGGCAGAAGGGGAACCTTGACTTACACACCTCCAGGAGCTGTGTTCTGTCGAGCAGCTTTGTGTAGCTCTTACTCCATCTGCATATTAGAAATTGAGGTGGCCATATAAACAAAAAGGTCTTGGAGAGAGCAGGGATACAAGGAACAAACCTAAACATAATTAAGGCAATATACAACAAGTCAACAGTCAACATCAAACTAAATGGAGAGAAACTCCCAGTGATTCCACAGAAATCAGGAACAAGACAAGATTGTCCACTCTCTCCATATCTATTCAATATAGTTCTTGAGGTCCTAGCTAGAGCAGTAAGACACCAAGGGAGATCAAGGGAATACAAATCGGGAAAGAAGAAGTCAAAATCTCACTGTTTGCTGATGATATGATAGTTTACGTAAGTGAACCCAAAAAATTCTACCAAGGAACTTATACAACTCATAAACACTTTCAGTAATGTAGCAGGATACAAGATTAACTCAAAAAAAATCAGTAGCCCTCCTGTACACAGATGATAAATGGGCTGAGAAAGAAATCAGAGAAATATCACCCTCATAATAGCCACAAATGGTATGGGAGGTCCTCTGTCTATGTGTTGTTTTTATTGGTTAATGAATAAAGAACTGCTTTGAGCCTATGGCAGGGAAGAACAGAACTCATGGGATGGGAGTGGGGGACTAAGCTGAATGCTGGGAGGAAGAAGAGCTGAGTCAGAGAAACGCCATGGAGCCAAGACATGCTGAAACTTTGCTAGTAAGCTACTGCCACGTGGTGATACACAGATTAATGGAGATGGGTTAAACTAAGATTTAAGAGTTAGCCAATAAGAAGTTAGAACTAATGGGTCAAGCAGTGATTTAATTAATGCAGTTTCTGTGTGATTATTTCAGTTCTGGGCAGCTGGGACAAACAAGAGGCCTGTTGCTACACACAAATAGCATAAAATATCTCGGAGTAACTCTAACCAAACAAGTGGAAGATTTGTAAGACAAGAATTTTAAATCTTTGAAGAAAGAAATTGAAAAAGACATCAGAAAATGGAAAGATCTGGTATGCTCTTAGGTAGGCAGAATTAACATAGTAAAAACGGCAATCTTACCAAAAGCAATCTACAGATTCAATGCAATGCCCAGCAAAATCCCAGCAAAATTCTTCACAGACCTCAAAAAAATGGTACTCAACTTCATATGGGAAAGCAAAAAACCCAGGATAGCCGAAATAATCCTGTACAATAAAAGAACTTAGGATGCATCACAATCCCTGACTTCAAACTCTACTACAGAGCTACAGTACTGAAAACAGACTGGTATTGGCATAAGAACAGACAGGAGGACCAATGGAACCGAATAGAAGACCCAGATATTAATCCCCACACCTATGAACACCTGATTTTTCATAAAGAAGCAAAACATATAAAATGGAAAAAGAGAAAGCATATTTAACAAATGGTGCTAGCATAACTGAATATCAACATGTAGAAGAATGAAAATAGATCCATATCTATCACCATGCACAAAACTCAAGTACAAATGGATCAAAGACCTCAACATAAAGCCAGCCACATTGAACCTCATAGAAGAGAAAATTGGCACAGGAGACCACTTCCTAAATATAACCCCAGCAGCACAGACACTGAGAGAAATAATTAATAAACGAGACCTCCTGAAAATAAAAAGCTTCTGTAAAGCAAAGGACACAATCAACAAGACAAAATGGCAGCCTACAGAATGGGAAAAGATCTTCACTAACCCCACATCAGACAGAGGTCTGAACTCCAAAATATACAAAGAACTCAAGAAATAATCCAATAAAAAAAATGGAGTACAGACCTAAACAGAGAACTCTCAACAGAGAAATCTAAAATGGCTAAAAGACACTTAAGGAAATGTTCAACATCCTGAGTCACCAGAGAAATGCAAATCAAAACAACTCTGAGATTCCATCTTACACCTATAACAATGGCCAAGATCAAAAACACTGATGACAACTTAGGCTGGAGAGGTTGTGGTGAAAAGGGAACACTTCTGCATTGCTGGTGGGAATGCAAAATGGTACAGCCCCTTTGGATGTCAGTGTGGAGATTTCTCAGAAAATTAGGAAACAACCTTCCTCAAGACCCAGCAATACCACTTTTGGGCATATATCCAAAGGATGCTCAATCGTGCCACAGGACATGTGCTCAACCATGTTCATAGCAGCTTTGTTTGTCATAGCCAGAACCTGGAAACAACCTAAATGCCCCTCGACCAAAGAATGGTTAAGGAAAATGTGGTACATTTACACAATGGAGTACTACACAGCAGAAAAAAATAACGACAGCTTGAAATTTGCAGGAAAATGGGTGGAGCTAAAAAACATCATTTTGAGTGAGGTAACCCAGATTAAAAAAGACAATTATCACATGTACTCACTCATAGGTGGTTTTTAAACATAGAGCAAAGAAAACCAGCCCACAAATCACAACCCCAGAGAATTTAGACAACAATGAGGACACCAAGAGAGACTTACATAGATCTAATCTACATGGGAAGTAGAAAAAAACAAGATCTCCTGAGTAAATTGGGATCATGGGGACCTTGGGGGAGGGTTGAAGGAAAGGGGAGAGGCAGGGAGGGGAGCAGAGAAAAATGTAGAGCTCAATAAAAATCAGTAAAATTAAAAAAAAAGAAATTGAAATGGCTAAGTAGCCAAACCAGGCCTGAGGCTGGCACCTGATCCTTTGCACCATCCTACCCCTGCAGCTAGGACTCAGCCTTCTAGAGGAGCCACCTCACAAGAAATTCATTCTTTTACTGCCAAGCTATCACGAACTTTTGAAAATAACAGAAATCAGAAATAAATGTTATAAAAATAAAAATTTGAAAACAAAATAAAATATATTAGTCCAGTGGATTTTGAGATGGAATTTTGCTAAGTTGCCCACGCTGAACTCTCAATCCTCTGCGTTAGCCTCCTGAATAGCTAGGGTGCGTGCCACCGTGCCTGGATACAGTCTTAATTTTTTTTTTTTTTTTGAGACAGGGTTTCTCTGTAGCTTTGGAGTCTGTCCTGGAACTAGCTCTTGTAGACCAGGCTGCCCACAAACTCACAGAGATCCACCTGCCTCTGCCTCCCGAGTGCTGGGATTAAAGGCATGCACCACCACTGTCCAGCCAAAGTCTTAATTTTTAAAAACATTAGATCCAACATTATAAAACTACTTTTTCAAATAGCTGGTACATCTTTAAATATCTCTTGCTGGGGACTGAGGACTGAGGACTGGGGACTGGTCCCA
The DNA here is from genome assembly GCF_982192425.1 of Myodes glareolus. Lineage (NCBI taxonomy): Eukaryota > Metazoa > Chordata > Mammalia > Rodentia > Cricetidae > Myodes > Myodes glareolus. Next base: position 1,237,229 of record NC_142034.1, on the reverse strand, counting down.
GAGGGCAGGGACCGCAGTGACCACAAACACCGGAAAAGCCTGTTTCTTATCGAGGCACAGTGCAGACTGTTCCTGGTCTAATGCCCTGCCGTCAGCACTCAACAGAGGAGGGTTCTTCTCTGGACAGATCAGTCTGAGGCTACTCACAGGGAAGGACGTAAGGCCAACAACGCTGGCGTCATCACCTAGGCCCCACGTCCAAGTGTGTGAAAGCAGCGGCAGGAGAGGCCTTATCACCTTTGGGAGTCAATGGTGTCTGCCTGTCACCCCAAAGAAGGTAGCAGTCGGACTCTGACTCTCTGCAAATAGGTCTTCTTTAGGACACGCTGCCCCAGGTCCCCTCAACTCACTGTCCTATATATATTTACACAGAAGGAGTAAATGACAGTCAACACATTGAGAGAGAGCCCAAAGTGAACATTATATAAGTTGCTTCACCTCTACTCAAATCAACAACAAGCAACCACAGACATAAAACTCAAAAAACAGGGACAGAAGGACCAGGGGTTTGCTTTTGTGTTGTGCTGTGTGTGGGGGTGGAGGGGAGGGCATGGGGTATGTGTGGAGGGTGTGGCGTGCTAAGTGTTGTATGTGTATGAGTGTGTGGTGCTGTGAAGGTGTGTGAGTATATCAAAGCAAGGTGTGCGTGTTGTGTGTGATATAATGTAGGTGAGCGAGTTCGTGTGTGTCACGGTGTGTTGTGTTATCTGTTTACATCAACTCCTTAGAGTCCCTAAGCCAGTAGCTGCTCTTTATATAAGCAAGAATACTACTTACAGAAAATTTCATTCATAAAGTTACTGATAGAAAAAATTAGTTACAGTTGGGCTGGAGAGATGGTTCAGTGGTTAAGAGTATTTGCTGCTCTTGCAGAGGGCTTGATTCCTTTCCCAGCACCCACATAGCAGCTCACAAGCTTTGTAACTCCAGTTCCAGGGGCTTTGATGTTTTCCTCTGGAGTCTACAGGCTCCTTTATGTTCATGGATCCACAAGCACACACACAGACATAAAATTAAATAAAGATTTAAAGTATGGTTAAATCATCTGGACAAAAGAACCAAGAGTGCATTTCACAGGTGAGAACAGGTGTTGCATTGGCTAGTGGCCACAGCTTTGTGGCAGGTCTTCCTGTAAGTTCCAAACACCTAGAGCAGGGCCTGGCAAGTAATGAACCAGGCAGTACCTGCCAGGGGCTACGACACAGCAACTCTACAACTCCAGCCCCTTCCTGCTGCTCTACACAGAGGCTCCTATTGAAAGACTCTAAATGCATTTCTGAGGCCTCTCAGCTCTAAAGACATTTTCTGAAGCCTCTTAGCATTTAGAAACGGGACAGTCACCCCCCCACACACACACACACACATGCTGGACTGCTCATCCTCCTGTGTCCTTGTGAATAATCTTCAAACATAACTCCATTCTGGGAATTGAGGCAAATACAACCCACAGATGTTGACTCAGTTCCTGATGTATTGATTCAGTCACTAGAACAAGGTCAGGATGGACCACAGATGCTCCCCTTATCTAACCTGACCACACAGCTATTCTCCTGCCCTGGAATAGACCAATCACTGCTAGTGACTTTTTAAATAAGCCAATCCAATAAGTTGGAAAACAACCTACAGGTCCCCCCCTTGTGTCTGTGGCTTTTTGCTTTAAAAGATGGACTGCAACAGCTATCGGAGGTCCTTCATATCCCAAACCCGAAGGGCCTGCCATGACAGAACAAAAATCCTCTAGCTCTTGCATCAGTAGTGGTTATGTGAGTGGTGTCTGGAGCAGCTCCTCCCTGATGTTTGGACTTCTAGTCCAACACTATCAGCACCTAGGTGACAAGCATGGCAAAGCCTCTCAAGGCTGGTCATAGGGAGCCCCAACTCTTTAGGGGTCCAAGCATGAGCTGTATGTAGACACAAACAAAACAATGGCTGTGCAATGTCTCTGGTTCTAGTGATCCCCAGGTAGCTATTACTGTAGGTCTCCGAGCTCCATGTGTCCGGAGATGGGGTTTTTGGAGCAAGCAGGCAGCCCTACTCACCCGGGTGCGTAGCTGGCACAACACCTAGCTTCCCATCAAATCACAGCAGCCTGGCCTCTCGGAGCTGCCACGCAGCCGTTTTTCTGCAGTGCTCAGATCTGTCTGCCTGGTTGATATTATCCAATCCAGAACTCTGCTGGCTCCTGCAGCCCTCTCACCAACAGGCCTGACTCCTCACCTCAGCCGCCTCACGGTTCGGCCACCATGCCGCCCTGCCACAACAGACTGCACCCTCAAGCTGTGAGCCAAATAACCCCCCTTTCCTTAAACTGCTTATGCCAGAATAATGAGAAAATCAACCAACATGCCCTTTTGGACTCCAGAAAAATCACTTTAAGATGCTTAAGTAGGGTTGCTTACTCCACTAGAGCACAGGGATGCCCCAAGGCAAGCAGCTATCACTTGCCTCTTCCGTTGCAGGCTACAAAGCTTCAGGTTGCTACTCTTCCAACATGGGGACCTGGTTGTGTGATACTGTTCTATTTAACATCTGCTGTCGCCCTGGACATTTTCAAAAGTAAGTTTGACTTCTTGGGGCTGCACAGAGGCCTGTGGGTTGGAGCCGGTTGGCATGGCCTGCTGCAGCACTCTCTGGACTTCTAGCTGCTTCCAGAAGGCCAGAGGACTGACACTTTTGTCCCTAGGTGTACATGCTAGTCTTTGCTGGGACAATTTCTTACTACTAGGCCTTCAAAACTCAGCAGGTCACCTCATGAAGTTTCTGTCCACCAAGCCAGGTAGGTGGTATTTATCCCTGTCATTTCTTCTTTGTTCTCCTGACCAGGTAGATAGTGTGGTACCCTGGGGTCTCCCTGCATAGACAGCAACATAGTAAGCAGAGAACAATGATGTAACCCACCAGCTAAGAAATGCAGGAGTAATGGAAAGAGAAAAATATTTGGCAAATGTCACATAATTATTTCAGGTCTGAGGCTGTCCGGGGCAGAAGCCACCACGTCTTAGCATGCAGGTGCTGACTCCACAGGAGGTCAATGTAAGTGCCAACTCTCTGTCAGTTTCAAACGAGGCCTTGTGGCTTCAGAAAAAAAAGAATCCTAAGTGAAATTACTAGAAATGCCAGGGTGCCTAAGGAGGGACAAGAGACACAGCACCAGAAAAGCCACCAGGGCACTTAATTAGATTGGTGCCTAGCCCAATCGTCCTCAGAGAGGCTTCACCCCACAACTGATGGAAACAGATGCAGACCCACCCACAGTCGAACATTGGGTGGAGTTTGAGAAATCCCGCAGAAGAGAGGGAGAAAGGGTTGTAGGAGCCAGAGGGGTCAAGGACACAAGAAAACTCACAGAATCAGCTCACCTGGGCTCACGGAAGCTCCAAGAGACTGAACCAGGGAGCCTGCATAGGACTAACCTGGGCACTCTGCATATGCTACAGTTGAATAGCTTGGTCCTCCTGTGGGACTCCTAACAGTGGGAACAGGGGCTGTCTCCAACACTTTTACTGGCTTTTGGGACCCTACTCTTCATACTGGGTTGCGTGCCCAGCCTCAATACACAGGGAGGTGCTTAGTCTTACTGCAACTTGATATGCTGTGTTTTATTGATACTCATGGGAGACCAAATATTTCCTAAACAGAAATGCAGGGGGAGTGGATAGTGAAATGGGAATAGGGGTGAGGTTGGGGGGAGGGATTGGGAGGAGAGGAGGGAGGGGAAACTGTGGCCAGAATGTAAAATAAATAAATAAATGCAATTATTTAGAAAATATGTGACTGGGAAACTGCAGCTTTCTGCAGAAATTAGAATTCTTCCTCCCCGTTTCTCTGTGTAGCTTTGGAGCCTGTCCTAGAAAGAAATTGGGACTCTTAAAAGTAAAGTATATCAGGGTGAGAAAAAAAAAAAAACAGCACAAACCAGCCTTTGCAATCAAGGATCACAGAGAAAAGCAAAACTATTTCCAAAAGCTGCTACACATGCGTGTGGTGGTCTGAATAAGAATGGCCTCCAGAGGTGCATGTATCTGAAGGGAGTGGGACTGTTTGGAAGGATTACAAGGATTAGGAGTGTGGCCTTGTTGGAGGCAGTGTGTCACTGCCAGCCTGGCTTGCTTGTCTCTCTTTCTCCTCTCTCTCTCTCTGTCTCTTTCTGTGTGGATCGGGATGTAATTCTCAGCTACTGCTCCAGCATCATGCTTGCTGCCATGATGGTAATGATCTTAAGCCTCTGAAATTGTAAACAAGTCCCCAGTTAAATGCTTTCTTTTATGAGAGCTGCCTTGGTCATGGTGTCTCTTCACAGCAAGAGAACAGTGACTAAGACAATGGGTTTATGTTGGACTATTCCAGAAGCCAAGGAGTAAATCCCTGCCTGATCCTCATGGAGGAGTTTCGTGACAGATTCTAGGATATAGGTGGAAGGACAGGGACCTTTGAGGTCTGATCTGTGGGGAAATCAACAATCTCCTTCTCTTCATGAACAGCCCCAGGCCTGTGCCATCCCCAACCCCTTGAGAAGCTGCTGAGTCTCCTTCACCTGTCATCCTCATGGAGGCCTGGCCTGTCCTCAGAAGCAGCCTGCTTTCTGCGGCTCTCCCAGGGCTGCAGCTGCCAGAGCAGCACTTGAAACCTGCTCTGGTCCGGATTCTAAATAAAGACTTGGAAACTGGATCTCAGGTTAGTGTGAAAGGTCTGGATGGTTTGACTCAGCTAACTTGTGGCTCCCTTTCTCTACCCAACACAGCAAAAATAAAACGTGGCTGAATGGTGGTGGTACATTCCTTTAAACCCAACAATCAGGAGGCAGAGGCAGGCAGATCTCTGAGTCTGAGGCCAGTCACGGTTCACAGAGTGAGTTCAGGACAGTCAGGGCTACACAGAAAAAAAGCCCTATCTTGAAAAACCAAAAAACAGCTGAGTGATGGTGGCACATGCCTTTAATCTCAGCACTTGGGAGGCAGAGGCAGGCGGTGAGTTAGAAGCCAGTAATCTGGTCTACGAAGTGAGTTCTAGGATAGCCAGGACTATTACACAGAGAAACCCTGTCTCAAAAGACAGAGAGAGAGAGAGAGAGAGAGAGAGAGAGAGAGAGAGAGAGAGAGAGAGAGAGAGAGAGAACCCCCCCAAAACAAAACACAAGCAAAAAACAAAACAAAACCATGAAATCAGGACGTTTTCGCTGATGTATCCTAAAATTAATAACTGAAAATATGGTTAAAAGCAAGACATTTACACAGTCAAGCACTCCTCCACAAGGTATTTATCATTTACAATGGGAAAATAGTAGCATAACTTATTTATTTAGTTAGGTTTTTTTGTTTGTTTTGTTCTGTTTTTGAGACAGCGTCTCTTACTTAGCCATGGCTATTCAGGAACTATGCAGACCAGGTTGACCTCGAACTCAAAAATCTGCCTGCCTCTGCCTCCAAAATGCTGGGATTAAAGGCGTGGGCCACCATGCCCAGCAGAAAACAGTAACTTTATGATAGCCACTTGCGGGACATCACTGTCTTCTGGGAGGCACAGGGCAGAATGCTAAAAATGAGTAACTTAATCACGTTAAATATCCGGTCAGCCCAGGATGCGATGCAATCTACAAAATAACGGACTCGTGAAGTCAACGAGGGACCGAGGCTCTGTTCCTGGCTGCGGTTCTGTGCTGATTTGAGGGAACCCTGCACACACTGCTGCTGCCGGCCGCTGCCTCTCGACGGTCGCCTGGGGCGAAGCGACCTGGTAGCAGGAACCTGATGCGAAGGCCATGGCACTTACCGCGTGCGCCGCCCGCAGGACCCAGGGAAACCCGCTTCGCCTCCCGGCGCGCGACCGAGAACCCGGCCAGCTCGCACAGGGGTCTCCTGGATTCCGAGCGCCAATATTCGCCCGCCACACCTAGAGCGCGGGCCACGTTGCCATAGCGACTGGAGTCCGCGGCCTGGGTCCGGGTGCACTCTGAGCGGCGCTCTGGTTCCTCCGGGCAGAAACAGGAACTCCAACACAGAGTTCCGACTCTGTGCTTGCTGGCGCTGAAGGAAGAGATGTGTTCCGTTTGGTGACCTGTGGGACTCCCTGACTAGTGCAAAAGCCAGTGAGCAAGGTCCCGCACCTGTGGCGTCCTGTGCTCCCCCGCCAGGTGACCTGAGGGTTCCCAGGGTGCTCATCTTGTAGCCTCCAAGAGTGGCAGAGTGACTAGGAGCTTAGGTGGAGAACCTGGAAGTCGGGCGTGGAGGGTTATTCCGGGGACGCTGATTTTTCCTGCATTGCATTGGTGTAGACTGCACATGGGACTGTGGCAAGGATGCACTGGACTGCACATGGGAAGGTTGGAGGGAAGTTGCAACTGAACCAGGCAGAGGGGGCTAAGTTGGTCCTACTTCAGAGCCCTGGTGAGGACGGGCCGTAAGAAATCCTCCCCAGGGTTTCCCCTGATACCTCAGGCATCAAAGGGTGAACGTTTCCCCAGAAACCCCAGCTTTCGTGGAGCTTGTCCGGTTGTACTAAGAAGAGTTGGATGGAGTGAGGCTGGTTACTGGGAAGAGCCTGCATAGGCCCCACGTCAGGCTCGCTCTGTCTCTGTCTTACCTAGTCATTTAAATCTTCAGGTTATCTGAAGGCCAGGAAGATGGCTCAGTGGATGGGAGACCCACATAGTGGAAGGAAAGATCCAACTCCCGTGTTTTTCCCCTGACCCCCACATATTGTGGTATGCATGTTCACACAATCACAAACACACGAAATAAATAAATAACAAAAAGAATGGTATTCTGATCTCTTTTCCCTAAAGAGGTACACTGTGAAGCCAGCATTGGCTCACACACCTCAACAGCACAATACCTGGGGAATGGGGAGTGTTTGGGAATCCCCTGCTCCAGGAGGGCAGCATCCAGAGATCTAATATCATTCGTGCTTCTCTGCCCTTCATTCTGTAGTCTCCCTCCACCCTGGTCAGTCTTTGCCTTGTATTTGTTGTTCCCACTTTCTGACTGCAAACGCTTGGTGCTTGACCTGACCCCTCACCCAGACAGCTTGTCTACCCTTAGTCCTTCTGCTGCTGTCTTCTCAGTCACATCTGGATCTCCTGGATCCCTAAGGGCCTTTTGTTCTATGAGAATGTGACGCAGGCCCAGCTGTCAGTTCTTTGCTATCTAATGCAGAGCCCCTACCTTAGCTAAGGGGCCCAAGAGTCAACCCCAAGCCAGATGTATCCACAAAGATGCTCACACCCTTGTCTCTGCCTCACCCAGTCATATTCCTGGAAGCTTCCCAAGGTGATGGGGGAACCGGGTCCTCACATACATGCAAATGTCTAGAGAAGGCTGGGAGGATCCAGCCTAAGCTAGGTGCTCAAAGTAGGGCTAGACTACCCACAGGGAAGCCAGAACATGTAGCACTTGAGTCCTCCGACCTTGGTTCCCTTATCTGTGGAATGAGGGTCTGCAAAAGCCTGCATGTTATGGATGGAAGTGGGTTCCCCAGAATCCATATTTTAAATTTCTATTCCCCAAAGTGGCTGCATTTGGAAGTTAGGGCTTTAAGGAGATAATTACCAAAAAATGAGGTCATCAGGGTGGAACCCCCATCCCATAGGACAGGCATCCCTTATAAGAAGAGAAAGAGATGCAAGGAGCTCACTCAAAGGCCAAGTGAGGACATAGGAAGAAGGGGCCATCTGCAGACTGAGAAGAGAGACCAGAAGAAACCAGCCCTACTGGCTTCCGACCTCAGACTTTCCTCTCCAGAAATGAGAGAAAGGAGTGTCTGTGAGGCCCCAATCCTTGGCATATGGTTCTGGCAGTCAGAGCGAAAACACCACATCACAGGAAATGTGCTCGGAACAGTGACTGGGTAAGCTAGACGTTATAGTGACTGTGGTCATTCTTGCAGCTGAGCCACATGCCCTGGTACCTAAGAACAGAAGCAGGGGTGCCATTCAGGTCCAGAAGTTGTGGTAATGACCCACAACCTTCACACTAAACTGGGGTGCCCTGGATGATAACTCCCCCAATGGCTCAGACTAAGGCTGTATCCCCTTCAACAATTCTGCCCCACTAGATACTCCTTGCACCCCGAGATTCCTTTCAACACCACGTGAGGGTCCTGGCTCATATTGTCACACCCTGCTGTCTCCCAGATGGCCACATCCCAGTCCTTCAGTGTTTTCTTCAAGGCAGAGGATGTGCTGGAGCCCTTGACACCTCCAGACTGAAGAAGGCTGTCCCCTGAGCCCTCTTGCACCTCACATACCATTTCCCCCCTATCAAACCCTTTTTAGCATCACTATCCAGGAGATGGCTAAGGATATGACATTTACCCAACTCCCTTGGAGGACAATGCAGGTGGGGCTCATGGGTGAAAGACAGACTGATAGATGTATGAAAAGACACTAAACTTTTTGTTGTTGTTTTTTGAGACAAGATTTCTCTGTGTAACAGCTCTGGCGGTCTTAGAACTCACTTTGTAGACCAGACTGGCCTCAAACTCACCGAGATCCACCTGCCGCTGTCTCCCAAGTGCCGGGATTAAAGGTGTGTGCCACTGCTGCCCAGCAAATGATACTAAACTTTCCTCTCACCATTGTGGAGAAACCAGGGTGCCGTCAGGGACACATCCACACCAGAGACTCAAAGGGAAGATCCTCCTTGGGTCTTTTAGCTGCTACAGGTGGCAGCCATCCTTGACATCCTGACTGCAGGTGCAGCAGTGGTCATGTGACTTTCTATACTATGACTCTCTTCACTGACTGCTTAGGATGGCAGTCACATTGGATCAGGATGTACTTGGTACAGAGTAACCTCATCCTAACCAATTGCATCTTCAGGGATCTTGTTTCCAAGCAAAGCTACCTCTGAGGCACAGGTGTCCAATGCCTGTGTTTTAGGGAGCTAGCATGTATCACAATAGAGACTGTTTTGACTCGGCCTGTGCTGGGCTCCAGTGGCTGTTCTGCAGATGCAGAGTTATCTTAGGCTAAGGAATACTGCCTTGTGTCATAGTGCGCGGGGCAATTGCACCCTGCCTGTGCTCCTGTGCACAGCTCAAGCCCCTGTCCAGGTATGGCAGAAGTCAGCTGCCCTCTCAGACCACCTGGCATCGATGGATACCCACGCCCGACCCAGGCTGCGCGCTTCCTGAACTCGGGCCCACGAGAAGGGACGATTGTCCTGAGGGTTGAAAAAAGAGACACACACACAAAAGAAACCTTGGCTCATCTACAAGAGTAAATGGCCACTTTATTAAACTCAAGTCAGATATTTATACCAGTGGGCTAGAAGAATTGAAAATGCAAGGCCTCCTCCCATCCAGGAGCAGGATGGGAAGATTAAAGCTTCCCGGCCCCTCGGGCAGGGTCAGCTAGGGGAGGCAGGCTATTGGCCCACTGCTAAGACTTTGAATACAAGTGGAATCACCATAACAAAGAGAACCAGGTTCTAGCTAGGTTATTCCCTCAAGCCAGAGCTAGTGCATAGTCTCCAGGAAGCCGGAGGTCACACGGCCCTGCGAATCGCCAGGAGAGAAGGGAAGAAACTTTGGTAGCTACAGGGTAGCAAGGCTGAAAGGCTAGAGTTGAGCCAGAACTCTGGGATGCCAGAACACAGGCTGGCTTGGTGGACACTTACTGATCAATGAGTTAGCAGCCTAGCTTGGTAGCTGGCAGCCTCCTAGGACAATACCCTGGGGACGAAAGCAGCACCAGAGCTGCCCGAGGACTCTTGGTCACGGCCATTGGCAACTTGGGAGCCTTTCCTTTGACTTTTGGGCATAGGTTAGCCTTGTCATGGCACCTACCCCCAACACACACACACACACACACACACACACACACACACACACACACACACATGCAAACGCACACACACACATGCACACACAGAACTATCTGCCTTAGGACTCTAGGCCTTTTGGGGGCCACAATAGCACAGAGATCTGGAACAGGAAGTAACGTAGGGCCCTGCCTGGGCACAGACCTGTGTGGCCTTGAGCAAGCCATTTCCCTTAGATTCAGGAAATGGCAGTGTCAAGCTTGCTGAGGCGACTTCCCCATCTGCCAGAGGGCAGGAGGTGAGCTGAGAAACCAAGGAGATGGAAGTCGCCTGTTTCTTGGACCTCTGTCACGGTGACAGTGGGTGCAGCTATTTGGCCATGTTCCCTACAAGGTCCCTAAGTAGTGAGCCATACTCCCAGCCTGGAGCACCCTGGGGGCAACTGTTGTCACCTGCACTCCACAGAAAAGGACAGAGATACAGAAGCATAGGTAATAGGCAAATGTCTATCACCCACCCCTACAGTATGGCAGGACCTGTACAAAGGGTCCTGTTCCCTAAGAACAAGAGAATTGAATAAAGCCACCAGGATAGGTGGACTGGCTAGGGGCTGAGGACATAAAAGATGAGGTTTTGCTGAAAGAAGGGCATGTGTCTGGGAAGGGACTGGTAGCACTGGCCTTGTACAAGGGTAAATGCCAGCTCAGTCGCTGGCCTGCCCATCAGAAACCCGTGGTCTTCTGCTTCCCTGTGTAGTTGGCCTTTGAGATCTCAGTGCTGACTCACAGGGAGGGGTAGCAGTTCCTGGTTCCTGATGCATAGCTGGGCAGAGCCTCACCCCCTCCTTGGTCCAATGCATGAATCTAGCATAAAGACTGTCTATCCCTAAGTTCCCTTGTCCCCTTACCATGTCTGGCTTCTCTTTTGGAGCCCTTGATTCTTCCATGATGAAAGCCAAGAACAAGAACCTTTCAAAACAAGGGTCGGAGGTTATGACGTCTGTCCCCTTGTTTTGGGGGGGTGCACCACACTCTGAATCTTTGCTTGTAAAGCAGAGATGATAAGTTCTAGGTAGACAGTGGAGGTGAATCAGGCCTAAGTCAGAAGAGGAAAAGAAACCAAGGAACAAGGTGTGTCAGTTCTTGGGGATCACAAGCCATAAGATGTCCAAATCCTACCGGGGGATGGGGGGGAAGGAAGAAGCTCTGCTTGGGTTAAGCAGGACAGAGGGCACCCAAGGGCACTTGGGTTGTATGGACAATCAGAACTGTCAGTGTACAGGTGTTCTTGAGACCTGTAAGAGTGGATAAAGTACAATGGAAAAAAAAGAATGAGGACCGGGGCCCCCAAATGTGAGGTTCAGGAGATGAGGAGGAGGTCTCTAAGCTGCTAAAGGGGAGGAAACCACCAGCAGCTAGGGAGAAGAGCCGTGGGTGTGAGGAGTGGTCGTGTGCTTTAGAGGTAGGCGGAGCTGTGGCAGAGAATCAGCAACACTACTTGGCGAGGAGCTTGGTGCCTCTGAGGTGGTGGACATGATGAGTCTGTGTGGTGCTGGAATTGCTAAGTTTTGACAGCTGTCTCTGTGGCCAGAGTGTTCATAGGCTATCGTGAACAGATGAGGCTCTTTTGTTTCCCAGCCGCCCAGTCCCTAAATAATCACACAGAAGCTTACTATTAATTATAAAATGCTTGACCAATAGCTCAAGCTTATTACTAACTAGCTCTTGCAACTTAAATTAATCCATATCTATTAACCTGTATTTTGCCACGTGGCTTTGTGGCCTTATCTGTTCTCTAGTACATCTTACTGCCCCGATGACTCGCTGGCATCTCCCGGACTCTGCCCTTCTTTTTCCCTGTATTTTCAGTTTGGCTTTCCCACCTGGCTCCATCCTGACTTGCTATTGGCCGAATCAGCTATTTTATTAACCAATGGGATAAAGCATATTCACAGCCTACAAAAGGGTTATCCCACAGTAAAGGCCATGTAGCCACAGGCTCTTCCCTGGGTTCCAGAACAGGTTTTTCCTCCACTCTCAGTTGTACTTTTGGTCACTGGCCCTGCTCAGGCGGAGCCTGGGTGGCCCCATGGCTTCCTACTGTCACCTCATGAGCCAAAACCTGAAAGAGTCACTTTCCAGTGCTGCCTGAAGTTCCTGAGGCAGCCTGTTATCACCTGCACTTCCCAGATGGGATAGAGATACAGGTCGGGCGCTGCTCTTAAATCCTGAGGATATGGAGAAGGATGACTGACCTGAACACCGCAGGGGAAGGGAGGGGGACACCTTCAGCAGGGGCCAGGAGTCCAGCAGGAGCTTGTGATGGCTGTTCATGGCTGCCAACTTGACCATATGTGGAATTAACTAAAATCCAAGTGGCTTAGTTCACATGTGAAGGATGTCTTTACATTATCATTATTAAATCATTTGAAGGGGGAAGATCCACCTTTAATCTGGGCCACACCTTCTGGTGGCAGCCTCTGTAGAGGACATGGAAGAAGGAAGCTCTTTGCTCGTTCTCACTCCAGCTGGCAAGTCCATTCCCTCACTGGCACCACAGCCTACTTCTTCAGGATCCTGGAGTGCACTGAAGACCAGCTGAGACATCCAGCCTCGTGGGCTGAACAACGACTGAATTCTTGAACTTTCCGTTGGTAGACAGCCCTTGTTGGACTAGCTGGACAGAAGTTTGTAAGTCATCCTAGTAAATCCTATCAGTTCTGTTCCTCTAGAGAACCCTGACTAATACAAGGCTGGAAAAGCAGGCCTGGGGGACATGGACAGGGACAGCAGAGGAGGACAAGGGGCTATAGGTAAAATGGCCCCTCTCAATACACAGCCTGTCTCCTCTTCTTCATATCCTAGGCTCACCCACAGGGAGATCCAGGACCTAGATGGTACCCAGAAGTGGTAGAAGAAGTCTGAGTGGTCCCTCCAGCTGGAGCAAGGGAGAAAGGAAGAGGAAGAGAAACAAGAAGCAGGAAGATCACCCAGGTGGTCCTGGACCTATAGAGAACACAGCTTGTATCCACAGAACCTCCAGGACCAATACTCTGCCTGTCCCCACAGGGGAGGATGCTCCCCTATTCACCAGACAGAGCTGTGACTTTCTGTTGGCCTGCCTACCTCAAGTCAGGTATCCCTGCAGCTAAAGCCTGGAAACCCCACAGAATTCTGGCTAAGGAGGGAGGATATGAACAATCGGTTTTGTCAGCCCATAGAAGAGAGGAAAACCCAAGGTGGCATCCCTCCTCACAGTGGCGCTCCTGCCTGGCAATGCCCACTCCAGCTTAGACACAGAGAAGATTGGATACACACTCCTAGTTTGTAACCAAGAAAATAATAGATCTCTGACTTGGTGACACAGGCCTTAAATCCCAGCACTTGGGAGGCAGAGACAGGCAAACTTCTCCTCTATGAGTTTGAGACCAGCTGGTCTACATAGTGAGTTCTAGACCTGCCAACAACATATAGAGAAATCTTGTCTCAAAAATGAAACAAAATTCTAGGCCAAGTGTAATGACTCATACCTTTAATCCCAGCATTAGGGATAATAAGACAATAATGTAAGTTTGGACTAACCTGGGCTATACAGTGAGATCCCATTTCAAAAACAAAAATAAAAGACATTTGTTTGGGGCTGGCAGTGTAGCTCAATAGAAAACACTTGCATAGCATGGTAAAGACCCTTAGTTTGATCCAAAACAACAACAAAAACCTTCAAAACGTTTAAAAATGCTGAGATAATTGGATGTCCACATGGACACTCACAGAGAGTAACTTGAAATTGGACGATGGGCCAATGAACCATCAATTCTTAGACGAAAACATAAGGGTGGGGGAGGGTCTATTCCCAGTACCAAAAATAAAGAGGAAGAAAGGGAAAGGAACAGATAAGAGTGGAATTTCACGGCAGGGTTTTTTTGTTTGTTCTTTTAAATCAGGACGCTAAAAACACAAATAACTAAAAGTAGAGGTAACTAACTCTTCCAGCTGTTCTTCTGAAGAGGGAAGCAAGTCTTTGCCTCTCTCTTTCTCTCCCCCTCCTTCCCTCCCTTTTACTCTTCTCTCAATAAAATCTGCACTCAAAAGAAATAAAAGAAAGGCAATAACAGGCCTGTTGTGTACCTTTAAGCCTGAATTCAGTGACGGGTAGAGGTAGGTGGGTAGAAATTGAGGCTAGCCAGTTCTACATAGTGAGACACTGTCAAAAAAGAAAAGAAAAGAAAAATCCAATAGGCAATGAAAAGATGTCCTAGGGACCAGGGAGATGATGGTTTAGTGGGTAGAGCACTTATTGCACAAGTGTGAGGATGGAGGAGTTCGGTTCCCAAGCATCCATGTAAATGCCAGGTGAGTAGGCGTTGTGGCCTGCCTGTGATCTCAGTAAGGAAGTGGAAAGTGGAGACAGGGAATCTCTCTGGCAAACTAGGTCGGCAGACTAGCCAAATGGTGAGCTCTGGTTCAATGAGAAGTTCTGCCTCAATGAATATGGTGGAGAGCAACCAACAGAGACATCTGACATCTGTCAACGTCGGGCCTCCACAGACACATGCACATATGTGCTTAAGCACCTGCCACACATACTACACACACGCACACACACACTACATGATAGAAAAGTAAACAAATGGGACTGGTGAGATGGCTCGGGGTTATGAGCACTTGTTCTTGCAAAAGACTTGGGTTTGATTCCCAGCACCCAAATAAAAATAAAATAAAATAAAAATAAATAAATAAAGCAAAGTCATGATGTTCAAATTACTAGTCACTTGAGAAATGCAAGTCAAAGCTATGTGAGCTGCTGCTCCATGCCCATACAGATGATTTTTAATAAAAGTTAAAACAAAAAACCTACAACTAGAGAAAATGGTATTGGCAAGAACGTGGGGAAGTTGGAAGCCTTCTGCTCCGTGGTGGGAGTGTGACGTGGGGCAGGTGGTGTGGAAAGCAGCTTGGTGGTTCCTCCTGAAGTTAAACACGCAATTCCTGTTCCGTGTGAGCCAGCAATTTCACTCCTACGTGTATTTCTGGGAGAGATGGAGACATATGTCTATATACAGACATAGCTATCATGACTAACACTCTGATGGACATTTACGTACAAGAGATCGTAATGGCCCAAATGTCCATCAACAGGCAAACAGATGCACAGAATACGTTCTGTCTGGATAATGGGGTAGAATTCAGTATAAAAGAGCTGAAGTACTTTATGGCCAGTGAAAGAAATCAGTCACAGAAGGCCACTTACTGAGCCAGGCCTGCAATCCCAGCTGCTTTGGGAGGCTGAGGCAGGAGGATTCCAAGTTCAAGGCCTGCCTACGAAACTTAGTGAGACCTTGTCTTAAAATAAAAAAGAAGAAAAATGTCTGGAAGTGTAGCCCAAGGGTGGATCACTTGCCTGGTGCAAGGCCCTATGTTTAGTCCCTGACACACACACTGTTTCCATGTACATCAAATGTCCACAGAGGAAGAGGCAGAAAATACAGAAACAGCGGCCAGTGGGTGCTGTAATGGGCGACGGAAAGATTTTGAAACCGGAGAAGACCGGCGGTTACATAACACTTGGGGACACTGGACGACACTGTTTCTGTATGACAATTGCGCGTTACACAGATTGCATTTTGATTTTAAACATGAGTGAACCACGAGTAGCAAAATATCCTGCTGGGAAAGAGGGTGATCTGGGGAAGCAGGAAGGAAGATGTGTGAGAGGAGCCACACTCACACTTGGGGTATCCTTCTGGCCACTTTGGCTTTGCAAGTGGAAGTGCTATGTGGATGCGCTCACCCATTCAGATTTATATGGGGTTATGGTCAACGTCAGGACGCCTCCCTCAACCACTCTGCCTTTTTAAAAAGCAAGTTATTGTGGTGTGAGAGAGAGAGTTTGAGTTCGAGGGTGCCATGACAAATGCACAGAGGTCAAGGGACAACTCCTGAGGCCACCCTCTGCTTCGTTGAGACGGAATGTCCCTGTCGTTTCTGCTGCTGAACCACACGCTTCAGGCTAGCTGCCCTGAGGGTTTCTGTAATTCTGTCAACTACGATTCTGCTGTTTCTGGCCCCTACCTTCCACAGGAATGCTGGAATTGCAGGTGCTCACCTTTGCAACTAACTTTTTGTGTGGGTTGTGGGGATGGAACTGGGGTGGTCAGGTTTGTGTGGATCGTGCCTTTACCCACTGAGCCAGCTCTCCAGCCTCCCCCTTGTATTTTGGGATGAGATCTCTCACTGAACGTGGAGCATTTTGGTTTGCATTGACTATGTAGCCAGGGATCTGTCTCTGTCTGCCACCACTCCCTTGCTGGGGTTATACACATAAGCTGCCAGTCCTAGTTTTTACATTGGTCCTGGGAATCCTGATGTTAGAAATGAGTTCCAAGCTGGGTAGTGGTGGCACATGTCCTTAATCCCAGCACTTGGGAGGCAGATGCAGGCGGATCTCTGTGAGTTCAAAGCCAGCCTGGTCTACAGAGCGAGTTTCAGGACAGCTAGGGCTGTTACACAGGGGAAAATAAGGGGGGGGGGAGTTCCCAAGAAAATGTTCAACTATCCAAAGAAGTTCAGCGATGCAAAATTTTTTACTTGTGCAGAGGGATGCAAAGCAATGCAAATCTAGCAATACAGTGTGCTTAGGAGTTTCCATTGGGTTTTTATTCCGAATGCGAAGGGGGCGTGCACCTCACTCTGAGTGGTCACAGCTCAGCCTCACATTCTTTTTGTTTGGCTTTTCGAGACAGGGTTTCTCTGTAGCTTTGGAGCCTGTCCTGGAACTAGCTCTGTAGACCAGACTGGCCTGGAACTCACAGAGATCCGCCTGCCTCTGCCTCCCGAGTGCTGGCATTAAAGGCGTGCGCCACCACCGCCCGGCAGCCTCACATTCTTTAAAGGGTGGGCTCACTTCAAAGGGTACAGCTGATAAGCAAAGTGTAACCTTTGACAGCAAGATGCAACCCTGAGCATATATTTTTATCTTAGAAAGATGCTGAGTTGGAGAGGGAGACTGGCCAGATGGTGTCTTTACTAATCTCTTTTTAGGGGCTGGAGAGACGGCTTAGTGGTTAAGAGCACTGATTGCTCTTGCAGAGGACCTGGGTTCAATTCCCATGAACCTACATGGCAGCTCACAACTGTCTGTACCTACAGTTCCTGGGGACCTGACCCCTTCACGCAGACATACTTGCAGGCAAAATACCAACACACCCCAAATAAAAATAAACCAATTAAACCTTTTACAGACTATATTTTATATTTTATGTCTGTGAATGTTTTGCCTGCATACATTATGTGCATCATGCACGTGCCCGGTGCCCTTGGAGGTCAGAAGAGGGCATCAAATCTCCTGGGACAGGAGTGTGAGCTACCATACGGCTGCTGGGACTCGAACCTGGGTCCTCTGCAGGAGCAACTACTCTTAGCCCCCAAGCCAAGTTCTTTATAGATGGAATGCACATGACCTCGTTTAACTCTTCGGTAGTGAAGGCAGCACATTTCATTTACACTTGTGCTTGCGCAGGGAGCATTTTACCCACAAAGCCATCTCTCCTGGTCTGATTTTACTTTCAAGACAGGAACTTGTGTGTGTGTGTGCCCTGGGTTCTGAGACTGCTGTGTATGCTACCACACCCTCCTGTACGTGAGCAATCCTAACAGAAACACAAGGCTTCCCTCTGCTCCCAAGTCTGCGTCTTGCTTTGTCCCGGATGGCCTGCTCAGCTGTGGAGCACATCCTGCTCATGTATCCAAACACTTGACTGTTGCAACCACACCCAGTTGCTTCCTGAGGCCACGGCGTGTGCGACTGTTGTTCTTCCCTCACCCTTGCTGCTGCCTGTTTGTGGATGTCTGAGAGACGCTTAGCAGAGAGCACTGGAGAGCATCAGAAGCTGGCAGGGGAGAGGTCAGTCCCAGATGGGCAGAAGTAGGGGGAGGGGAAAACTGATGTATTTGAAATCCAAAACAGGGTTACTCACCGGGGTTCTACTAGAGTCAGATGAAGGTGAAGTGGAGTGGCTAAGAAGGAAGTGGAGACTTTCCCACAGGGAGCAGGAAGTCCCATGGAGGCCCTGCGGGACAGTCAAGTGAAGGCACCCCGGAAGTTAACCCCTAAGGAGCTTCAGTTGGGTTCTGCCAGGTCCACATCGCAGACCAGGGGCCCGAGGATCAGACTTTGCTCTTTTGTCTTCTCTGCTCTGCTTCCGTGTCCCCACGACCCTGGAATCACTGCCTGGGGTCCTAATGGCCCTAGTTCTGAGTTCCGGAAGTGCTGTTCTTGTCCAGTTCTGGCTCTAGAAGATGTGGAAGAGGGGTTGTTTTTGCTACCGAGGGGAAGGTCTGATCAGAAGTTGGTTGTCCCGCACATCCATAGCCCAAGATTCACACTGGACCATGGACACACATACAAATAAACACCCCAGTTCACACCCCTAACTCCCACCCAAACTACACACATAAACACACCAATAGACACACCACAACATCTAATGCCCACCCTAGTCC
The DNA here is from genome assembly GCF_982192425.1 of Myodes glareolus. Taxonomy (NCBI): domain Eukaryota; kingdom Metazoa; phylum Chordata; class Mammalia; order Rodentia; family Cricetidae; genus Myodes; species Myodes glareolus. The sequence goes on along the minus strand of NC_142034.1, from coordinate 1,218,970 downwards.
CCAACATCCTCTCCCACCACACAACACATGCAAACATATCAACGCACCAACACTCCATCTCACACCTCCAACACCCATACATCCACACAGACACTGACAAACACCCAAGACCCATGCTCACAGACACCTCCATACAAACACATACAACAGACATAGACCATATACCAACACGCAGGCACACCCACGTGCAAATACCTACTCACAGCACACAAACACACCAATACCTCCAATGCCCAGGAACAACACCTACCGAACACCCCCAATACCCACCCAACACTCATATCTCAATGTCCACACCTATACAAACATACCCAACACCTATTCAATGCCCTTACCCCACCACATACCCAACACTCATGCACAACATAGCACACACAAACTCATTCCCTATCACCACCCGTCCACAGTGCAGTGCCAAACTCCTTACATGTCATACCAAACACACGCACGCACGCACGCGCACACACACGCACGCATACACACACACACACACACGCGCGCGCGCGCACACACACACACACCACACTCACACACCACCCAAGAGCAAACACACTAACACTTATTGACCAACAACAGCAGAGCACAGGAATGTGCGTGGCTGGGGTGGGCTGAGGTTTGATTTCTCCCAACTGCCCACTCTCTGGGGAAAGTTTGGCAACCGCCAGGCTAATCTGTTTTTTGTTTTTATTTTCTCCAGAGGATTTGGGAAGGGAAAAACCCTGGGGAAAGTGTAGAATGAAGGAATGGGTTGGTCCCAAACCCACGGTCTTGGGTCCAGGCTGTGTCCTGTGATTGTTCTGCTTCCATGAGCCTCACATGGCTGTCCTCCTTTCCAGTCTGGACCTGGGAAGGCTGCATCCCACTACACCAGCAGGGCCTGGAGGAAAAGTGCCCTAGGTGTGGAGTAACAGGTTTCGGTAGTGTGTCACTAGATCCCCTGGACAGGGATCACTCAGGGAGCAGAGGCAGGAGCCAGGCAGCTGCGGACCCCAGGAATGGGAGCTGTGGTTGGGACAGAATGTTCCAGCAACTTGGCCTTCTTCACCTGACCCAGCTTGTCCTGGCCTCAGTTCATCGTGGGGTAGCAACTGGTGCTGGATGGTTTATGTGGACTTGGCTAGGTACAGCGACTAGGCTATAATCTGAAGAATCATGAAGAGTCTCCACGGGCTGCCGATGTGAAGTCTGTACGGCTCTGCAGAACCTGGACAATTCCTGACTCCTCACTGGACATATCTGATCTTTCACCCACCGTCCATGGGGCAGCTGCCAGAAGAACCTTCAGAAAACTCTTTCCCTGTTTCTAAGATCATTTTAGAATTAGAAGAGAACCTGGCTTCCAACCTGTCTGGGAGACTGGACGCTTGCTTGCTCAAGATTGGCGATAGGTCCTTCACATCCTATGGTTCCTAGGGGCAGGGATCTTGGGAAAGTTCATGTCCCTCAGGGTTCCAGCCACCAAGTCTCCTCAGAGCACATTCCAGGGCCTGATGGGACTTGAAACTGTAGACTGGAATGGGAAGAGGTGGGACACACGGGTAGGGTGCCTGGAGGAACATGGAGGACTGTGGAGGGCAGGGCCGGATCTGGCTGGATCCCTGGGCAGTGCTACATCTTCCCAGGTACCTTCCCTTCAGAAAAGGGCATCCTGAGCTAGTGCAGCCCACAGTGGGCAGACTGGACGCTAGTATGGACAGAGTTCCCACATCGTTGCTACAACAGTAGCGGCTGTGGGAGTTTTGCTATTGCGCTCTAGGTCCTGAATGCTCCTAGGTTCACCCAGAAAATGGAGTATTGGGTCCTCTAGAGTTAGGTCTCAGAGTCTGCAGAAATCTGGCTGTGGGGGGTGCGGCTCCTGCCCTTTGGGAGACAGGAGAAGGCAGCGAGACCTTGGATGCACTGGCTTGGTTTCTGTTTCCTTGCTGGCAGCCCTTCGTTATTTGGGCTGAAGGAAGGGTGAGGCGTGGCAAGCTCCTGCCACACTGAACTGTTAGCCCAAGAAGAGTACGTGACAAGTCCTCGCATCTGCGGGACGGTGTCTGGGTATCTGTAACGTATTCAGTGACGGAGGCTGGAAGTTAGGCGGCCCTGCCTCCCAAAAGTTAGTCACCTATAACTATAAATTTCATTCCTTAGGACCGAGGTCCCATATGCCACTTGTTGGTGGCCATGGGATTCTTACCATGAAAGCTTGTGGTCTCCCAAGTATCTTTGGAATAATAGTCAGGTCCTAGGCAAGGGTAGAATCAGACCCTGAATGACTCTTTCCGTGGAGGGTCCATTGGAGGGTGCTGAACAGCCAACAGAGCAGTGGGGGCATCTCAGTAGGTAAGGACTCAGGAGAGTGGACTATGGGGCCAAAGTTAATGCCTTCCGGTTACCATGACCAAAAGAGTGGACAGCTGTGACATTCTGGACTTGGGGATCACCCTTTCCCATTCTGGATGTATGCTCTAAACTTCCTAGCCTCAGGGTCTCTGGGGTTGTTTAGGAGCCTCCTTATAAAAAATGGGGCTGGAGGTGCCCACCCCACTCGGAGGACTAGGAAGAACCCGGTCAGAGGCTCTGCTTTCTCCCAACCCTGATCCTTTCCAGGCAGACAGAATTTGTGGACTAGGATGGAAAGGTTCTCATTACCCGCACTGGGCTGGGCTGGGTGACAGAGCAGGGCTGTGGTGTCAGTGCTTGACTTTGCAAGGCCCCGACCACAGGGGAAAGCGGAAGTTCAGAGAGGCTGACAGCCTTGCCCAAGATCCCCCCTGTAGTCCAAGGTGCGTGGGTCTTGCTTCTCAAGCAGGGGAGCCAGTCTTGCCACCGCCATGCAATAGCCCAGGCTTAGGCACCGGCAGGATGTGAAGGTTTGGATGGGGCGAAGATCGGAAGGAGCCCTAAAGACTGAAAGCTGAGGCAAGTGGTAGGAGCCCACGGTAAATGGGGTGTGGCGGGGCGTGTCCCGACCTGGTAGAAGACGCGGGCCTGCGTATGGAGGGCAAATAGGTCCGGGTCTCGGAGGTAGCGAGGACGCTGCCACTCTCTTGCCAGAATCACAGAAGGACTCCACAGCCTTGGAAAGGGATAAACGGAGGGGCAGAAAGGGGTGTCGAGGGGGAAGTGAGGCGGTCAGCCCGGGTCTGAGGGTGCGGAAGAGACCGTGTTGGGTGGGGTCCGCGCCCGGGACGCCTATAGAACGGGATTAGAACCGGGCTCCCTGGTAAGGGGAGAATGGCAGTGTCCGAGCCGTCGGGGCGCAGGGGCTGGGGCGCCCTCTCTGGCAGCAGCGTGGGGTCCGGACGGGGAGGGCAGGGGCGGCGCCAGGCAGCGGTGACGTGCGCGGGGGACGTGCCGCGCGAGGGATGAGAGCACTTAAAGTCGCCCCCGGCGCGGAGCCGAGCAGCCGAGGCGGGCAGAGGCGGACGCCGTAGCTGGCGGTAGCGGTGGTGGCAGGTAGGCGCGGCGGGATGCGCGGTGTGATGCTTGGCGCGCGGATCCAGGCAGGGACCCTCCAGTCACCTAGGGGTTGGGCCTTCGTTCATCAGGTGCCTGATCCGGGCCTGGAGCTCCTGGCTGGTCCTCTCCGTTTGTGGTTCTCCAGCCCTGGGTTTCTCCTGACTTGGAGAATCCTCTCACCACTGCAGCTCCACCAAATTGCCCGGGGCAGCCAGTTGCGCGTTTGCATCCTGCCTCCCTACCTTCGCAGAAGCCTATCCATCCGGCAGCCCTCGGGGGCTGGGCTTCATCCAGGAGGCAGCTGCCCTGGACGACCAAACGTCCACAGTATAAATAACTCGGCTCAAGAGGGTTTGGAGGGTGGCCGGGCGGCTGGAGAGCCTGGGCTATATTTGGTGGGAATGATATAGACTTCTTGGAACCCTGAACCTCCAGCGGGCATCAGCAGGCCGCCCGGTGAGAGAGGAGCACGTGCACTTCGGAATGGTTGGGGGAAGGAATGCCCTCGGATTTCTAACTCCCGTCTCCTCTTTACATCTTACTATATCACTTTAAAGTCGCTAACCCTCACTCAGCTGCCACTATTAGCCCAAAGCAGGCACATGAAAATGCGGTTTCCCCTTATAATGGCATAGGCTTGCCCTATCCTCATTCCGTGGGAAAACCAGGTGCACAACCGTGGTTTTCTTACCTGAAAAGTGGGTTTTCTGGATGCTGGTCCAGTCAACAGTCAGGTTTAAGTGCAAGGGAAGCCGTTAACTCTGGACTGCTGATCCTTGAAGTTTGGGTGGCGGGTAAGGGTGGGCAGCAATATCGAGTCTGCTCTACTCAACGCACAGGGCTGCATGTCCAGGCCGACAGGAACTCTTTCTGTGATGGTCAGAGCCGTAATGGCAAGGCTCCCTCGTACAACACAATAGCTTGTCCAGACCTGGGGGTGGATTCTGCAGGGAGGCAGGAGGTTATCTCCCTGGGCTCTCAGCTTCATTCCACAGGCCTGAGAGTTGGCTGGTGTCCAGTGGATGCTGGGTCTGTCTGTGTTGAGAAATGGGGACAGTCCCGAAGATGTGGGGGCTCCCTCAGGATGGGCAGGGACTAACACACAGCTAGAATGGTGTGCAAAGGATGGGTCTACTACCCCAGGGGCACCGGGGGCACTACCTAAGTATGTGTGGTGTCGACAAAGCCTTGAACAACCGTTTGGTTCCAAGATGGACCTGCCCACACCACCAGTGACCTTGGGGCAGGGCCTGCCTGGAAGTCTAAATTTGGAGGGGCAGCAAGGAGAAAGCGTTGTTGAACTCAAGAGCCATCAAGGAGTGATATGGAAGGGGTCCGTTTGTGGGACCCCACAGTATGCTGGTGTGACAGGATTTCTGACTCTAGGACTAGTTCTGCTGTGAACTGGCCAGGAAAGGGCGGGGGGCGGGGTGGCTGGTGAGGAGCCACGTGCAGGAGGGCACCTTGGGCTCCCCCAGTCGGACCTTCTGGATGGTGGTGCTTAGCAAATGGAGACCCCTCTGGACCAGGCCTTGGTCCACCTGGCACTGGGCACTGGCACAGGAGCAGGGCAGGAATGGAGACCGCCCTAGTGGCAAGAGTAGGCCTCCGGCCTCAGTTTCCATTAGCGGAATGGGCCAGGAGGGGCAGATGAACTTAATGAACTATCTGCGAGACCGCAGTTCATCGGTCAGCATCCTAGAGGCTCGGCCGCGCGTCCCGGCTCGCTTTTGCAAAGGGCAGAGGGAAATGGCGCGCCTAGAAAGCGAATCTGTGGGTGAGTCGTAGGACTCCCCCACTTAGGGCATGTGGCGCCGCACTCTGCAAGTACGGTAGGAGTGGAGAAGGACCGCCTACTCCAGGCAATACGGTGGCGGCTCCTCCCTTGGCGCGGTCACGTCCCCCACGTCCCGAGGCCGCTTGGGCGGAGCTTCCTTCCCTTCTCGACCCTAGCCCGACCCACTGAGCCCCGCCTAGGTTTGCTGGACCTTTACCTCCAGTCCGCTGATGGAGTGAGGCGGGTCTGGTCGGTTACCGCCACTAAACCCAAGCCCCAGCCCCACCTATACTTGCCGTCTCCAGACCTACCTCCTTGCCAGACAATGATGGAAGCTGGAGAGGGGGAGGGCACTTATGACTTCTGAGCCTCCCGTTAGCCTTAAATCCTGGCTTTAGGAAGAAACCCTGCACGGGAATAGAGGGTCCATAGATGGCTTTGTGGAGGAGTGGCCATTGCAATGCCCAGCAGGCCTAGGTGGAACTTTGTTGGAAAGTGGCCCAGAGAGAGCCCCACCCACTGGCCTTGCAGAGAAGGGGCTCCCACGCAAGATGGAGCGGGACCCTAGGGCTGCCCCATTCTTGTGACAGTCAGACGTGGAAGGTTCCTCACACGATGTGGGATTCTGAGCCCAACTATCCTAGGACAGCCCTGCAGGGATCTCGGGCGTGAGGTGGGGTGGGGTGGGGTGGTGATTGGCTCTGGACCACAGTGTCTGTTCTGGCAAACAAGATCAGTGTTTCTGCCCTACTGGTCCCTGCAGAGTTGATGTGAGCTGACGGGACAACCTGGAGGCCGCACAGGCAGGCCAGCAGAGATGGGGCGGAGGGCCGGGCAAGCCCGTGGCCCAACCCCTGCTGCACCACAGCCGCCTCTCCAGAAAAAGCCTTTCTTTCCATGGCATCCTTTACACGCTGGTGGGCTCAGGGCTGAGGGCCCAGAAAGGAGAGGCACACTGCTATCCCTGTTTGTATGATGGGAGGGGAAGGAAGGGAGGGAATTTGGAAGGTCTTTCAGCAACTTCTCCCCACCCCCCCTGTCACCTACTTAGTTCCTGTCACCTACTTAGACCACAAAGGCAGGGCCAAGGCTGGTCCCTCCTTGGATGATAGGCACTTAAGGGGCACCTGAACGGACCACAGACAAGAACTCAGGGCTTGGACCAGGATGGGTACCTAGTCCGCCTTTCTTGGACTGACAGTCCCAGGTCCTTGAACGCAAAGGGATGTTACAAGGGACTCCCATGAACCTCTGCTGTAGGCAACGGCCAGTGGTGTTAGACCTTCCAAGGGCCTCTAGGGGCCAACTTTGGGAGCACCCGGGAGGCTTTCTGACCCAGTCCCCACCCCCAGATCGGTTTTCTGCGACCCAGAGGCTGAGTTATTTCTGGGCTGCTTCAAATGCTTCCCTAGGAGGGTAAAATGTCACTGAAAGGCCAGCCGGCTAGGGTGTGCCCGAGGCTATGCTGTTGGAGGTGGGGCCCCTGCAGCTCTAGGCAGGGAAGCCCTAGGGTTAGAGCACTGGCCTTAAGGCAGGCCAGAAATCCTAACCTTTTACACAGCTGGGATGTGTTGAGCCCCGGGCCACCAAATGCAGGCTAAAGGGCAGGCTTAAACTCTGTCCTGGTTGGGACATTTGATCTGCATGAGAAGTCTTTCTCTGCTGGGTCTCTGGTGACCAGCTGGGGTGGGCACTGGTGAGGCTCCATTAGGGTGGTTAGTGCCAGACAGGGTAAGGACGACGCTGGTGCTGGGCCTTGGCAGAGAGCTTCTTGTCTTGGTGCCGCCATCTCCTTGGCACTGAAGGTGGCCCTCCCTGTATCATCAGCCTTACATGGCGGCCACGGACCTGAAAAGTTCCAGAACGTGGACCCTTCTGACCTTGCTTGCCCAGTTTAGAGGGCGCCTCGTCTACAGCCGGGGATTATGTTCCCATTTCTCTCCTCCTTGGACTCTGAGAGTTAAAGGGAGGGCCCAACCTTTATAATAAACAAAGGTGGAGAAGCTTCAAAGGCTGGAATGCTTGTTTGTACCTTGATAAGTGCCTGGCAGACCTGATGCAGCCCAGGTGCTCAGGTCTGGGAGCGCTAATCCTCTGTGGGGGACCTCAGGTGTCCAGAGTTAGGTTTGTGTTCACTGCTGGTTCTGGGCATGTTCTCCTCTTTGCTTTGTATGGAAACTGGATTTTACTTTATTTTTACATTTTATTTTGTGAACACGGGGGTGGGGGCACAGGCATCTGTGGCCTGTGTGCGCCATTGCTTGTGGAGGTCAGGACAACCTGCAGGAGTCAGGTTTTCTCCTCCCGTCGTGTAAGTCATGGGGATCGAGCCCAGGCTGTCGGCTTCAGTGGCCAGTGCCTTTACCCACTGAGCCATCTTGCCCGCCCTGGATTTATTTTTAAAAGTGCAACAGAAAGCTTGGCATGGTGACGCATGCCAGTAACCCCAGTACTCAGGGGCTAGAGGCAGAGATACATAGAGGGTTCCATGCCAACTAGGGCTCCATCGTGAGATAGTCTCTCTCGCGCGCGTGCGCACACACACACACACACACACACACACACACTAATAAACTGGGCCTGGAATCATCCTCATGCTTTCTGTCTTTCAGCATCATCTCTAAATGGCACAGCCCTAAACTGTACTCCCTCACTCCAGTTACTAAATTTCCCTTTAAAACTCAGGGCTGATGGATGAGAGGTGCCTGGCACCTGGGGCTCCCACTGAGCATGTCCTGATTGTGGCATATGATACTTCTCCTTTGGGTCGGAATGGGGAGGGTCTCAGGCTGGGCCATGGCCAGATGGTCAGAAGCAGGGTGAAGCCTTCGAAGGTTGGTGTGCCTTCCTATCAGAGCTGTGTGTTGTCTCTGAACCTTAGGAAAGACTCGGTAGAGTCCCGCCAAGCTTGGGCTTCCTCGGACAGTCTAGTTTAACATGTCTGTGTCCCAATCACGGGACTCTGCTCACAGGAAGAAGCCAGCAAAGGGGCAGGGCTGGAGACCCAGGGTGAGCAGCCAAGGTGGGAAGCTCTCCTGGTTGGGGGTTTACATGCCAGCGCAAGCTACCCTTAAACACCGTGGATTGATCTTTCTCCCCAGAGTACTGGTTGGCAGCACAGCATTTGAGGAGACTGGACTGAAAAACTCAGGTCAGAGGCTGCCCCTCCTGCTGCAGCTCAATTCTTGGTGAGACGGGGAATGAGGCCGAGCAACCTCTGGGATCAGGGGAATACTGACTGTGGGGTCGACAACCAAACAGAAACCTGGTCCTAGCTTTCAGACTTGATTTGACTCTCATCAGCTAAGCCCCTGAAATTCATGAAAAGGGAAGTTAGCGTGTGTGTGTGTGTGTGTGTGTGTGTGTGTGTGGTAGGTGTGGGGTTTGGGACACTCCCTGCTTGCTTACTTTAATGGCTAGGGGGGAGAAGATTGGTCCTTGTTCCAGTAAGTTTGTTATGAGCTGCTGCCGTGGCTGATGTTTTCCCTTAACCCCCAGGCCTTCCTGGGGGAACCCATCAGGATCTTCAGCCTCTCTGTCATGGATGGTTCTAGGCAGTTAAAACGACTGAACTCTTCCCAGGGGAAGTAGGAAGCCCCCTGTCAGATACCACAGTCTGTGTTTCCATCTGCCTCTGTTCCAGACCCGTGTCCTCCCAGGCAGTCAGAAAGTGGACTCCAGAAAGGATGAAGCATAGCTCCTCAGGGTAGAACAGGACTGGAAACCCACCCCAGATATCCTGGGGGAGGACTCAAGAGTGCGCCTCAAAGGGATGGGGAAGTGTAGGCTGCTGCCGGGAATATGCTGTGTGGCACAGCCTCTGCCCAGCACAAGTTCAGAAAACTCCAGCCAGGCTGTTTTCTTGGGTCTGCGAATCCTGGTCGAACCCTAAAAAGATCATTGTACTTTACAGCCACCTGTGTGGGAGCAGACAGCTTCCCAAAGTACCTGCTGGCTCAGGGTAGCCAGTGGGTAGGGAGCCCCGAGTCAGCGATACCAAGCTGTCCATGGCTGAGCTGGGTAGGAGTGGCCAGGTGCCAATTCTGGGGCTCTCCAGGTGTCCCCACCCTCCTCTGCTGGGCTGCCGTTGAGATGATCACCCTGGCAACCTGACTCAGCTCTGTGTCTTTTCTCTCAGGGCGAAGCGAAACCAGCCCTCCAGGCTATGGGAGGTGCTGTGGTGGACGATGGTCCCACTGGCATCAGGGCCCCCGACGGGGGCTGGGGCTGGGCCGTCCTCTTCGGCTGTTTCATCATCACGGGTTTCTCCTACGCCTTCCCCAAAGCGGTCAGCGTGTTTTTCAAGGAGCTCATGCATGAGTTTGGGATTGGCTACAGCGACACGGCCTGGATCTCCTCCATCCTGCTGGCTATGCTGTATGGCACAGGTGAGGGAGCGCCGAGGGATGGGGCAAATCCTCGAGTGGGTGGTCTTGCCAGAAAGCTACTGGTTCTCTGAAGGGCAACATGTCTTGGTCCCTGTCTAAGTGGGGAGGCTGTGTTGACACGCCCAGTGGTCAGGCTCCACAAGCAGTTCCTTCAGAGGGGGTGATGCCTGGTGACCTGCTGACGTCATGTGAGGAGCTGGGCTCTGGCCGCTCCCTTAGCTACCTTCTCTACACAGGCCCCCTCTGCAGCGTGTGTGTGAACCGCTTTGGCTGCCGGCCTGTCATGCTTGTGGGTGGCCTCTTTGCATCCCTGGGAATGGTGGCCGCGTCCTTCTGCCAAAGCATTATCCAAATCTACCTCACCACAGGGGTCATCACAGGTGAGTGGGGGGGGGGACCTGCAGACCTGCTCATCTGTTCTGAGTTTGTGGGGAGGCTGAGCACTGTTGGGCGTCTTGGCTGGACCCTTTCCTCCCGTCCATAACAGTTTGCTGAGATGAGTGGCCAGTGTCTAAGGCTCTACTCTGGCCCACTAGATGTGCATCACCATTTGCAATGGAGTCTGTGTCTAGGGAAGCGGGGACATGGATGAAGGTCTGGGGAGGCACAGGGCCTAACATAGCCTGCCTTGTGAGTCTTGGCCATGGGGTTTAACTCTGCTCTCCTTAGAGATCTGGGCCTGGGGTTTCACGCTGCCCTCTTGGCAGGCTTGGGTCGCAGGGTCTCACACGGCCCTCCTTGGACGTCCCGCGTTTGAGGTCTTACACTGTCCTCTCTTACAGGCTTGGGTCTGGCTCTCAACTTCCAGCCTTCCCTCATCATGCTCAACCGGTACTTCAACAAACGGCGCCCTATAGCCAACGGGCTGGCCGCAGCGGGCAGCCCGGTGTTCCTCTGTGCACTGTCTCCGCTGGGGCAGGTGCTGCAGGACCACTATGGCTGGCGGGGTGGCTTCCTCATCCTGGGGGGCCTGTTGCTCAACTGCTGCGTGTGTGCTGCGCTCATGCGGCCGCTGGTGGCGCCCCAGCCGAGTGGGGGGTCTGAGTCCCAAGCACCCCAGCGGCCATCCAGGCGCCTTCTGGACTTGAGTGTCTTCCGAGACCGTGGCTTCCTCATCTATGCGGTGGCCGCCTCCATCATGGTGCTGGGGCTCTTTGTGCCTCCGGTGTTCGTGGTGAGCTACGCCAAGGATCTGGGTGTGCCCGACACAAAGGCCGCCTTCCTCCTCACCATCCTGGGCTTCATCGACATCTTCGCCAGGCCCACGGCTGGTTTCATCACGGGCCTCAAGAAGGTGCGGCCCTACTCTGTCTACCTCTTCAGCTTTGCCATGTTTTTCAACGGCTTCACAGACCTCACAGGCTCCACGGCCAGCGACTATGGTGGCCTGGTGGTCTTCTGCATCTTCTTTGGCATTTCATATGGCATGGTGGGGGCTCTACAGTTTGAGGTGCTCATGGCCATTGTAGGCACCCACAAGTTCTCCAGTGCCATTGGTCTCGTGTTGCTGTTAGAGGCTGTGGCTGTGCTCATCGGACCCCCATCAGGAGGTGAGTGTTGCTGGGGGGGGGGGCACCGGGACAGAGCCAGCAAGGGCTGGCCTCCCTGCTTTAGGAGACTGGAAATGGATGGGATCCGGGGCCAGCAGAGGTCAGCAGTGAGCTGCTGGCTCTGAGCCAAGACAGGCATGAACTTGACAGCCCTACCGATAGGGTCTGGCAGGTTCTTTAGGAGTCTGCACACCACAGGGGCAGCTTTCAAGGGAATGGGGCAAGATTTGTTACTTTGGTCCTTTTACTTTTTGAAGTCCAGCCGAAAAGCACTCCATTGAAATTGAGAATGGTTTTGGCTGGTGAGGACCGCCTAGCCATCCTGGTCCTGGGTCTCTTACTTCACCACAGCCCTTTCTGATCCCCTTATAGCCTCTGGCTCCTTCTTTCTCCAAGAATGGTCTTGGGGCCCTCAGTTACTAGGCAGCTAAGGCATGTTTCTTCCTAAGGGGTCTGTGACTGGGAAGGGGGTATAGACCTCAAGGCCGCTTCTATCTATCCTTTTTCATTCAGCCCTTGCTCTCATGGGGAGGAGGAAAAGGAAGAGGAGGCTACAGAGGGCTGAGCAGATGCCAGGAGAGGGAGCCCTGGCCCCGGGGTGGAAGCAGGGTACTCCCAGGAGCTTCTGGTGACCTGAGTCTTCTTTGCAGGCAAGCTGCTGGATGCAACCAAGGTTTACAAGTATGTGTTCATCCTGGCGGGGGCTGAGGTGCTCACCTCCTCCCTTGTGCTGCTGCTGGGCAACTTCTTCTGCATCAGGAAGAGGCCTGAGGTGGCACAGCCTGAGGTGGCGGCCACAGAGGACGCGCTCCATAAGCCCCCTGTGGACGTGGGGGTGGACTCGAGGGAGGTGGAGCACTTCCTGAAGGAACAGCCTGAGAAAAACGGGGAGGTGGTTCACACCCCAGAAACCAGCGTGTGAGTGGCCTGGCCAGGCGGGCAGGGAGCAGGGAAGAGGTCCAGAGACTGGCAACGCTCATATTTATTTCACAAACAGGACCAGCTGAGGCGGGGCCATCGGCTCAGCTCTGGCTGCCTGGTCAGCGGGTCAGTGTTTTGCGGGGAGAGGTGGCGGGGTGGGAACCGTGTCATTCCAAA